>NC_041738.1:36754406-37062540 GCF_004115215.2 Ornithorhynchus anatinus | reverse complement strand
ATTACAAGCTGTCTTTAGCTGGGGCCAGCATAGACATTACAATGATCTCATGGGTGGTGGGGTGGCGGGAAATGGGGATGTATCTCCTTGGGGGTGAGGGAATAGAAAGCTATCTAATCGTCCCTGCAGCACCCCTGGTAGCTCTGCTAGCGGCTGCCTCTCTCCCCCACATCTTGAACAGGAAAGGCAAGTTCATGGCCCCACTCCAATCCCGGACCCGCCGTCTCTGCTGGGGTTTCTGGGTTTCTTGCACTGGTCATGTGGATTCCGTTCACAGAGCTGGCCATCCTGGCACCGGCCTCCACCCTCTTCCTCCTCCTCCTCCTCATCCTCCTTCTCCTCCTCTTCCTCCTCCTCTTTCTCTTCCTTCACTCCAGCCCCCTGCCCGCTCCCCCAGAGTTGCTTCACTGGGGACGGTTCCCTCTAGGATTGGAGGAACCAGCCCAGATTCTCCACAGTTGTCCCGTTCTCCAGTGGCAGAGGAAAGCGGTTCTGGGAAGGCTGGAGTTGATGGCTCTGTACAGGAAGCAGATCGCTGAGGTCAGAGCGCAAGCCGGTCCTTTGGAGGTGGGCAGGCAGGCGGGCGGAGGTGATTTGGGAAGAAAGAGAGCTCTGTTGTGCGTTTTCTTCTCCCTTGAGCGTGGTTCATTGTGGTGAAGGAATGGGCCGGGGGTATGGGGACCCGGGGGCTGGGTGAGAGGGAGAAACCATCTCCCTTTGTGCCGGTGCAGTTGAGGCTGTGTGTGTGGAACTGATTGCCTCCCCCCTCCTTCCCCGCCCCCTGGGGGACTTGCTGTCGCTGACTGGGCTAGAGGGGAATTCTCTTTCTGACTCACTTTCCAGGCACTTCCTGTCCGTTGGGAAGGTTAGGGGGTGGGCAGAGGAGCCAGCGACCCGAAATGGAAATGAAACCCGGTCAGAGCGTGGTGTCGAGCGGGAGGGGCCCAGCCAGAGGCTCCGGCTGCATCCTGGGGTCATGGTTGTAGGCGGTCCTGTTTCCACCCACCCTCCTCCCTCTCCCCGCCGCCAAGCAGGCAGCTTTGGACACAGGATGTAATTCGTACACTGAGGAGAGGCAGGCGAGAGACCATATTTGGGAAATCTCCGGCTCGAATGGCATATCTTTGTCCCTGCCTCCGACCCGGTATTTGGTGAGGGTCTCTTTCACATCCTCCTCTCCATTTCTCAGAGTGGTGGAGGAAGGGAGGATGTGAAGGCCCAGTGAGAGAAGCTAGCTGCATAGTTTTAAAGGGTTAAGCCATCCCCTCCCCGCCCCCCGCCCCCCACCCCCCCATTTCCCTGATTAGATGCTTCATTCAGACTTCTGATCTCACAGAAGCTTTAGAGTTTCCTGTCTCCTGACAATCGTAGTCTGGGCCTCCGTTCAAGAAGGCTGTGTCCCACCCTCTAAAGAAAAAGGGGATCACATTGTCCTCCTCCCCCCAGACCAACCCCTTGAGTTCCCCACTCCTCCTTGTGCTTCCCCCTCCCCACGAGCTGCCGCCCCGGTTTGTCTGTTTACATTCCCATCACTTCTCTGTTTCCTCTTAACTTCCCACATGCCAGGTCCCTGGTCGTCCCTGGGGTTGGGAACAGCTGGTGCTGCCTTGCATTTTTTCCTGAGATTTGGGAACAGGGAGCAGGAAGCTGGGCTTGGGTAGCCACCTCATGCCTCTGTTAGCAGCAGCCTGCAGTGTCCGACCAAGCCCAGACCTATGGCCAGAGAGAGAGAGAGAGAAAGCAGGACTCTGGAAGGTGGGGACGGGTTAAGGGAGCTCCTAGCCTAAAGGCTGGGGCTGGCCTGGAGTGACCCTAAAAAATGAGATGAGCTGTGGGGAGGGTAAGTGCCTAGTGGAAGGAGTCCAGGATGGGAGTCATAGGACCTTGGTTCTAATCCTGACTTTGCCACTTGTCTCCTGTGTGACCTTAGATGAGCTACTTCATTTCTCTGTGCCTCAGTTTCTGTATCTGCAAAATGGGACTTCAATCCCTGTGCTCCCTCCCCTTTCACTCTGAATCCCATGTGAGCCAGGAACTGTATCAGATCTTGGATCTACTCCAGTGCTTAGTACAGTACTTCGCACATGGGAAGCACTTAACCAGTGCCACAATTATTAAGTAAGGTGAGCCTTTGGAGAAAGACTGGGTCCCTGAGCTCTCAAATTATCATTCAACCCTTCTCTCACCACTGCTTGCTGCTCCGCCCCCCCCGCTTCCCCCCCCTGCCCCCGCCCCACTACAGTATTCTCTGCTGGGAGAAAACAGGAAAGTCTTTAAGATTAAACAGGATGGAACATGAGGAAGTGCAGGAAAAGGGTTCCTCCCAGCACTGACCCCAGCAAGGATGCTCAAGCAATTCACGGCGGCCTTGCTCCAGGACATGGGATCCGAGCCCCTGCCGCCTGAGGATGTCCCATTAGACCGGCAGGGAGGTGGTCATTTTACCCACCAAGCCCCAAGTCCATTCCCAGGCAGGTGTAATCAAAAGCCAGGTCCCTCCGGCTCAGGGGGCAAGCAGCTTGGGTATTGGACCGGAATTGAGTGCTGGCCCTTGGAAGCTCTGTCTGTCCTTGTCTTCCCCTTGCCTTGGTGGCTTTGCTCTGAGCCATTGAGCCATCTTGACCCAGCCACTGGTCACCCCAGCCAGAAATGATGTGCAGCATTTTACAGCAGGAACCAGCTCTTTCTACAGGGGGCTGCAGGCCCCCTCTATTACTCCCCTTTTCCTCATCCCCCAAACCTCCAGCTACTTACTCGGGGCTGGGACAGACCCCTAACACAAGAGGGACAGGGTTCAGAAGAGGGAAGTTGAGACTACGTAAGGGGGCAGCCACAGTCTGAACTCTGACCTGGATGTCCCTTTGGCTTAACACTGTTCCCAGCTTCCTTGAGCCTGGATAATCTCCTTTACTCTGCAGGCCTCCTGTTTGTGGAGATCCTTTGTTGGTTGGGCAAGCCCCCTCCCTGCCCTCAGCTAGCAGCGGGTTAGGAAGGCAAGGGCATATGGAAAGAATGAAAGGGCCCTGAGGGCAGGGATTGGATCTCTCAACTCTTTCGTACTCTCCCAAGCGCTTAGTACAGTGCTCTGTCCATCGTGGGTGTTCACTAAATGCCACTGATTGATTAGGAAACCGATGTTTCACACAGTCCAGTTGGAATTTCTTCCCTGTTCCCACTCTGTCCCCAACTTCTCTCACTGGTACAGGCACCTTCCATCAGGTGGAGGAGTTGGGAGCCGAGTCTGGTTTTGACCCCCTGAGCCCCATGGAGTTGATAATAATAATAATGATAGTATTTTGTTAGGCACTCACTATGTGTCAAGCACTATTCTAAGCACTGGGGTAAATACAGGCTAGTCAGGTTGGACACGGTCCCTGTCCCAAATGGGGCTCGCAGTCTTAATCCCCATTTTATAAGTGAGGAAACTGAGGCACAGAGAAATGAAAGGACTTTCTCAAAGTCACACAGCAGACAAGTAGCGGAGTCAGGATTAGAAACCACGACCTCTGACTCCCAAGCCTGTGCTTTTTCCACTAAGGCACGCTGCTTCTCAGGTTAAGGCCTGTAGCCATGGTCCTGGGGCTCCTTAGGTCCTTGTCCTCCTGGGGCTGCCGCTTCCTGCATTCCTGCCCCGCTTTTGCTATGAGAGGAATGCAGCGAGGTGGCTGGTTTGCCACCCCATCTGAGGAAGAGTGTGGAGTCATAGGCAGAGTACCTGTCGTTCAAGCTGAGCCAGGGGAAAATTTTGACTCCCAGAGGGGGAGGTTCAGTGCAACACTCCTCCCACCTCTGCAGCTGGTCCTGTTCACCCAGGCCCGTTGCTCACTTCCCAACTCCCCACCCTCCAACACCTGGTCCTTTCCATCGCTCTGTTCCCTGGCCTTACGCTCAGCAGGGCAACTGACAGCTCTTCACCCGCCCTCTTTTAAAAAAAAGTGTTTCTGGGGCACCCGGGGGTGCCGAACCATAGCTGGTTGGCCTAAGGACCTAGGTGACATCTCACTCACCCCCTTGGACTCTGGGAGCTCTCTCAGGGGGCCGTAGAGCCTTCACACTTCCCTGCAACTACCCAGAGTCCAGGGTGCAACCCGGAGGTAGATAGAAGGCGGTGTCGCTGGGCCTCAGCTTGGGGATGGAGCTGGGGTCCGGGGGCATCCGAAGGCTGAGCGAGGCGGAGGGGACGGGCGGGCGGCGGGAGAGGGAGGGCACTGTGGGAAGGAATGGTACCTAACTCTTCTCTCTCCCGCCTCATCCGCAGAACGTGTTAGCCAAAGCGCTATACGACAATGTGGCCGAGTCCCCGGATGAGCTGTCCTTCCGCAAGGGGGATATCATGACCGTGCTGGAGCGCGACACACAGGGCCTGGACGGCTGGTGGCTCTGCTCGCTGCATGGGCGGCAGGGCATCGTGCCGGGAAACCGCCTGAAGATCCTGGTGGGCATGTACGAGAAGAAGTCGGGCGGGACTCCCGGCCAAGGGCAAATGCAGTCCCCCCACGCCTCCCAGGGGCTGTACTCTGGGCTATCCCCGGCCTCGCAATATGCCCTCATGCACCCGGCCTACCAGTCCCCGGGGGAAGGCGTCTACCTGATCCCTACACCCAGCAAGGGCCCGGCGAGTGTCTACCCAGGCACCCCCACCTCCAGCAAGCAGTCGCCGCTCTACCAGACGCAGAGCCCTCACCACCAGGTCCAGGTGTCACAGTCATCTCTGAACCCAGCCCAGGAGGTCTACCAGGTGCCCTCGGGGCCCGGGAGTCCACCCCAGGATATTTACCAGGTGCCGCCCTCCGCCGGGCTGGGCCAGGACATCTACCAGGTACCCCCGTCCATGGACGCGCGCAGCTGGGACGGGATGAAGCCGCCAGCCAAGGTACAGTGTTCCCCTGCGACAGTCCTCCTTTGGCCCACCATTGCCACCGTGATGCTCACGTGCCAGGGTGGATGTGGGCTGTCTCCTGGGTCAGGGTGGGGTGGTGACAAACAGGGATGGCCCGGTTGGTCTGGGTGTAGGCATCCGAGTTCAGGTATTGACGCCTGGGCCAGGCGGTGAGTGCTGCTCACCTTGCATTGGAACCCTCTCGGCTCGAGGTCTTCAGAAACGTGGTGGGTTTTCTTGCCCAGGCTCGAGGAAGAACTGAATTGAATTGACTGGTGGAGGGTGCACTCGGCAACAGAGCGGCAAGTGGGAGGGACCTCATGTGGCTGAGCCGAGGAACGGGGCTGAGGTGGTCCCGGGGGTCTGTCCCAATATTGGCCCATGAGCACCCGCTCAGCAGCATTTAAGAATTTCAATTGTTCGACTGCTCAGATTCGGGTTCCGGGTGCTAAAAACAGGGAGCCGCAAGTCTCCTCGGCAAATTGCCGCCAGCAGGAAGGCAGGGTGGGCGTCAGGAAACCTGGCTCTCTTCTGGGCTCCGTGAGAAATACAGCCGCCAAAGCCTCTCAGGCGACAGTCGTCTCTTCACTGCAGCCGCTGCTGCTGCAAACTGAAGAGGCGGCAGCTGGGATGGAAGATTCCTGGCCACAGGGCATTCATTGTCTGTGGGCTCTCAACATAAGGTGTCTCCAGGGTCAAATGGGAGCAGAGAAGAGAGGGCTGGCTCCCTAAACAGCCGGGTTTCTGTTCCTCAAACCAATCAGGAGCTTTGGCTCCCAGGACCTTTAGTCCATGGGACACCCCACCAGCCCACCAAAATATCACCACTCCCCAACCTTCCCAGCATTAGGGGCACCCCATCCCCTCTGATGTCCCCCAACAACGATGCGAAGGGATCCAGGGTCTGCCTCTGGAGTATACTCTACTCATCTCCATCCTTCCCTTCTTCCCATTGAAGTGTCAGGAGAACCCCATGCAAAAGTAACTGAGGAGGGTTTATTCCCTTCCCTTTTTTGCGCCGTTGAGTTTATTGTTAATCCTAGTTGGTGCCCCTACACTGTGCCCAGATGGTTGACTTGGGCCCTGGGGGTGCCCCTGCTGAGGGGAGAAGGCGGTCAGTGAAAGTGATTCTGACTTTTTTAACCTACTGGGTTGTTCTGGGGCTTTTGAAGAGAGAAGTAGCTCCCTGACACATGTGGCTCCTCCAAGGAGCTGGGGAATCCATCTTGACACCCAGCCACCCGCCGGCATTTCTGCTCTGCGTCCCTTCCTGCCGTTTGTTTTTGCAATCTGTCCCCAGAGAGCAGAGGAACACAGGTAACTGCCGTGGAGCACGGAGCGGGCTCTGATTTCTCACCCATGGCAGGGATTTTGGAGGCTTGTTAATTCCCAAAGGCAAACCCATTCAGTAGGTCCCACTAATGCCACCATTGTTTATTTTCCCTGAGTTTATTCCCTGTCCAAGGCGGAAGGACTCTGTAGGGCACCATCTATTAGTATATTAGGAAGCAGCATGGTGTAGTGGATAGAGAATGGGCCTGGGAGTCAGAAGGTCATGGGTTCTAATCCTGACTCCACCACTTGTCTGTTTTGTGTCCTTGGGCAAATCATTTCTCTGGGCCTCAGTTACTTTATCTGTAAAATGGAGATTAAGATTGTGAACCCCATATGAAACGGGGACTTTGTCCAACCCAATTTGCTTGTATCCACCCCAGAGTTTAGTACGGTGCCTGGTACACAGTAAGCGCTTAACAAATACCACAATTATTATTATATTAAATGCTTACTGTGTGCAGAGCACTGTATCAAGAGCCCGAAAAGAATAAACAGTTGGGAATGGGACACAGTCCCCGTTCCTCGGGGTGCTCACAGTGTAAGACATGCTGAGCTTATCCTCTCTGCCCACTCATTTCTTCTTCCCCTGAAGCCTGGCTCTAAGGACCAGTGGATGGTGAGGTAGCATCTTCACTTTCGATCCTCCCTGCTGAAGAAGCTGTTCTCCTGTCAGGGTCCCTCCCCCACCCCCAGCAGGGCACTGTGATCATGCTTTCAGCTGGTAGCACTTTCCCTTATGTGCCTCAGTTTGTTCAGCTGTAAAACGGGGTTAATTATGGTTCGTGCTTCTGGAAAGCCCTGTCACGTAATGAAGTCAGAAATCCATGAATATCGACTTAAATACCAATCAGTGGTATTTATTGAGCACTTACTGGGTACAGAGCACTAGACCAAGGGTTTAACTGGTTATTCTTTAACTGCTCAGAGCGTCCCTGGAGCGGCCAATGACCAACAGAAGAATTGGGCTCTCGGTCGCGGGGAGATAAGACAAGAAAGAAGGCATTTTGGCTAATGCTATTACAAGAAAACCTCACATGCTCTGAACTCTTCCAAGAAAGGGGCTGCTGAAATGGTCTGGTGGTTACCGTGTTGGTGACAGAAAGCGGGTAGCGGGCCAGTTTGTGCAACTTCTCTGGAGCGGGGCTGGCTCGACTTGAGGTTTCTCTCTTTGGGCTTTCTCCTGCCCTGGGACCTCTTGCCCAGGCTCTTGGTTGTGTCTCTCACGGCTCCTTCAAAGCCATCTGTTGGGGCTCCCTCATCCCGTGTCAACCGGCCATTTGGCCAACCCGGATTGTTCAACACCGCAAGGGGATTCCGGGTGGGCTTGGCTACAGTTGGGTCTGTCCTCTCTCCCCCCAAGTCTTATGTCTACCCGGGGCAATGGAGAGCAGGTAGCCTGGGGGGGAGAGGCCGGGCTGGCCCAGATCATGGTACTTCCTCCTCGAGAGGCCCATCTCTGGGTGATTCAGAGTTCACATGTTTATTAATAGGCCCCCGAGACCTGCACCCCAGTGACTCACCCCACGCGTTTATTAATACATCCCCACAGCTCTTATCTCCATCTCCCCAGGAACACGGAACCACTCTGGTTTGGGAAGATGGTGGTTGAGTGCTAACCAGGTGATTCGGCCCCTCTCCTCCCCTTTCTCGGCCCTGGGCCAGCCCGCAGCTGGAGCGTACAGATTAGGTTGGGAGATTAATGATCAATCAGTGGTATTTATTGAACATTTCCTGGACTTTGATCACTGTACTAGGTGCTTGGAGGAGACCAGTATGATAGTGTTAGTAGATGTATTTCCTACCCACACAGAGCTCAGAGTCTAGAGGGGAAGACCAACATTAAAATAAATTACCGTCGGAAGATGGCAGAGTGTAGAGAAACGACGTGGCGTAATGGGTAGAGCAATGGATAGAGCACAGCCTTGGGAGTCAGAAGGACCCGGGATCTGATCTTGGCTCCACCACTTGTTTTCTGTGGAACCTTGGGCAAGTCACTTAACTTCTGTGTGCCTCAGTTACCTCATCTGTAAAGTGGGGATTAAGACTGTGAGCCCCATGTGGGACACAGACTGTGCTCAACCTGACTGGCTTGTAGCTACCCCCAGCACTTAGTACAGTCTCTGACATATTAAGCACTTAACAAATACCATTAAAAATATGTATTCGAGTGCCGTGGGGCTGGGGTAAATTTCAAGTTATTAAGGGGTACAGATCCAAGTGCATCGGCATTGTAGAAGAAAGGACAAATGGGAGAAATGAGGGCCTACTCAGGGGAGGCCTCCTGGAGTAGTTGTGATTTTAGGAGGGCTTTGAAGGTGAGGAGGGAGACGAGGTCTGGTCCAAACCATTCCTGGCCTCTATGTGTCAAAATAGAATTCATGCCCTTGGGGTGCAAAGTGGCCCCTGCTCTTTGTCCTACACCCTTGTTGAGAAGCAGCATTGCTTAGTGGAAAGAGCACGGGCTTGGGAATCAGAGGTCGTGGGTTCTAATCCTGACTCCGCCACTTGTCTGCTGTGTGACCTTGGGCAAGTCACTTAACTTCTCTGGGCCTCCGTTACCTCATCTGTAAAAATGGGGATTAAAAAAAAAATGAGCTCCACGTGGGATAATCTGATTACCCTGTATCTACCCCAGCACTTAGAACAGCGCTCTGCACATAGTAAGCGCTTAACAAATACCATAATTAATTATTATTCTTATTATTATTAGATGGGATTCTGCCTATGTTAGTTAAGGAGCTGGGCATCCTTTATCTAATGGCCTCAATTTCTGGACATTGGTCCCGTAACCAGGAGATCCCTATCTCACTGACAGTTATTATAATTCACCAGCTAATGTCCGTATTTCTCCAATGTGAAATCAAATTTGTCAGACTCCAGTAAGTCTCTCGGGACTGGGTTGGTTGGCAAACCTGATGATAAAGAAGGATTTTTCCCCTTTCATCAGACCAGAACCTACCATAGCAGAGAGAGAGAGAGAGGAAGAGGAAGGGAGCCACCTCAGACCAAGAAGGTGGATGAGAGGTAGAAGGAGGGGGGACAGATTCCAAGCGGCAGAGGCGGGGGAAGCCTGCCTAGGGAACAAGCTTGATCCCAGAGTCGTGGGATCAGCTGCCATCGAGCGAGGGGCTTGTCTTCTTGAAGAATTGGCCCCTTTTCAAAAATTGGAAACCCAAGCTAAAAGATGCCGGCTGCAGTGCAGGGGCTTGGGTGTGAACAAAGAGATGACTTGAGCAGCAGCACAGGTGCTGGCCTGGGCCCGGGAGAGGCAGAAGCTGTTGGCACTGAGCTGGATCAACCCCTGGTGCTTAGTCCCAACCTTGGCACATAGTAAATGCGTAACCAAAAGCCCAGTGATTAGTAACAGTGAGCTGGGTACAGTGCTTTGAGGGCCCTGGCACCATCTAAGCTTCTTGCAAACCACTGACTTCTTGAACCAGCTCCCGGACGGTGGTGATCGGACAGTTGTGCCACTCCTCCTCTTTCCTGTGTCCCTTTTTAGAAGCAGCTTATCTGGGTGCAAATTTAGATGGTCTGATTTGAAATGTCCTATGGGTGCCTGCACTTGGCTATCTGCATTTTTTTTTGTCTCCTTCTGGGTCAAAAGCAGGGCTTTTGGAGCTTCTGGTTTCTCATTTGGCCAGTCAGGAGCTGCACGTATGCGTGTGTTTGTGCAGGGGTGATGAATCCCTAGGTTCCCCTTCCATCTCTCTTGTTTTCCTATGGAATATAAATGCTTACTATGCAGCAGAAACAGTACTAAGCGTAGCTGCACGGATGTCACGTTGGGCTCAGTCCCTTCTGTCCCATGTGGGGCTCACAGTCTTAATCTCCATTTTGCAGATGAGGTGACTGAGGCACAGAGAAGTTAAGTGACTTGCTCAAGCTCACACAGCACTAGAACCCACTAGGCCATGCTGCTTCTCCAAGCACAGACCCATCTTCTGCAAAGAGAAACCCCAACGGCCTCACCAAGAAGCCCCTTTTAGGCCTCCGCCGTCCAGGCAGTGCCCCGTCTCCCCTATTTGTGGTGACTTCCTGGTGAATGTTGGAGGGACAGGGCTATAACCCCAAAAGGATACTAGGTCAGAGCCTGGGGCTCACAGGCCTGGGAGTTCCTGGTTCCAGCTGGACCATGGACTCAACGTGATCCTGGCCAGTTTTCCTCTCTGTGTTTTTTTACGGTTTCCACGCCCTCCTCAGTTTGTATCGAGGAGCAGCCATGAAGCTCCAAAGCTCTGGCAGGACTGTTGCAGGGCACTGCCAATGAGGCCACTCTGACTGGTCTGGCTCACTCCACACTTTCCCCATTTCTGGGGGAGGGGTTGTCCAAAGGGACCCATTTTCAGACCTTTTTTCCCAGAGCAGGCAGCAGGTGAAGAGAGAGAACTCCCGTGACCTTAGTCAAGCCTCCCTGCCCTGGTGTGCAAGCCTCTGTGATCTCCCTGCCCCCAGGTAAACCTCTAAGTGTTTTGGCTTTCGAGCATTGTCTAGTGGATAGAGCACAGGCCTGGAAGTCAGAAGGACCTGGATTCTAATCCAGGCTCCTCCACTTGTCTGCTATGTGACGATGGGCAAGTCACTTTACTTCTCTGGGCCTCAGTTACCTCATTTGTAAAATGGGGATTATGACTGTGAACCCCGTGTGGGTCAGCGACTGTGTCCAACCTGATTAGTTTGTGTCTACCCTAGCATTTAGTACAGTGCCTGGCACATAGTAAGTGCTTAAATACCTCAATTATTATTATTATTTGGGCTTTTTCCCAGAGCCCTGGGAAACTGTGCCAGCCTTAGCCGCCGCCCTGGCAGTTCCTGCACCACCTCCGAGGAATGGTTGCAACTGATCTGTCAGATCTGAAGGTCATAAGTGACATCTTGGGTTGTGAGGGAACCCCATCCCTTCCGTCCATCCCACCCCCTCCCCCAGCACACACAGGCACATTCACTCTCTCTCTCTTTCTCTCCCTGCCCCAGGCTGGGCCTCAGCTATGCCTTGCTGGGACAGCTGGAGCAGCAGGGGACTGTCTGCCTTCCTGCCCTGGGGTGGGCTGCTGGTGGACTCCACCATCGTTTGGGCCCCTAGCCTGCCTCCCTCTACTCCCCTGGACATCCAGACCACAGAGGCAGCAGGAATGCGCTGCCCACTTGGGCCAGATGCACGGACAGGAAGGGAAGGTAGAGCCAGAGAATCTGCTGCCATTCTTGGTTGACGCTAATAGCTTTATATCCTCTGTTCATTGGAGTGTCTTTGGATGGTATGGCTTCTTGTCCAGAGGGATCCAGATCCCTCTTGCCATCTTTCAACCTGCACCTTGGGGCCAAGCTGGCCTTCTCTTCTGGCCTTCCCTGGCTCTGCAGAACCTACCCCTGCCCTATCCCCACTCACCCACCTCCCCCTAACAAGGCCCTGTGAGGTAGCAAAAAGGCTACCTTCTCCTCACTGCTTGCTCCTATCAGATTGCTGTGGCTGACACTGTCTTCTGAGCTTGAAACCAAATTGAAAAGGAGGGGGAAAAAAAGCCTACCCACCCTCCCGGGCCTCGCAGTAGCTGGTGAGATTCCGTGGGGAATAAATAATTCAGCCCCGCTGCCGCAGCCTGGCCAGAGTCCAGTGCGGGACACAGCCCAGAGTCCATTAACTTAATTTTATTCTCTCTGTCCCTCCCCGCCCTTCCCCTCCCCCTTCCCTGGGAGCTGTTGACCTTGACAGCTTAGTTTCTCTTTCTCTAGCGGGGATCCTGGCCTACGTTTAGAGGCCAGAAGGGTGTGTGGGGAAAGGGGGCCGTCTGGGTGGGGGCGGGCCTGGAACCATGACCAGGCGTGGACTTTTGAAATCTGTGCCTCTTCTAAGTCCACTTGCCTTTCTGTGTGTGTGTGCCCATCCTTCCATCTGTCCATCCAGGGAAGTGGCCCCAACTTATAAGAACCAAGTTGGACAGGGCAGACCACCATGAGGGAGAGGTGGACAGTAGAAGTGGACTGGCTGTTGACTGATGTATATTAAGGAATGGCGCTGTCTGTTTATGCCTTCCCCATTCCAATCTGTGTGCGAGTGGGCTTTTCCTTGTGGAATCTCGATTTCTGTTGCTCTTGCTTTCTGTCTTCTCTTTCCTTCTCCCTCCCCCCCCATTCTTCCCCCCCCCCCTTTGTGGGATCATTTTGCTTGTTTCATACCTGTGCCCCCCGTTTGTCCCTGACTCTGGGGGTTGTTTGTATTTTCCTGCCTCCCCTTCCCCCTCCCTTCCTTAGGTCCAGTGTCTGCCTTCATGTTCAGACCCAGCTCCTGCTCTCTGCTTGGGCCTTGTTCTTTCCCTCCCTCCCCACCCCTCCTCTGTGTAGAGAAGGCTTTGGGTAGAGCTAATTGAGAACATCAAAAGGGAAGAGCTGGGTCGACCTGCAATTAGCTGAGCAGAGACTCTCAATGGAGTTTTCCAGCAAGATTTACTTTACCAGCAGCCTTTTTTTATGTATTTATTTATCTTTAATGGAAAATATTTTCAAGGCAGGAGCTCTTGGCAGAAAGTCAGAAAAGCCCGGAGAGATTTAAGCTCTTGTGTGAGAGTGGCAGCAACAGCGGTGGGGGCTAGGGGGTGACCACAGCCCTCCTGGGTCTGCTTTAACCCTTCCCCTCCCTGCAGCTGTTCCCGGGCACGCTGGTTTGCCACCGAGTAACTTCCAAGATGCCGGGCGGTGGTGGGGCCGGGGGGAGAAGGACCAGACTGGCCGTCAGTGGCTTAGGGGCCCCGGGGGAGGGGAAGGGAGGAGGACCTGAGGGGAGCTGGGGGCAAGTGTTTAGGGCTGGATTTACGGTGGCCCCAAGGACAGACAAACGGGACAATTGGAGAAGGCGGGAATGCTGAGACCAAGTGTCCCGGCCACCGGAGCAGGAAGTCCAGGAAACTTGAAAAATTAGATACCAGGGAGATTCCTGCTGGTGATTTTGAGTCAGAAGATGGTAGCCCCAGTGGAGGTTTTCTTTCCCAAGTTCTCTTTCAGTCCCGCCACCCGCTCTTGCCAAGCACTTTACTGAGCTCTGGAGTAGGTACAGTTTCTGCAGATTGGACACAGCCCTGTACCACATGGGGCTTACAGCCTCTGTGTGAGGAAACTGAGGCTCAGAGAAGTGAAGTGACTTGCCCGGGGTCACCCAACAGGCAAGTGGCAGAGATGGGATTATAGAACCCATTTCCTCCTATTCCCAGGCCTCAAGTGCTCTTTCCACTAGGCCATGCTGCTGCTGGCTGTCTCTGACTCCCAAGTGCTTGAGTGGTTCTGAGAACAGTGTCTGGAGTCCTGGGTGTGTAATAGCCTCCCTTTCTCTCCCCACCACCCCCTGAAAGCTGAGGACTGGGGAAAATGAAACTTGACAGAACTCAGGGGTGGTAGCAGATTTGGGGAGTTCATAAGACCCCACGACTCCCTCTCCCTTCAAACTTGCCAACCACAGCTCTTCCTGTCTTCAGTGCTCTTCTGATATCCCGCCTCCTCCGGGAGGCCTTCCCCAATTCATTTTTCTCCCTCCCAGGGCTCACCCTCCTTGTTTTCTTGTGAGCACGTAGACCTCACCACCTCCTGTTGCACTTTTGTCCGTATCGAATTACATGCTCAGCTAATTGAGCACTTTTTCCTCTGTTATAATTTTTTTTTATGTCTCTGCCCTTCTCCCATCTCCAACACCCGACATGATTGTAAACCCTTGGGGGCAGGGACTGTGTATTTTATTCTCTCTCCCAAGCACTTAGTACAGTGCTCTGCACACAGAGAAGGGAGTGTGGCCTTGTGGATAGAGCACGGGTCTGGGACTTGGGTTCTAATGTCAGCTTTATCACATGCCTGCTGTGTGACTTTGGGCAAGTCGCTTAAATTATCTGTGCCTCAGTCACCTCATCTGTAAAATAGGGCTTAAAATTGTGAGCCCCATGTGGGACATGGACTGTGTCCAACTTGATTATCTTGTATCTACCCTAGTGCTTAGTACTGCGCCTGGCACATAGTAAGCACTCAATATCATAAATAAAAAGTAATCACTCAATATGATTGATTGATTAGAGGTGCTGCAACGTTCCACACCACAGTACTGGGGGCTGAGAAGGGTGGCTCTGGCCAAGAGCCAACATAGACCCAGAAGTGAGCAGAGAGAGGGCCAGTGAGAAGGGCAGGATAGACTTACTGTCAGAAACCTGGCCCCCTCCCCCCGCCACGCCCCTATGCCCAAAGGAGCAGAGAGAGGCCCAAGTCCACATCCTTGGGCCCTAAAAACTTGAGAACAGGAGCTGGCTGGTCAGCCCTGTGGCTCCAACTAAATAAGGGACGGTGGTCAAGATAGCACCAGTAAACGGAGAGGTCAGGGCGTATTGGCGTGTGATGAGTGGAGAGGGTGTTCTAGGCATGGCTTGCTTGGAGAGCCAGGGAATGATTGAGGATGAGAAGCAGCGTGGACTAGTGGATAGAGAGTGGGTCTGGGACTCAGAAGGACCTGGGTTCTAATCGCGGCTCCGCCAGTTGTCGGCAGTGTGACCTTGGGCAAGTCCCTTCACTTCTCTGTGCCTCAGATACCTCATCTGTAAAATGGGGATTAAGATTGTAAACCCCATGTGGGACGTGGACTGTGTCCAACCTGATTATCTTGTATCTACCCCAGCACTAGTGCAGTGCTTGGCACATTGTAAGCGTTTTTCAAATACCATAAAAGAAGAACACCAAGAGAGGATGGTACGCTCTCCTCTGCAAGTTGGTCAAGAGGCTTCTGAAGGTAGAAAGGATTTCGGGAGCTGCTGGAATTGGGGCGAGGCGAGGGCATGAGGAACCGAGGGAAGGCGGAGGGCATTCCGGGAATGGGGTGTGTCGTGGGAGGCCAAAGAGGTGTCGGAGGGGGTCTGCCTGGGGTCTAGACTTGGCACGAGCCAAGACCACCACCTGCCTGGGCAAATCCCCATACTCTCCCACCGATGCCTCCTCTTCTTATTCCAGGAAGCTCCTGGCTCTAGAACCACCCAGGCCTAACTAGCAGCCATTCATCTGCCTCTCCTCCCTGCCACGCAGGCTGCTCCCCCCCACCATCCCTCCCACTGGCGTGTGCCTTCCCCACCCAGCGATTCTGCGCCCGTCAGACAGCCCGACCCTAGGCGCCCCCCTCTCCTGCCCCAGCCGCCGTCCCAGCCGCCAGCCGGGCCGGAGGGAGGGGCTGCAGGCAGCGTGAGTCAGTGCAGTCCCACCACGGGGGCCTCCGCAGGTTTTGGCCGTGGCGGAGGTGGTTCTAAAAATAGCTCTGGAGGAGAATCAAATTGAGTGAAGTTGGAAGGGAGATGCGTCTGGAGAAGCCGAGGCGGCGGCGGCAACGTCCCCGGCCCAGACTGCTCCCTTCCAGGAGGCGGCGGTGGGGGAAGGAGAAATGGGATCATGCTTGTCCCCGCCCCGGGGCTGGGGGAGTGGGGACTTCCTGCCTCCCCGACCCAGCCCCGGTAATCGGCTTTGGGATAGAAGGAGGGGGCACGGACAGCCGTCCTGAGCCCAGATTCTGGAGTGGTCACAGCTGAGGTGACCGGTGGCCTTGGTCTCTGGCCTGAGAGAGGTCTTCGGCCAGACTCGTCTCTCTCCCCTTCAACCCGGTCCGGCCTAAACTCCAGATAGGCCCAGGGTGTCTATGGGCCAGAGAGCAGGATGCAAGAGGGCCGGGGCATCCCCGTGGGCCTTCGCCCTGCCATAGGGTCTCATCTGCTGTGAGGGGCCAGAGTCCGAGAAGCTGGGTATCTGGACTTCTACTGTAAGCCCAGCAGAGGAGTGTCCACTTATTGTGGGCCCCTGAATCTGTTTCTCCCACTCTCTGGTAAGGAATAATTCTCATATGGAGTGGAGAGGCCGACCCTTGGCCCTCCTGCCCTCACAGAGTCTTGAGGGAGACCTTGGATGCTGGGGGAAGGTGCTGTGAGCGGGAGCATCTGAGGCCTGGGAGAGGGGCCGGGCCCTGGGACCCGGGAGAGCCAGACGCCTGGCAAGGCAGCGGGAAGTGTAAGGACGTGAGTGCGTCAGTGGGGCCGGCTTTGCCAAACTGGAGATCTGCTTAATGGAGAATGACGCGTGCTGAGCTGGGGACGTTGCCAGGTTACTGGAGGGCTGTGGACCGGAGCCTTTCCGGGGACTGGCTGGAGGAGGCCCCGCGGGCACACGTGGTCCGCGGTCGCCATGAAGGCTGGGCCCAGGACAAGAGAATGTGCACGGCACCACATGGCAGTGTCCACACCCAGCCCCATAGCTCAGGGGGCTTCTCTGTACTTGGGCACATGTGGGCAAGCAGACCTCCTGGCCATCGGGTTTCTAGGTGCAGAGGCAGCTCCCACAGTTTACTGACTCCGGGGCCTTCATCTCACAGGCGGGCTCCATATCGGAGCTGCCCTTTCTCTGTTTGACTCCAGACCTGAGCTCTGCCCAGTGGGATCAGCCCCTGTGAGTCACTTCCTGGGCAAGAGCGCAGGCACAGCCTATGGCTGAGGCCAGGTGGCCCTGGGGCCAGGAATAGCCTAAGTGGCTGGGACCAACCCAGGGTTGGCTCATCTTTAATGAAAGAGCAAAAGGACGATGGAGAGAATTAGGGCCTGACCCCAGAATTCACCCTGGACTATGCTCAGAACATCTCACGGGGCGGTGTCCGACCCTAGTCTGGAACCACACCGTCCGGGGCAGTGGTCCGGGCTGCTGCTGCTCAGTGTTCAAGTTTATGGACACACATGGACGTGGGCTCCCGCCACCATGGGTGTGGTATGGACACAGGTACGCAAGCATAGACATGGGCATCTGCTGCTGTGGATGGGGGATGGACACAGTTACTCACTCGTGGACACGAGTTTCTGCTGACATGGACATGGGACTGACACAGTTACTCACACTTAATGTTGGTAATGTTGGTATTTGTTAAGCGCTTACTATAGGTAGAGCACTGTTCTAGGTGCTGGGTTAGATATAGGGTAATCATGTTGTCCCACGTGAGGCTCACAGTCGTAATCCCCATTTTACAGATGAGATCACTGAGGCACAGAGAAGTTAAGTGACTTGCCCACAGTCACACAGCTGACAAGTGGCAGAGTTGGAATTCGAACCCATGACTTCTGACTCCCAATCCCGTGCTCTTTCCACTGAGCCACGCTGCTTCTCACACATGTACAAGGACTTCTGCTGCCGTGGATGTGGGGTGGGCACAGTTACTCACACATGGACAAGGGCTCCTGCTGCCATGGCCGTGGGGCAAGCACAACTACAGAAGCTCAGATCTCCTCCCTTTGTGCCCACTCTTTGCAGACCAATGTGCCACGATAGTGTGGATTATAAGGAACACAACAGTTGACTCTGGTTTCAAAATGCTTTCTACAAAATAAGGGAATCAGGTGAAAAGCATCTAAAGATGTCCATAATAATACTTGTGGAATTTGTTTAGTGCTTACTATGTGCCACACACTGTATTAAGAGCTGGGGTGGATAGAAGACAGTCGAGTTGAAGAATCCTTAATCAGTCAATGATATTGACGTCTTACTGAGTGCAGAACATTCTACTAAACGCTTGGCCCTGCTGGGCAATTTCCTCCACTCTCCTAGGCCTTCGGGCCCACGGGTCAGGGTGAGCTGAGATGGCGTGACTGAGGCCATGGAAGTGAGGGTCTTTGAGGATCTGGGATGAAGAGGGCCAGTTCTGGGTGTTCCTCTTTTTCTGGGGCTTCTTGACTCTCTGTTCTGTAGCTTCTTTGGAGAAGCAATCCAGCAACCCGACCCTGAGCTACCCCATGTGCCCTACCATGTGCTCTCGGGATCTGCACCTCCTTTACCAGCAGGTGCTTAGCCAGGAGATTAGGGAGCAAAAGAGAGCCACCGCGCTCTCGCCATGCACACTGTGTAATCGGGTGTGCGTGCCTGGGTGATCAGAAGAGCATTGTGTCTCCTTGCTGTCTGGGAGGCAGGCAGCAAGACTGGGCCTCAGGCAGGTCTGGCTGTCTGACATGAGCCAGTAGAGAAGCAGCATGGCCTACTGGAAAGAGCGCAGGCCAGTGGGCAAGCTGAGGTACGATCACCTGGCCATGGGGTTCCCTCATGTTGACTCTGGCTTGAGGCTTCCGCCTCCTGTGAGTTATGGAAATCCAGGGCCGGCTTCCCGGGCAGGGCAGAGAGTGTCACTGACCAGATGAGGCCAACGAGGGATGTTCCCTCCCTGGATCAGGAGCGCTGACTCTGACTGACCAGTGGGAAAGGAATGGGCAGGTATCCCCAAGCCCACCAAGCTCCTCCCTTCTGCCTCTGGCCGGAGGTGGATCACAGAACTCCAAGCCAGGCAAGGAGCCCTGCTAAAAAGCCAGCTCTCGGGTGGTCCTGCTGATACGTACTCGAGCCCTGGCCTCACCTCTGAAGAAACAAACAGCAGAGCTGCTCACGAAGGCTGAGAGACCGGAAATCAAGTCCCAGCGAGAGCTGCTTCTCGTGCCCCTCTTTCTGGGATGAGACCAGTCCCTGGAGGAAGCACCTAGCTCTGAGGGAATGAGCCCACCATTCACCTCAGCCACTTCCCGACACACATATGGATCTCTGTCAAACACATAAATTCAATGTGGGCAGGGAATGTCTGTTTATATAATCCAAGCTCCGCCCACTTGTCTGCTGTGTGATCTTGGGCAAATCGCTTAACTTCTCCGTGCCTCACTTTCCTCATCTATAAAATAGGGATTAAATACCTGCTCTCTTTCCTCCTTAGACCTCGAGCCCCATAAGGGACACAGTGTGTCCAATCTGATCATCCCAGCACTTAATATAGTGCTTGGCACATTGTAATATAGCTATTTTTAGTAGTATTATATACTAATAATAGCATCACTGGGGGTCAGTATAATAGACCTTTAGTAACCTGGGAATCTCGAGGTGACAGGAAAGATAATCCAATTGTCACTGCTCCTTCCTGTCTCTCCTCCCTTTCTGTTGCTTTCCTTGGCATAGAGCAAGGCTAAATCCTGCCTAACCCCTCCATCCATCTCTGAGCCTATTCCTCATACTAGAGCCTTCTCCCCGGCCACCCCCAAATTGATTTAAGACCCGTTGCCTGGCAGAGTGGGGAGAGATTTGCATCTGGTTGATCAGTAGACATGGAGAAGCAATTACTCACCCAGCAGGTACAGCTGGCCCGAGGGCGCCCGCCGTGGGTTAATAAGAAAGGCCCACGGGAGCCCCCAGCCTCCCCCAGAGGCGGTGGGGCTGGTGGGGTTGGTTGGTGGTCCTCGCTGGCCCACATCCATCTCCGTCCCCATTTGGGCTAGGGCCGATTGCTGTGACCCCCATTCCTTTGTTTACCCGGCCGGACGTGGGCCGCTTCAACTATCGAGCCTTGTTTTGGGGGCTTCGCCCTGCCACCTCAGCCCCGGGGAACCAGGGACTTTGTGTCCATCTGGAAAGCCAACAGACCCCAGATGAGGCCTTCCCACTCCTCCGCCTATCCTAGATTAGCTTGGCCGGGGCTGGAGGGGACCCATAGAGCCTGGCATCTAGCTGGTCTTTTTCTCTGCCTCCTGACCGTTTGGTCCAGGGGTCGTCAGTGAAGGACAGGCTCGCCAGACCCCGCATGGGCTGAGCATAGGCTGGAGCTGCTATTTCTCAGGCTTTGTCTCCCGTCCAGGTCCCTCGTTGCTTTGCAGTGGGGCTGGGAAGGTATAAATAGAATATGATGTCATGCCATTTCCCCAGAGACCCCTCCCCTGCTCCTCCTCCTCCTCCTTCTCCTCCCCCTCCTCCCCCTCCTCCTGCCGCTGCCGCCCCGGCGGAGCGCTGCTCAACGGCTTTAGTCAGCCACATGTAGCCCCAGCGGAGTAATCACCTGGGAATTAATAATAATAAAAAATAATAATAATGTATTTAAGCGCTTACTATGTGCCAGGCACTAGGGTGGATACAAGCAAATCGGGTTGGACACAGTCCCTGTTCCCCTTGGGGCTCACAGTCACAATCCCCATTTTACAGATGAGGTAACTGAGGCACAGAGAAGTGAAGTAAAATTGCCCAAGGTCACACAGCAGACAAATGGCAGAGCCGGGATTAGAACCTATGATCTTCTGACCCCGAGGCCCGTGCTCTGTCCACTACACTATGCTGCTTCCCTTACCTTAATTGCCAGCAAATCCTCCGGGGAACGCCCCGTCCCCACCAGGCTTGGAAAAGGGATAGTCCCAAGCACTGAGCTCGGAGAGGACTTTGGGGTTTGAGGTTTCCCTTTGCTGGTGAAAGTGTGACAGGTTTGGTCCGTGGATCGGCCTCCTCAGGCAACTCCTGCCTCCAACTTCTTGAGTCTCTGATTCCGATCACCTCCCTCCACTCTCTCAAGCGAAGCACTGTATGAAGCGCTTGAGAGAGTGCCCTAGATTTAGTAGACATAATCCCTGCCCCCAAGGGGCTGCCTATCTAACTTTCTATCGGAGAGGCAGCCACTGCATGCCACTGGCAGTCTCACCGAGCACAGCTTACGCAGCTGGACTCGGGCCTGAATGGAGCTACCGGATGAGCGCTTCCAGAGGAGGGTGGGGAAGGCCGGGGTAGGGACATAACGGATCTCAGAAGCCACAGCAGGAAAGTGGAGAGGCCCCTCAGCAAGGCAGCCCCTCAACCACCCCACCTACCCACAGGTGCCCCAGGGCATCTCCTCAGGGATGGGTTCTCCTCATCCTTCTCCCGACCCCTGCGGACCTGGTCGGGTCTCCTGTGGCCGTCCCTTGCTTTCATGTGGCTCAGCCCAAACCACAAGAAGGATCAGCCCCTGACCACTTCCCTTATCGTTTGACTGGCAAGAGGCGGCGCTCGACCAAAGGCGAGGGAAGGAGGTTGCACGGTGGCTGAATCTTCCCATATTCCCTCAGCCATTGGTGGCTAGGGTGACCCAAGAGCGGCCACCGGCCGACCCCAAGCCTGCAATCTCCATGGCCATCCCCCTGCCTCGGGCTCTCAGCTGGCCCGGGGAAGGCAGCGGGCATTCGGCCTGGCCCGCGCCACCCTGCTTGGCGGAGGTAAATGGGTCTCCATGGCTTCGGTCTGACTGCCAGACACGGAAGAGTGACTTAAAATGATCGGGGGGCTAAGCAAAATGTGGCCGAGTAGAGAACTGAATAATTATTGGGTTAATTCAGGCCAAAGAAAAGAATTATCTTCCTCTCCCTGCTTCCATCCCTCCTCTCCTGGACAAATTAGCTGAATCTTTCAGAATTTCCTGTGGTGGACATCCACCTTAGGCCACAGTTCCAATCAGGACCAGGCTGGATGATATTTGACGTGGGGAGGAAAGGTTAGGGGTCACTTCAAACGTCCCCCCTCCCATATATATCTGTTTTTACGTACCCACAGGATCATTGCTCACCTTGGAACTTTTCACCCTCTCACCTGCCTCACACTTCCTGAACACAAAGTGTATGTGAGTGTTTGCATGTGCGCAAACATACTCGTGCTTAGCCATTCCCCTTCAAGGTTATTGTTGGGCGATGCCATTGTGATTGGGTGGAGGGAAGGTCAAAAGACAATTTGGCAATGTCCTCCTGATTTGGATAGAGAGAACAAAATGACAGCGGTTACATAGAAATTACCCTGGTAGTCACCTCCTTAATATTTAACCAAGCTCTATTGATTGGAGGCTGAGGTGAGAGATCACAGGTGATCTAGAGGTGAGGGGGATTAAAGAGCCTGAACTCTATAAAGCCCAACCAATCTCAGGACCTATGACAATGAGAAGTCCTCATCATTTAGTGCAGCTCGCACAGTCCCCAGGGGAGAAAATACCTGGAGTGACAGACCTAGCAGACTTTGATAGACATACCGGTGGCCCAGTCAGCTGCCAGGCACCCTGGTTCTTCCCACCTCATAAAGAAGGCCAAAGGGAAAGAAGCCAGTCCTGGGGCCTGGTTCTAATCCTAGCTTCTCCACCTGTCTCCTGTGTGACCTTGGTCAAGTCACTTAACTTCTCTGTGCCTCAGTTACCTCATATGTAAAATGGGGATTAATAAAAAGAATAATTATTATTATTATGGTACTTGTTAAGTGCTTACTATGTTTCAAGCAGTGTTCTAAGTGCTGGGGTAGACACAAGCTAACCAAGTAGGACACAGTCCCTGTCCCACATGGGGCTCACAGTCTAAATCCCCATTTGACGGTTGAGGTAACTGTGGCACAGAGAAGTGAAGTGACTTGCCCAAGGTCACACAGCAGACAAGTGGCAGAGTGAGATTAGAACACAGGTCCTTCGACTCCCAGGCCTATGCTCTATCCACTAAACCATGCCGCTTCTGAGACCTGCCCTCCCTCCCCCTAAGACTATGAGCCCCATGTGAGATGGGGACTGTCTCCAACCTGATTATCTTGTGTCTTCCCCAGTGCTAATGCAGTGCTTGGCCCATGCTAAGTGCTTAAACCACCATTATTATGACGGTGATTATTACTGTTAAGTTTCTCTATCATGATTGTGTGTGGCACGTGCCTGCACCTGCAGGTCTACATTGAGATGCCTTTAGAGGGGTGAATGTAAGGAGAGTAAAAGCACGATACAGTTTAGTACGACCGATGTTCCATTTGCCCAGGGACTACTGATCTTCCCATTTTCTGTGTGTGCCGAGAGTGACCACTGGGTGACTGTATTTAGTTAGCTTTTAGGGGAAGCATGTATATTCATTAATGTGAGGCTCCAGGTGGGTGTATGTGCTTGTGTTCATGTACATATGCATGTTGTTGTGGAGGGGGAACCAATCCAATTGTCTGAGGCAGCTGGGTCCTTCTCTGGACTCCAACTCTGTTGAGCAGGGCTTGGGATCAGCAAAATGGGAGGCAGCTGAGGGGAAGAGAGGACCATAAAAAGAACTCACCCCTCTTTCCTCTCCCCCCTTCCCAGCCCTCTACCTTCCTCTCTCTCCCTGCTTGACTAAATCTCCTTTCCTGAACTTCACCAGTAAACACCCTCCCTCGCCTGTTTGTACGCTCATGTGCTCTCTGTCTTTCTCTCACACTCTCTCTCCCCTTCCAGTTTTTCCCAGAGCTTTTAGGAAATGCCTGAATCCATTCTGCAGATCTTCACATCCTTCCAGAGCCAGTCAGGGACATAGGGAGCATGTCCAGGGCTAATTCTCCCCAAGGGCCTTGGGGGAGGGGGCCTGGAGAAGAGGATAGAGGTTCCATTATGGCCGGGAAGAGAGAAGAGGCCCTGGGCCAGGGCGCAGTTTAACAGAGGGCAGAACCTAGCTTGGCGGAATACCACTGTCTCGCTTCTGAACTGAGTTTGCAGATTGAGAGCTTGGAGGTAAAACTGGATGGCAACTGCCGCAAAGGAAGAGTGGTCTTTCGTGGCTCAGTGCCATGAGCGTCTTCGCCCCTGGAATTTCATTGCCTGAATCAGGGAGCCAGCTTTCTATTTAATAGAGGTTTTTATGGGTGGCGTGGCTCTCGGTTTGGGATCGTGGGGATGTCTTGTTCCCCATATCTCTTCGGGGTGCTCCTCTTTGAGTGCCTGGGTGGCGATTGGCTTGAAAGCAGAGATTGAGCCTGTGGTATCCTTAGCAGCCAAGAGACGCTCAATAAATGAGAAGTCAATGATGGTGGCAGCAGTTACGGTGATGCCGATGATGCCGATTTAATGATGGAGATGACTTCCTCTATCTTCCCTCACCGCTGGGCCTGGGCATCCCTGCCAGTCAGTGGAACGTTCACACGATGTCCCTCCCTCCAATGTCTCTCGCAGGTTGTGGTGCCCACGCGAAAGGGGCAGAGCTATGTCTATGAATCGTCCAAGTTGGAGCAGGATGAATATGACATCCCCCGGCACCTCATGTCCTCGGGGCCCCAGGAGATCTACGACGTGCCCCCCCTCAGAGGGCTGCCCACGAGCCAATACAGCCTGGAGGTAAGTCGTACCCCAACAGTGGAGGGGAGGCAGGAGGAGGGGATGCACTCATCTGCTTGTGTTGCTTGCTGTTGCCTTGGATGCCCTCTCATTGTGGTAGGCCTGTGTGCTGGGTCTCCCTTCTTCCGCTCTCCTCGTGGCAGGCAGGGGCCGAGGGTTGGTTCTCTAGACCATGATCGAGGTTGGTTTGGGAAGCACCTATCTTCAGGGAACCCTTAAGAGCTCTGGGGAACTTGAAGAGCAAAGGTAAGTGGGTAAAGTGTTAGATTTGCCACAAAGGGGCATCAGCCTCTCCTCCAGACTGTAAGCTTATTGTGGTCCGAGAACATGTCTACCGACTCTGCTATATTGTACTCTCCTAAGTGCTTCGTACAGTGTTCTGGATATAGTAAGTGTTCATTCATTCATTCGTATTTATTGAGTGCTTACTAGGTACAGAGCAATGTACTACGTGTTTGGGAGAGTACAATACAACAATTTGCAGGCACATTCCCTGCCCACCGCAAGTGTACAGTCTAGACTGATTGCTGATCTCCCTGCCTCCAGCCTTTTCCCTTTCCAGTCCTTATTTCACCCTGCTGCCCAGATCATTTTTCTCAAACAGCATTCTGCAAACATCTGTCTATTCAAAAACTTCCATTGGCTGGCCATTCCTCTCCACAACAAGCAGGAACTCCTGACCATTGATTGGCTTTAGCCGTCTCCCTCTTACTCCTCCATCCTTTTCTTCCATTACAGTGAAACTTACTCTCTTTGTTCCACTCAAGTCAGTCCAGTTATTGGGCCTTGTTCTTATCTCTTCTGCCATCAACATCATCCTTAGACCCTCTGCCCCTGCCTGGAGCTCCCTCCCCTTCCTGTCTGGCAGACCCACACCTCTCCCCATCGTCAAAGCCTTTCTGAAGTCACATCTCCTCCAGGAGGTCTTCTCTGATTAATTTCTCAACTCCCTACCTTTATCCTCTCCAAACCAGGGCAGCTCCTTCATATCTCGTAAATTGTTAGGGACTTTCGACCTTCTCTGTCACTTCTGATACACTTTTATATACTCGATTGTGTCCTCCTATCTGGTGTGCTTTTTAGTGCATGTTTCCTGTACAAGATGGAGGAAACCGCCACCACTAGCGGTCAAGGGTCCCAACAGCCGAGACCCATCCCTGGAGATCTACGATGTGCCCCCCCGGTGTAGAGAAGTGTAGTGTAGCGTCTCTCTTGGGAGAGAGCACAGTAGCATCTGTAGAAATGAGCCAGTAGATGCCTAGTAAATATGATTGATTGATTGATTGAGAAAGTGGTCATCTTTATCTGTCCTCATGTGGGTCAAAGATCGGGCAGCTCCTTCTGCCTATGACCGGGTAGCTCGACCTCACTTACGATACCTTCTGACAGGTTTACGACACGCCACCGCTAGCGGTCAAGGGTCCCAACAGCCGAGACCCATCCCTGGAGATCTACGATGTGCCCCCCAGTGTAGAGAAGAGCCTACCTGGGCAGCTGCAGAACCATCACGCGGTAAGGAAAGAGAGAATGGCTTTTCCTGCCCCTTCTGTTGGCCCTTCCCGGATGCGGCTACCCTGCCTCCCTCCTGCACGCTTCCTGAACTAGTGCAACAGGGCTGCAGCCGGGCTTTTTTGGATCAGGACCCAAGGCCCATATTCTAAGCAGATTCTGGAAAGCAGAAGACCTTGGGCCCCTGGAGAAGGGTGGTGATCTCAGCCTAGGAAGCAGCATGGTATAGTGGATAGAGCACGGGACTGGGAGTCAGAAGGTCATGGGTTCTAATCCCGGCTCCGCCACTTGTCTGAGTGACCTTGGGCAAGTCACTTCCCTGTGCCTCAGTTACCTCATCTGTAAAATGAGATGTGAGACTGTGAGCCCTCACTGGAACAGGGACCATGTCCAACCCCGTTTGCTTGTATCCACCCCAGAGCGCAGTACAGTGCCTGGCACATAAAAAGTGCTTAACAAATGCTACAATTATTATTATTATTCGAAGGAGCAGTGGGTAAACTGAGACTCTGGTGAGGAGCTTCTCAACCCTGCCTCCGGCCTTTTAGCTGGAGACCAGTTGGTTCCTCTTGACTCTTCCCAAGTGCTGCAGTTCCGGGGTACTGGCCTCCGGTGAATGGTGGTCTCTCTGGTGGTTCCTTCTGGGAGCTGGGCTGTGAGACTGGGGTGGGAGGGTTTGGGGGGATGGACAGAGGGAGGGGTGGAGGGAGGCCTGGGTCACGTCAGGGAAGGGCGGGTGCTGATGTCCTGTTGCCACCATACCCTCAGGTATATGACGTCCCTCCGTCAGTAAGCAAGGATGTGCCTGACGGCCCCATCCGGGAGGAGACCTACGACGTGCCCCCCGCCTTCGCCAAGCCGAAGCCCTTCGACCCGTCCCGGCACCCACTCGTCCTCGGCCATAGCCCCAGCGCCGCTCCCGGCACCACCTCAGAGCCCTACCCCCCAGAAGACGTCTACGACGTGCCGCCTCCCGCTGGCAAGGGCGGCCCCGCGCCCTGCGGCGCACAGGAGATCTACGACGTTCCCCCCGGCCTGCGCAAGTTGGCGACGGGCGGCCCCCTCTCCACCCCCCAGGACGTGTACGACGTCCCCCGGGACTTGGCGCTGGGAAGCAGCCGGGCAGCCTCCGTGGAAGCGGAGGGAGAGTGCGTTTATGACGTGCCGCCCCAGGTGGACCGGGAGGCCCGGCCGGGGGCCGACGCCAAGCGCCTCTCGGCCTCCAGCACGGGGAGCACCCGGAGCAACCTCTCCTCCTCCTCTCTGGACGTGGTGCCCACCAGGGAGTCAGCCGCCCTTAAGGCCCCGCTTGCCGGCCAGGAGCCTCTGCCCCTGGACCTGGACGCCGCCATGGAGGCACTGGTGAAGCTGCAGCACGGCGTGAGCGGTTCCGTCGCCCACCTCATGTCCTTCGTCTGTGGCGGCTGGCGGAGCCCCGAGCAGATGGAACGGCAGGCGTCAGGCCTGCGGGAGGCGGTGGAAGGGGTCCGTGCCTCGGTCCGGGAGCTGCTGGAGTTTGCCCGGGGGGCGGTGGGCAACGCCGCCCATTCGTCGGACCGCAGCCTGCACGCCAAGCTCAGCAAGCAGCTGCAGAAGATGGAGGACGTGTACCAGGCCCTGGTGAAGCACAGTCAGGCCCTGGACAGCTGCCACTGGGCCATGAGCGCCCTCGTGGCCGGGGGCCGGCCCGCCGGGGTGGCCGACGACCTCGACCGCTTCGTCACGTGTTCGCGGGGCGTCCCCGACGATACCAAGCAGCTGGCCTCCTTCCTGCACGGTAACGCCTCATTGCTCTTCAGAAGGACAAAACTGCCGGGGGGAGACCCCAGGCTCGGCCCGGAGGGCGGGAGCCAGTCCCCCGCCAACCACTCCCACCCCCCACCTCCCGCTGGCCCTTCCGAGAAGGCCAGCAGCATCCAGTCCCGGCCTCTGCCCTCCCCGCCTAAGTTCACCAGTCAGGACTCACCCGACGGACAGGATGAGGACAGCGAGGGCGGCTGGTTGGAGGACTACGACTATGTCCATCTGCAGGTGGGTGATGTCCGAGTCCAGGGCGGTGGAGGGGAGGACCGGTCACCCGGCCCTGGCTGCCCTGCAGCTGGCGGGGGAGGGGATGGGCAGAGAAGAAGTGTCAGGGAGGGAGGCAGGCTGTCCTGAGACCCAAGGGCTCCTGTCTTGTCTCCATCACAGGGTGTCCCAGAGTGTCTTCTTTATGGTGTGCCGGGGGGCAGACAATTCTCTTCCCCTCTCTCCCTGGCCCAGCTCTGACCTCGATGTTCCCCGGTCAGTTCCTTCCTTCTACGCCGCCTGCGTGCTGCTGAGGAAGTGGTGTGGTGGGGAGAGAAAGTGGGAGGTTCCTGGCCCTGTCTGCATCCCAAGTTTCCCTGCCCTGTCCTCTCCTTCCCTGCTGCTGAGCACCCCAGAAAACTGCCACCCCCAAACTCTCAGGGCTCACAGTGCATGGACCCGAGCTGCGGGCTCGGGAGTCGTAGGGAGGGGAGGAAGCTCCAATTGGCCCCAGGGCAAGGGCCTGGGATTCAGACTGATTGGCCCGGGAGGGGGGGGGGGGGGGGGGGGGGGGGGGGGGGGGGGGGGGGGGCGGGGGGGGCAGGAGCGAAGAGATCGATTGGCCAGAATCCTTGCTGGGCTCGGCCGGAGGACACAACATCGAAAGCCAAAAATCAGGATAAGCCTGAGATAGAAGATACTTAGGACAGGAAGTGTCTGGCGAGCTCTGACGCTCTGTCCCTGCTCCTTCCAGAGTGCTGAGCCCACGGTCCAGAGGGCGACGCACGTGCCGCTGTCAGTGAAGGGGTTTATTATGCACTTGCTCTGGGCCTGGTACCGTGCTGAGCCCTGCGATGAATGCACAATTGACATTTCAGACCCCGCCCCAGCCTCACTGGGGGCTGGCAGTCTAGGTGGCATCCACTCACATCCGCTCAGTGAGCGACAGACCCCTGCCTGCCCCTACGGTCCCCCCAGCTCCTGTCTGGAAGAGCCCTGCTCTCGTCCGACGGGCCGGGGCGGCGGCAGGGCTGCGGGGTCACGCGTATGGGCAGCGGGCATTTCCTCGCTCTCGCTCTGATTGTCTTCTCATGATGCTCGTTCCCAGTTACTCTGAAGGGGTGTGGGCAGCCTGGAATGGCCCGTTGTCCTTGTGACCGGCCTGAATTTGACCCCAAGATTTGGCGGGGGGTCTCCCACCCATTCTCAATAGAGGATTTCCCAGGGTATGCTAGGGATCTGGGCTGCCCGGGTCCTTTCCTCTTCCTGGGCTTCCTGCTCCCCCATTTCCTTTACTCCTTTAGTGCCCGCTGGATTGAAGCCCCTCATCTGTTTGCCGGGGCAAGGGGCATAAAGAGCTTCTGGGAAAGCAACCGACGGGCCCAGAGCAGTCCTAGGGGACCGGGTGGGGTCCGGCTCTCTTCTTTGGAACAGTTTCTCGTGTCGAGAGCTGGAAGAGAAAGGATGTGGTGGCAAGATAAATGGTTCCCGGCACGGTGAACCCTGTTTACTGACTCTGCGGGAATCCTCGGGCCTGGTGTTTCCCTAGGGCAGTGGCGAGGTGTCATCCCCCCACCCCATCCCCGACTGCTCTGTCCAGCTCGGTCCGCTTCCTCCCCAGCTGGATCAACTGCTTGCCGACCCTTTGGCCATCTGGGAGGTGGGGCGGTGAACTCTGCCCCGGCCCAGGTTAATGACTGCCTCCACATAGAGCTGCTCAGCTCATCGCGGGTGCGCTGCCATGGGCCCCAAGCATTGAGCCAGGGCTGGCTTGTAGGCCCATGAGTGGGCAAGCAGCGCCACCTTGTAGAAACAGTGAGTAAAATGAACATTAGGCGGGTTCCGGACACTCCCCCGGCAGGCTGGATTTCCCGTGGGGCACCCGTGTCTTCGGCTGCCACCCTCCTCTCAGGACTCGCCTTTTAGGGTGTGGATTCTGGCGCTTTGAAGCCTACAAGGTGGGCATTGGTTATGGGTTACATTCTTTTTTGAATCTGGGTAAAAATCCAGTTAACACTTACACTTTCAGATTTAATTTTAGCTTTCTGTGCGTGTGATACCTACACCACTCGCGCTCGCATTATTTTCAGAGCTGGCAGACACGCAGGTGGCTAGGAGAGTCCCCCCATCCCAGCGAGCTCGGTCCCACAGGGCCGTGGTCCTTCAGTCTTAGGGAATCGGGCGCCGGCATCAGCCTGGTCGTAATGACAACTGGGGGAAGGGCTCTGTTGGGAGCCAGAAGAATGTCGATAGTCTCACCAGAGTGCCTCTGGAGAGCCCAGGTTCCTTACAGCGGAGTTTCAGGGAAGCCCCCCCAGGGATTTGAAAATGACCAGCCCTTATAGGCATCCCGTTCCAAAATGTTTACTGATTTGATTGAGGAGAGCGGGGGGGACATTAGCACTTTGTGACCAAATGCACCAAATTAAATCAACTGACGTAGATTGGATGTAAATCTCTTGTGGTCAGGAGAAAATCATCACTCAATCTGAGCTGCGTTATTTTTCTTATGGAATTTTATCATAATTTAAAAAATAAGCCGCCCTGGTCGAAATTGGCCGGGCTTCAAAAGTCCCCTTAGAAGTCCATGCCCTGCCAGGAAGCAGACCCGATCTGGGGAGTGGTCCGTCTGCTGCTCCCCAGCCCCCGACTGACCATCGTCTCTCTCTCTCCATTGTAGGGGAAAGAAGAGTTTGAGAAAACCCAGAAGGAACTGTTAGAGAAGGGCAACATCATGCGGCAAGGAAAAGGGCAACTGGAACAACAGCAGGTAACCCTCAGCCCCACCCCCTACAGCCCCCGTGATCCCCCGTGGAGAGCTACCCTCCACCTAGGGAGAGCCCTGGCAAAGCCTCCTCTCCTTCAGCTGCCCCATCTCCTTTTCCCTGGTGGCATGTGGGGAGGAGGGGGCAGTTGACAGAGATTGAGCGGCAGAGTCCCGGAGGAAGGCTGGTGTGACGGCAGGAAGGCTCATGCATCCCTGGACCTCAGCTTTGTGCCAGCTGTAAAATGCCACCCCTCTCAACTCTCACATCAAAGCTAAACCCCAACGTCCGGTGTGTTATTTCTCTCCCCACGAGCCCTGGGGAAGTAGTGAGGGCAGGGGTTTCCCTGTTCCCCGGAACCGTAGAATGGCATCGCAAGCTTCTTAAGGGCGAATCCTCTGACCGCCCTCGTTCCGCAGGCTAGGAGACCGTGTGGCAGGGGAAGCTTGACTCCCGGGCTCAGGACTTGGCCGAAAAGCCAGGGAGAAGAGGGCTGCTCCACGGCCCGGTTGGAGTGTGGGAATCCCCTTGGCGCGTCTGGGCAGGGTTCCCAGCTGGCTCTGCACCTTAAGCCTTGGGCCGCTTTGGCTCTCGTTTCCCTCGGGCTCCCAGGGAATCGGGGGGACTCCCCTCTCTCCCGGGAAACAGTGGGTGGTTTCCCTTCCAATGGGTGGGACCAGGGAGTGTGCAGGCAAAAAAGGCCTGATTTGGGACGCTTAATTCCAGGCTCTGCCATTGGCCGGGCCCCATCGCCGCTCTCCTCTCTCTAAGTCAAGTCGGGAGGGCGACTCGGCCCCGAGGGGTCATGAGAGTGAAGGGGCGCTTCAGAAGGACAAGGCCGGGGGCTTGGTGGCGGTGGTCCCGTCTCTGAGAGTCCCACCCAGTTCTCCCTGCCGTCACCCCGGGGACCCCCTCGAGTGGGCTAGGGAGGGTTTACCTGAAGGCATCTGGTACCAGGATCCCCATCCATCTCGTGGCCCGGGCAGAGTGCAGCTCTAATAACTCCCCGTGTCCTCTCTGTCTCCTCTTTCTCCACCTCATCTCCCCCCTCCCCCCCCCCCGCCAACCCTGCCGTGGCCACCACCTTCGCTCTCTCCCGCAGCTGAAACAGTTTGAGCGCCTGGAGCAGGAGGTGACGCGCCCCATCGACCACGACCTGTCTCAGTGGACCCCCCCGCAGCACTACGCCCAGGTGCGGAGCGGGGGCCTGGGCTCCTCGGACCGCCAGCTGCTGCTCTTCTACCTGGAGCAGTGCGAGTCCAACCTGACCACCCTGACCAACGCCGTCGATGCCTTCTTCACCGCGGTGGCCACCAACCAGCCCCCCAAGATCTTCGTGGCCCACAGCAAGTTCGTCATCCTCAGTGCGCACAAGCTGGTGTTCATCGGTGACACCCTGTCCCGCCAGGCGAAGGCACCGGACGTCCGGAGCCAGGTCACCCACTACAGCAACCTGCTGTGCGACATGCTCAAGGAGATCGTCGTGACGACCAAGGCGGCCGCCCTCCAGTACCCTTCCCCGACGGCCGCCCAGGACATGGTGGACCGGGTCAGGGAACTGGGCCTGAGCACCCAACAGTTCAGGCGGGTGCTGGGGCAGCTGGCGGCCGCGTGAGGAGACTGGGGACGCGCTCCCCCGCCGACCCCCGGCCCCGCCCCACGCGGGCTCGGGCCGCTGCCGGACTCGGGCAGGTGCTTGTGTCTGGTGAGAGAGAGACTGAATCCAAAGGAAGGAGAGAGAAGCTCCCCGCTCTGCCCCCTGGGTGCTGGAACCCTGTGGTCACGGGCTGTAAATGAATCTGTACATATTTAAAATAGCCAAGGAGGCTGAAGGCAGACTTCCTCAGAGGGATGACCCAAAAAAAGAAGAAATTCTCCCTCCCACTGCCGTGTGACGACAGACAAGGGTGCAGTTATTGCACTGGGCTGAGAACGGACTGGGGACGTGAGCTCTCCGGCCACAGCGCGAAGGTGTATTTTATCAGATGGCAGGGCACAGTCATGGTTTGCGTGTCGCTGACCTGCATCGAGAGGAAACACTAAAGAACTATTTTTCGTTATCGTTTTTCCAATCAGTCGACTAATGGCCTTCGTTTAAATAAAAAAGAAAAAGAAATCCCATCGTGTATGTGAGTAGAGAGAATGGGCAAGAGCATTAAAAGCAGAAGGGGAGAAAGTTTGGGACCGTCCCGGTAGCCACTGAGGGGAGAGTGTGGTTAAAGCCTTCAGATCCCTAAAGGTGAATCAGTCGAATGGTAACGGGGTAGGGTGATGAAACGAGGAATTCTGGATGTGGGGAGAGCTTTAGAACACTTGTTTTAAATTAGAGGGAAAGAGCATTTGTGTGTGTGTGTGTGTGCGCGCGTGCCCCCGTGCATGCATATGTGTAGCATCGCCCGTGGGTCCGACGCTGGATGCTGTCAAGGAGAGGAAGGAAGCTTTGCCTTCCGGGGCGTTTTCTCCAACAGCAGAGATGCCAAACGAAATCAAGGCCTTGAAACTGGGGCTGCCCCACTGGGTGCCATCGGCTTCATCCTCAGATGTTTGCCCATTCATTTCCCTGAAGTGGAGGAGCAAGGGGGCTTGAAGATCTGTCTCTCCTTCCTGCAGTGTGGTCGCCGCTGTTGCTACCCTTCAAGGAGGAAGGGCATTTTGGCCTTGGTATAGACAACCCAAACCATGCCAAATATCTGCATACGATGGGCACTGCCAACTTAGGATCCATGGAGCTGAAGGAAGCGCACGAGGCAAAAACGTTGGAGAGGAGGGGGCCCATTTTGGGGCCCGTTCTCCTCTTTCCCGGGGAGAACTGCAGGCTGTGGGAGGGGAGGGAGTTACCATCAACCCTGAGCAACTGTCGAGTCTGGGCCAGGTGGCTCCATGCTGCTCGTGCCCAAGGTGAGCAGCGTGAGGCTTGACCCATCCTTGACCCAGGTGGTGCTAACCTGAGGGGCCCGGGACGGGACAAGGGGAAGGGAGTCTGTCCGAAGCCAGCAGGTGTTTGTTCTGGGCACTTCTCACCCACGGGGCGAAGATAAAGCCCTGGTGCCATATTGGGAAATGTGCAGGGTAAGAGTACAGTGGTAGGATATTGATTTAAGGAGAGGAAGATCTTGCTTATAGGTTTTGCTTAGGAAGGGCGGAGGCCAGGACGAGCTACCCGCTTCCTGGCTTCTTCTGAGGGTGACTCTGTTCTCAGTGAATCAATCGGTGGTACTTATTGAGCACTCATTGTGGGCAGGGCACTGTACTAAGCACTTGGAGGGAGCTTCCCAGATTCCGAGTGAAAATGACCATCCCTTTGCTCCGTTTCTTCCGCATTCCGGTGCTGTATCCCTATTTGGCTCGCCAGTTTGTCCAAGGAATCCCTGGTGACCCCTGAGCTGCAGAGAGGAGCTCTCAGTAGCTTTGTAAGCTGACGGGAACAGGCAGACCAGAAGCACCTTCCTTCTGGTCCCCACGGAAAGCCCGGTTGGAACTTGCCAGCCGGTTTGGGCCAGGTCCATGCCACGTCACAGCCTATAATCTCCTGACCCCCTTTCTGCTGAGGACCAGAAGACTGCCCTGGAGCTCCTCTTTTTGGTTAGGGGACAGGAATGATTGGCAGGAGCTGGGGATTGCTGGTATGATTGTGAGAAGGAGAGATCTTGGGCCAAGGTGGCGGTTGGCGTGTTTGCTAGCAGGAAGGGTGGGAGCATGTAGGAGGGCAGCCCGGAGCTGGTCGGAGGGAAAGCTGGGGGAAGAGGAGATAAACTGGACCGGAGCGGTCTGGCCTTAGTGGACGTAGTTGGAATCGCCTATTGAATGGGACGAGGCCATAGGGGCCTCTACTGTGTGGTTGGAAGCCCTGACTTCAGTTGATTCATGAACCTGGCGTGTTAGTGATGTGGTTGTCGGAGACCCCTGGGGAGAGGAGGATCTGACTGGGGAGGGGGTGCCTGTTGAAGAACAGAGGGCCTTGCTGCCAGCATGGGGGAACAACTGGCCTTCCCGGAAAGAGACCCATGAGAGGAGCACAAGGCTTCTCGGCCTCCGCGGGTTGGACGGGGCCGGAGCTATGTTCGGTCCTCACGAGGACGACTTGGGAGCTGGGTATTGGAGTCCCATTTCGGGGTCTCGGTTGCCCGGGGGGTGTGATACCATTTCCCAGGTCTTGCAGTGCCTGCTGCTGCTGCTTCTCACCCAGCCTGGCAGTCGCGGCCTTCAGTGGGCAAGCTAAGGACATTTCTCTCTGGAATCCACCCTGCTCGTACCTGGGCTGCCAGGTAGATGGGGAGACCGTTGTTGGACATGTGGAAACGGACCTCAGATATGATTGGAAAGAGACTCCAGCCCCAGGCCCGGCAAGGGGAGCTCGCAGCAGTAGAGGAATTGACACGAGGGGGAAATTGCCCCCTTTGGCTGAGGGTAAATTGGAGCCTCAGACATAGGACCTGAAGCCTTGCATGTTCCCATTAACATGGAAGGCCCAAGGAAGGAGCATGCAACCAGCTGGAAGCCTAGGCTTTATTTCTGAATCATCTAGAACAACAGCAGCTCAGCTAGTGACCCAGGGATTCGACTGCCGGAGGGCGGGTCTTTGGGGCCGGAGCCCAGAAGCCGGCTTGGGAGGATGGAGGACAGAGACCGGCTCGGGAGCCTGGAGCGCGACTCAGTTGTCGGCAATGATCTGGTCAACCCAGTCCCGGAATGCGGTCACGCGGCCGTAGACGCCGGGGGTTGAAGTGGAACAGTAGCTGCTCCCCCAGGACACGATGCCCACCAGGTACCATGCCCCATCACGCTTCTGGACCAACGGGCCGCCAGAGTCGCCCTACGGAGAAGAGATAGGCATCAAAATGGGAGGCAGTGTGGCCCGGTGGACAGTGTGCCAGGCAGGGAGTCAGAATTGGCCCGAGTCACTGGCAGCAGTGTGACCTTGTGCTTGTGACTTAACCTCGCCGAGCCTCAGTTTCCTACTTTGTACAATGGGGATAAGATTCCTTCTCTCCCCACCTCTTAGAATGTGAGCCCTGTGCCCTATGGGACAGGGACTGTGTCCAAACTGATTGTCTGTATCCACCCTAGTGCTTAGCACAGTGCTTTGGCACTTAGGGGGTGCTTAATAAATACCATGATGATTATTATTATCACTAGTATTGTCATTATTCTCTTTCCTACCCTTTCTGGCCCAGAGATAGGGAGGTTGGCAGAGCCCTAGGGTCTAGGGCTCAATGCCAGGCTGGAATCAAGGTTGAGGGGGCTAGATCCTGAATCCACCCCCCACCCCCAGAACCCCCTACCAAGCTGAATCCTGAATCCTCCGGGCAACTTTGCCCGCTACTCTGTGCCGCCCTCGGCAAGGAGGCAGGCTGCTGCCCCGACTCACGTGGAGCTGTTGCAAGTGGAAGGGGTGGGACGGGAAGAGAGAAGGGTTACGCCAGTCACTCACCATGCAAGAGGAGGAACCAGCCGCCCCAGCGCAGACCATGACGTTTTCGTCGATCTTACTGCCCCAAAATGTCTTGCACTCCGGGGCGCTGAGCAGGGGCAAGGAGGTCTGCTGCAGCTGGTTTGGTGTCACCAAGGCTGAGGAGGGAGAAACGCGACCCAGGGACCATCAGCTGGGCAGCGAGGGTCAGGAAGCATGGTGGTCCCGTCGCTTCCCCCATCCTCCCCCCTTTCTCTGCCCCCCACCACCTCCCTGAAAGCAGCGTGGCCTAGTGGGTAGGGCATAGGCCTGAGAGTCAAAATGACCTGGGTTCTAATCCCAACCCTGCCATTAGTCTACTGTGTGACCTTGGGCAAGTCACTTCACTTCTCTGTTAACTCATATGTAAAATGGGGATTAAGATTGTGAGCCCCATGTGGGACAGGGCCTGTGTCCAACCTGATTAGCCTGTATCTAACCCAACGCTTTGACACCTAGTAAGTGCTTAATAAATACCATCATCATTATCATTGTTATCGGAGGCCCCTGCACTGGGGCTGGGAGATGGGGCCGGGGCAGCGAGGAAAATCCCCGTCTTCCTCCTGAGAGGCCCAGCAGGACCAGGTCCCTACCATTGTAGCGGGTCTTGCCCCAGCCGCTGGTGACCACCAGGGCGCCGCTTTCGTAGTCTTCACCGGCTTCAGCCAGGCACACAGGGGACACAGTTTGGGAGAAATTCACTGGGGAGGCCAGCTTGATCAGGGAGATGTCATTTTTGATGTAATAGTTGTCCCAGTCCGGGTGGGTGAAGACCTGAAAGATGAAATGAATACCCGTGGATGATGGGGAAGCTTCCACCGACGCTGTGGCCCTACCCAGCAGCGGGACTGGAGGAAGGAGCGGCATCTCTGTAAATCGTCGCTCTCCCCACCCCATCCCCCTAGCCTGTTGAGTGGGTCGGGGGTAACAGGGCAGATAGTCCCCGGAGCCTCCCTGAGACTGGTTCTTGGTCTGACCCAAGGGAGAGACTTTCTTTGCTCTGCTCGGGGCAATTCTGGAAACAGCAAGAACCCGCTTTCTGGCTTCAGCTCTCCAGGTTTCACTGGCCCCTTCCTGGCCCAGCCCAGCCCTCCTCTTTCCACACCAATGGCTAACCGGCAGCCAGGGTTTTGACACCCTTGAACAAATCCAATGAACCAGGCTGTGCTCAGGAGCGAGGCTGGGCCTCTCACCTCTAGCATGCGCTCATCAGTGCTCGGTACAGTGCTCTACACACAGTAAACACTTAGTAAATACCACGGATGATCGATTAATCTGCTCCATCTCTGCCCTAGGTGTGGGGGCTGGCCCCACCAGGTGGCCTGTTTCCTAGGTGGGAGGCCACAGGTACCCACCTTCTCCACAGCCATCTTTTGAATCACCTCCTCTCCCGAGCTTCGGTCGTGCTCGCCGAGGATCACGAAATCATTCTTCCTGGATTCAGAGAAAACCGTATCAAAGTGTGGCCTCCTGGACCAATCTGGGGCAAAAGGCAGGATGGGTTTCCCTTCCCCCAAACCGGCAGGCTCTTTCCCTCTGTGTGTGTGTGTGCCCACGTGTCTGTCGACAGGTACAAGGATGCGCGTGAGAGTGGTTCCGAGCTGATCCGGAAGTTGCCTTGTTCCTCACTGCCCGCCCCTCCCGGCTTCTTCCCCTCTGGCTGCTAATTTGGGACCAACTCCCCGTTTCGGAGCGGAGCTTCACAAGAGGCTCCATCCTGGGGTGATCGCATGGTTTCTCCTCCCTGCCCACGCTAGCCGCCATCACGTCAGCAGGGTCACCAGGGCCCCTCTTCCTGCCGTAGTCCAGACCGGGCTCCACTCAGCCATTCAGTTTCCTACTTACGTGACCTCACAGTGAGCTGCCGTCACCACCCACTGGCTGTTGATGAGGGAACCGCCGCAGAAATGCCAGCCACTCGCATCCTGCAATGCATCCCGGGAGAGCCCAATCAGCCCCCAGAGCCCAAGCCACCCCCGCTGCAGCTGCCACCTGTGATGTCCAGGTCGCCTCTAGAGTGGAGGCCACCCGAACACAAATTCCGGAGGGTGTGGGCCACTAGGTCCTTCCAGACTTCAGTTTTGCCCTGGCTTCAACTCTGAATCGCCTTGGGCACACCTGGAGTTTCCGAAGTGCCTTGGGATTTGAGAATGGGGATGACCAAAGGGTTGGCAGGGGGTTTTGGGTATGGCGGAATCATGCCTGCTCCAGGGGAGGAGGCTTCTCTTAGAAAGGAGTTTGGGGAGCAGTCTGTTTCTATGTGATGTCTAAAGATAGATGTGTCCACATGACAGGCCAGTTCTCTGCAGGGTTTGGGGGCAGTGAGGGGATGGAGATGCTGGGGATAGGGCTCAGGTGTCCTCTTACTGCCTCCTGTGAGCCCGCAGATCTCCACCGGGCCTTCCTGCCTCCACCCTTCCCTCATTCCCCCCGACCCTGTCCCGGCAGCAAACGGGAGTGGAGGTGGCGTGGACACTGGTTACCTGCAAAGAGGCCTGCCACGGCCACGACCCAGGCTTCGCCTCTTCGCCGTTCACAATCCTGGCATGGCCAGTGATGACAGGCTCAATGGCCGGAACCCCACAGCCTGCGGGAGAGAGAGAAGTCGAGCGTCACTCCGGAGCAGAGCCCCTCCGCTCGCCCAGCACGGAGCCGAGATGGCGCCGCTTACCTTGAGCCACGGCCGCGAGGGCCAGGAAAAAAGAAAGAGCCAAGAAGGCCATGCTGGAACCAAGGCAGAAGTTTGTCTGGCTCAGCGGGCCGGACCTGGCCCTTTTATAGGGAAGAATGGCAAGCGGCCATGGGGAGAGGGGGCTGTGGAAGGAGAAAGTCACGTCCGTGGGAAAGCACCCGGTGGGGTAAACAGTTCCATCGTGATAAAGTGATTAATGGGCCACCGCGGCATGGTAATTCTGATTGCCTTCTAGAGCCGTCTCCGGGCCGTTTGCAAGGAGTATTTCTGAGGGGCTGAAGAGATGGGAGATGGAGGGACAACCAGCATGTGACAACTTCAGAGTTACAAGATTGGTCTTTCTACAGGCATATAAGGTATATGATTGCCCATGCAGAAATTCGTGTGTGTGTGTGTGCACATGTGCCTATAAGCATAAGTGAGTGACTGTAAGAAAAGGAGGATGGCAGCATAGTCTGGGATTGGTCTTTCCACTGGTACATAAAGCACATGATTAACCATGCAGATAACCATGTGTTTGTGTGCGCATGCATGCTTATGTGTGTGTGACTGTGAGAGGAATAATAATAATAATAATAATGTTGGTATTTGTTAAGCGCTTACTATGTACAGAGCACTGTTCTAAGAGCTGGGGTAGACACAAGGGAATCAGGTTGTCCCACGTGGGGCTCACAGTCTTAATCCTCATTTTTTTACAGATGAGGTAACTGAGGCACAGAGAAGTTAAGTGACTTGCCCACAGTCACACAGCTAACAAGTGGCGGAGCAGGGATTCGAATCCATGACCTGACTCCAAAGCCCGTGCTCTTTCCACTGAGCCACGCTGCTTCTCTAAGAGGCCGGCAGCATAGTCTAGGATTGGTCTTTCTACAGGTGTATATAAGGTACATGATTTTCCGTGCAGATAGTCATGTTTGTATATGTGTGCATCTATGTGACTTTGTGAGAGGCTGGCAGCATGATCTAGGATTGGTCTTTCTACAGGTCTTTCACACACAGATAGTCATGTGTGCGTGTGTGAGCATGCGTGCTTCTGTTTGTGTGACTGAGAGAGCGAGCTGCCAGGAGCATGATCTAGAGAACGGAACTCAAAACTCTGCAGTCAGGACAAATACCCTAATTATTGTTATAATTATTATAGGACAAGATTCCTTGCCTTTGTTTCCTAGGAGCGGTGTCAGTGTGGCCTCCCAGCTCCCTGCTCTCAGGTCCCACTCCCCATCCCCCCAGGTCTCAGCCCTCCACTCCCGACCCCGACTCCCGTCCCCCAGCTTCCAGCCATGCAGGAGCCTCCACAGCACAGTAGGTAGAGCCAGCTCTGGCCCAGGCTTTCCTTCCTACCTCCGGGAGGTTGAAGGGGCATAAGTTGGCATTAATCGGGGGGTGAAGGGGAATGCAACCTATGTGCTGTTCCTTGGTGGGGTTGACCCAAAGTGGCTACTGCCCCCCTCCAAACGCGTGCGGCCCTGTGGCTCCTTGGAGTGGCCGTCCTGGCCTCGGTCCTGTCCCAGAGAGCTGTCAGCCACAGCTGATGTTTCTTGGAGCTATCGATTTTTGAGGACAGTGGGCAGGCCCTCCATCAGCCGTGGCCTTTCTATGAGAAACTGGCCCACCACTTCCCAGCTTGACCACCTGCCTGCTCATTCCCTCCTTCTCACGGGAGATGTTGAAAGTCGGCCGCTTTGGCCAGTACTACCCATTCCCACCATCCCCAGCCTGGAGTGGGACCTTGGGCCACCCAAACAAGGCCACCATTCCCAAAAGGCCTCAGCTCTTTCAAAGCTTCTGAAAACGGGAGCAAAAGTTACTGGGAGTTCTTGGCTTCTGATGGATCAGCTCCCCACTGCAGGCCCTTTACTAACAGCTTGGTGGTTCACACTTTCTCCTTCTGGTGAAAAATTCATAGACTTTTCCCCCTCTCTGAGCACTTGCTTCCTCCTCCACATTCACACACCTGGACCAGAGTGCTCAGTTTTTGTTGCTGCTTCCCTCCAGCTTGTCAGAGAGCCTTTGCCCCAGACCTGACCCAGCCTGGGGCAAAGGTTATCTCAATTTCCCCTAATATGCCCCCAACATGGCCTGCAATGCTCTACCTCTGTCATAATTATAATTAATAATTATGGTATTTATTACAGTGCTTACTATGTGCCAAGCACAAGATGATCAGGTTGGGTTCAGTCCCTGCCCAACCTGGGACTTGTAAGTGGGAGGGAGAATGGGTATTGAATCCTCAATCAGTGGTATTTATTGAGTGCTTATTGGGGGCTGAGCACTTTATTGAGTGCTGGAATCCTCATTTTACAGATGAGGAAACTGAGGCACAGAAAACAGAAGTGACTTGCTCAAGGTCACAAGTGGTGGAGCCGGGATTGGAACACAGGTCCTCCTGCTCCCAGGCTTGGAGTCTTACAGTAATAATAATTACTACAATTATGGTACTTTTTAAGCACTTATGATGCGACAAGCCCTGTTCTAGGTGCTAGGGTAGATACGAGTTAATCAAGTCTGACATGGTCCCTGTCTTACATGGGATTCACAGAGTAAGTTGGAGGGAGAATAGGGAGAACCCATTTTACAGTTGAGGAAACAGGCACAGAGAAGTGAAGGGGCTTGCCCAAAGTCACATAGTAGGCAAGTGGCAGAGTCATGATTAGAACCCAGGTCCTTTGAGTCCCAGGACTCTTTCTGCTAGGCCACACTGGTTCCTGATGCCCTGACATTAAACCTCAATTTCAATTTGTTAATGAATTGTACATCGCCTTGATTCTATTTAGTTGCCATTGTTTTTACGAGATGTTCTTCCCCTTGACGCTGTTTAGTGCCATTGTTCTTGTCTGTCCGTCTCCCCCGATTAGACTGTAAGCCCGTCAAACGGCAGGGACTGTCTCTATCTGTTGCCGACTTGTTCATCCCAAGCGCTTAGTACAGTGCTCTGCACATAGTAAGCGCTCAATAAATACTATTGAATGAATGAATCCCTCAGGGAACTGACCCGGCTCTCCTCCTACCTTTCTGATGCCTCCTTCCCCATCTTGCTGGTTGGCTCCTCTCCTCCCTCTCATCTTCTTACTGTGGGTATCCCCCAAGGCTCGGATCCGGATTCCCATTCTTCGCACCCCATACCCACACTCTCGTCTTGTCTGACCCTTAGCTGGGCTCTCCTCTTGCCTCCAGGCCATCTCCTCCACCTAAACATCCTGCTAGTGCCTCAAACGCGACCAGTCTGAAATGAAACTTATTCCCCACCCACCTAAACCCACCCCTCCTCCTAACATTCCCAACTCGGCCAGAAACGGCACCCTTCCTTCCAGTGCCAGAAGCCTGAAGCCTCGAGTTCATTCTGGACTCCTCACTAACCATCATCTCTCATGCTCAACAACCCTGAGGGTTCTTCCTAGGTACTATCTCCTAGGTCTGCCCCTTCTTTTCCCAAACAGCTCCCAACCTGATAAATGGAGTAGTCCCACAGCCCAGAGGCAGCAGCCTGCAGCTATTGCCACATAAATGAGGATTATGCCCAGATTCCTCCGGGGGAACTCACCTCCCCACCCCACTCATGGCCTCCCTTCTCACACCTCTCATGGCTAAACCCCAACCCCCCTTATGGCCTGCTCCCTCACTCCCCCCTGGCAACCCCTCTCCCCACCACCCCGCTTCATCCTCTAAATTGGGAAACTTCGGGTCTAATAGGTGCCAAACCAACAAAAATGAGCCTGATGGTTTATTAATTATAACAATAATAAGAATTTTTATTCTGGGACCCTGAGTGCTCTGTGCAGTAGTGGATTTGGTTTCCATTAGGGTTCAGGTGAAGGGGCATGGGAGCCAGGGAGGGGGCAGGTAATACTAATCGTGCAGAGCCCAAATTCCAGGAGTTTGGGAATGCAAGTGGGGAGAAGCCATTCCTCCCTCGATGCTGCCATGACACGGGCCCTGAGGGGTGCAAGTAGGCCCTTCCTGAACTTCCTTAAGAATAATAATAATGATAATGGTATTTGTTAAGCGCTTACTAAGTGGCAAGCGCTGTTCTAAGCACTGGGGTCGATACAAGGTTATCAGGTTGCCCCACGTGGGACTCACAGTCTTCACCCCCATTTTACAGAGGAGGTAAATGAAGCACAGAGAATGATAATAATAATAATGGTATTTGTTAAGCGCTTACTATGTGTGAAGCACAGTTCTAAGCACTGGGGGGATACAAGGTGAGCAGGTCATCCCACGTGGGGCTTACGGTCTTAATCCTCATTTTACAGATGAGGTAACTGAGGCACAGAGAAGTGAAGTGATTTGCTCGAAGTTACACAGCTGACAAGGGGGGAGCGGGATTAGAACCTATGACCTCTGACTCCCAAACCCGTGCTCTTTCCACTAAACCACTCTGCTTCCGTAGGTCTGAGCTCTCAGTGTCTACCCCAGCGCTTAGAACAGTGCTCGGCACATAGTAAGCGCTTAACAAATACCAACATTATTATTATTAGTTCTAACTGGGCGGGAGGAGGAAACTCTGCCAGCCCAGACTCCTAGAGTAGGGTCAGGGCAGCAGGCCTAGGGGAGAGGGGATGGAGCCCTAAAGGAAAAGAGTAGCGGTTGTCACCCTTGGTGCATGTGTGTGAATGGGTGTGTGTGTAAGCGTGTGAGTTGTGTTTGCATGTGTGTTTGTGTTGGGGCAAGAGCGGTGGGAGGAAGGGGAGGTGGAGAAGATAGGCTGAACTGGGCTCTCCCTGTGCAAGCGTTTGGGGCAGGGACAGGAAATCAGCTCCCTGAGATGGATGGCTGCAGGTGCTCTGGCTCCTTCTATTCATTCATTCAATAGTATTTATTGAGCGCTTACTATGCACAGAGCACTGTACTGAGCGCTTGGAATGGACAAGTCGGTAACAGATAGAGACTGTCTCTGCCCTTTGACGGGCTTACAGTCTAATTGGGGGAGACGGACAGACAAGAAAAATGGCAATAAATAGAATCGAGGGGATGAACATCTCATTAAAACAATAGCAAATAAATAGAATCAAGGTGATGTACATCTCATTAACCAAATAAATAGAGTAATGAAAATATATACAGTTGAGCGGATGAGTACAGTGCTGAGGGGAGGGGAAGGGAGAGGGGGAGGAGCAGAGGGAAAGGGGGGAAAGGAGGGTTTAGCTGCAGAGAGGTGAAGGGCGGGGTAGAGGGAGCAGAGGGAAAAGGGGAGCTCAGTCTGGGAAGGCCTCTTGGAGGAGGTGAGCTTTAAGTAGGGTTTTGAAGAGGGGAAGAGAAAGTTTGGCGGAGGTGAGGAGGGACGGCGTTCCGGGACCGCGGGAGGACGTGGCCCGGGGGTCGACGGCGGGATAGGCGAGAATGGGGGACGGTGAGGAGGTGGGCGGCAGAGGAGCGGAGTGTGCGGGGTGGGCAGTGGAGGGGGCACAGAGAAGGGAGGAGAGATAGGAGGGGGCGAGGGGGCAAGGTGATGGAGAGCCTCGAAGCCTAGAGTGAAAAGTTTTTGTTTCATGCGGAGGTTGATAGGCAACCACTGCAGGTTTTTAAGAAGGGGAGTGACATGCCCAGAGCGTTTCTGCAGGAAGATGAGCCGGGCAGCGGAGTGAAGAATAGACCGGAGTGGGGAGAGAGAGGAGGAAGGGAGATCAGAGAGAAGGCTGACACAGTAATCTAGCCGGGATATTACAAGAGCCCGTAACAGTAAGATAGCCGTTTGGGTGGAGAGGAAAGGGCGGATCTTGGCGATATTATAAAGGTAGACTATGGGCTCCTCGTGGGCCGGGAACATGTCTGTTATATTGTTATATTATAGTCTCCTAAGTGCTTAGTACAGTGCTCTGCACACAGTAAGTGCTCAGTAAATATGATTGACTGACTGAGTGGCCCACCACCAGCACCCGCAGCAGAGTTAATTCATTCAATTGTATTTACTGAGCACTTACTGTGCCCAGAGTTCAATACTAAGTACTTGGGAAAGTACAGTATAACAATAAACAGTGACATTCCCTGCCCACAGCGAGCCCACAGTCTAGATTGAGGGAAACAGACATCATTCTAGATAAATAAAATTACAGATATGTACATAAGTGCTTTGGGTCTGGTCTTCGTGTCGGGGGCCAGGGGCAGCGAGCTTCATCTCTGTTAAATGGACGAATGAGTAGCTGCCGCCATCATGTGGTCCGGAGACTGCCCCCCTCTTTCCCCATCCCCCTCCTGGCTGGCTCCTCTGGCTCCAGGGGCCACCCACCCCTCCATCCTTTTTTAAAAATGGTGTTTGTTAAGTGCTTATTATGTGTCACGCGTTTTTCGAAGTGCTGGGGTCGATACAAGTTAATCGGGTCGGACACAGTCTCTGTCCCATGTGGACCTCACGGTGTAAGTAGTAGAGAGGAGGATCGAACCCCCATCTTACAGCTGAGTAAACTGAGGTACAGAGAAGTTAAGTGACTTGCCCAATTGGCAATTGGCAGAGCCGGGATTAGAACCCAGTTTCTCTGACTCTCAACCCCTGCTCTTTCCATAGGTCTGAGTGGAGGATGGCAGGGTACTCAATCGTATTTAGCTGCCGACATGTGGCAGAAGTATGGGTGAGAGGAAAAGGTGAGCACACAGGTCGTGGGCACACAGGGCACGGTTCGAGGGCACACAATAGAGGTGTAGATCCTACGTTCCCTAGCCCGAGTCATGGGCCAGGCTGGGCCCCGTAAACTTTGCAGACTCAGGAAGTACACGAGTGAATGATCTGTGGGGGCCAGTCGTGGCTCAGTGGAAAGAGCCCGGGCTTGGGAGTCAGAGTTCATGGGTTCGAATCCCGGCTCTGCTGCTTGTCAGCTGTGTGACTGTGGGCAAGTCACTTAATTTCTCTGTGCCTCAGTTCCCTCATCTGTAAAACGGGGATTAACCGTGAGCCTCACGTGGGACAACCTGATTACCCTGTATCTACCCCAGCGCTTAGAACAGTGCTCTGCACATAGTATGCGCTTAACAAATACCCACATTATTATTATGAATTAGGGACCCATGTCCAGATCCCCTTGCCTGAAATTTATTTTCATGTCTCTCTTCCCAGCTAGACTGTAAATGCCTCAAGGGCAGAGATCAGTGTGACTTAGTGAATAGAGTGTGACCCTAGGAGTCGGAAGGACCCGAGTTCTAATTCCAGCTCTGCCACATATCTGCTGTGTGAGCCTGGGGAAGCCACTTCACTTCTCTGGGCCTCAGTTACCTCCTCTGTAAAATGGGGATTAAGAGTGTGAGCCCCATGTGGGACAGGGACTCTGTCCAACCTGATGAATTTGTATCTAACCCAGTGCTTAGGACAGTGTTTGCTGCTTAACAAGTACCACTGTTATCATTATTTGGTCTACCAATTCTACTGTACTCTGTTGGAGGCTTGGCCCAGCACTGTGCACACAGTAAGAGCTCAGTAAGTGCTGGGGTGTGAGCGGCATAATAATAATAATGATAATGGTATTTGTTAAGCACTTACTCTATGTCAAGCACTGTTCTAAGCCCTGGCGTAGTTACAAGCTAAGCAGGTTGGAAATAGTCCCTGTCCCACAGTCTTAATCCCCATTTTACAGATGAGGTAACTGAGGCACAGTGAAGTGACTTGCCCAGGGTCACACCTCAGGCAAACGGCAGAGCCGGGATTAGAGCCCAGGTGCTACTGACTCCCAAGGCCCGTGCTCTATCCACTAGACCATCCTGCTGGATAGCATGCCTGTGCTATGCTGGGCTCTGCTCCGGGAATGGGAGGAAAAAGCTGTGGGCCAGGGTCTCTGGATGCTGCCCCTCCCCAATCATTCACGGGAGGATGTTGAGCTGGAATGAGTCAGAACGAGAACCAAGGCACAGGAGGCATGATCCGCCGGTGGAAAGGGCAGATGGGCGCAAGCCCCGAGATCGAAGGGGCAGGTGTGAGGAAGCGACGATAGCAAACTCCAGAGAAAATGGTGATGCCGGGGTCCCTGGGTCTGGAGCATACAGGAAAGATAGGACTCAAAACTCAGAATAGAACCAGAGGCGAGAGGTGAGCCTCCACAACCCACCCTCACCATCACATCCACCATTGCAGGAGCATAGATTGTGTCTTTGTCTCAAACTAGTTATTATTGAATAACAGAAGCTGCTGCTGTATGGCTGCTGTTTGAGGCTTAGTTGTTGGCCAGGATCTCTTCCACCCAGGGCATGAGGTTGGTGACCCGGGCATACACCCCAGGAGTGGAGGTGGAGCAGGTGCCGCTGCCCCAGGAGACGATGCCAACCAGGGTCCAGGCCCCATCCTTCTCACACACCAGGGGGCCGCCAGAGTCGCCCTGTGGACACGGGGAGAGTGGGTGTCAGGCCGTTCTCTCAGAGGGGCAGGAGGCAGACTGGAAACAAGCTCCTGACAAGCCCCCGGCCAAGACGCTTCTTCCTGGATCCCTGTGGTTTAGCTTGGTGACCCCCTGCCTCACTGGGGGAATACGGGGTGATGAGGAGGACTGAGGGGAGGGTGGATAACTGGACACAGCAGAGAAAGGAAGTTCAAACCTGGAGGAACATCAGGGGGTGCTTGGGGAGCGAGAAATTGGAGAGAAGGGGATGGTCCCCTGGGGGGATTGAGGGGGAGAAAGGGGAGGTGCAGGGAGGGGAACGTGCACTAGTGATCAAGGAGGAGGAAGGAGGGACAGGGAAGGGGGAGAAGAGTACCATGCAGGAGGAAACACCACTGGCTCCAGCGCAGACCATTTCGTCGGTGATCTTGTTGCCCCAGAACTTCTTGCAGTCGTCGTTGGACAGGAGGGGCAGGCTGGCCTGCTGCAGCTTATCGGGAGTCTTGGAGTCTGGAGGACAAAGAGCGAAGAGAAGGTGAAGTCGGGCCTTAAAGCTCCTTGTGGACGGCAACCTGTCTACCAACTCTGTTACATTGCTCTTTCCCAAATGCTCGGTACAGTGCTCTGCATCTAGGAAGAGCTCCGTCAATACGTTCGATTGATTAATCGATGCCTCATCCCGCTCTAAGGCTCACTAGGACCCAGAGGGCCGACCACACTCATTCTCAGTCCCCCCAGTGGCAGTGTCCCCGGTGGAGGCCGAGCCCCGATGAGCCCCGGCCGCGGCCGCGGGATGGCGTCACAGACTCACTGGTGTGCTTGGTCAGGCCCCAGCCGGTGGTCACGCAGGTGGAGTCCACGGGGAACTCGTCGCTCGAACTGGGCAGGCACACGGGGGACACGGTATCGGACAGTTGGGCCGGGCTGGCCAGCCGCAGCAGCGTGATGTCACTGCGGATGGTGAACATGTTGAACTTGGGGTTCTTGAACACCTGGAAGGGGAGAGGGCAGAAGTGAAGCGAGGCCTTGCACGATCTGAGGAAGAGGCCCAGTCCAGCATGGTATTTACTCAACTCCTCCTGCGTGCAGAACACCTCACTGAGCACTGAGAAGAGTGCGATAGAGCTGCTGAGTTGTGGAAAACTCCTCCAAAGAGCGCCACGACCCACCAAACCCAAGCCTTCTAGCCCAGCCACCCACTCGGGCTCCCTTGACATTGGACATCCAGCTTGCCCCCTCAGATGTCCTGGGGCCCGGGGCCATGAGAAGCAGCATGGCTTAGTGGAAAGACCACGGGCTTGGGAGTCAGAGGTAGTGGGTTCCAATGCCGGCTCTGCCACTTGTGAGCTGTGTGACTTTGAGCAAGTCACTTAACTTATCTGGGCTTCAGTTACCTCATCTGTAAAATGGGGATGAAGACTGTGAGCCCCAGGTGAGACAACCTAATTTCCTTGTATTTATCCCAACACTTAGAACAGTGTTTGGCACATAGTAAGCGTTTAACAGTTCCTATCACTATTATGTTGTTCAGTTGGCCAGAGAGTAAGGCAGCACACAGAGAGCCGGGGCTCACGGGGAACACATCCATTTTGGCCCCCGAGCTAACCCAGGGCCGGAAGCCGGGGCCAGACCTTACCTTGGCGATCTTCAGGACCTGGATGTCCTCCTCTTCGGAACTGTGGTCGAACTCTCCGGCGATCACAAGATGGGAGGTGCTGAGGGTGAGAAAGCAGGAACGTGAGGGGGATAGGGGACCCCGCCCAACCGTTCCCCATGGCCAGGGTTTGAGGGACCCCCTGCTGAGGCTGAGTGAACAAGCCATGGAGGCCCGAAGGGAGGCCGGAGGGGAATCTTCGGTACCTGACGGCACAGTGGGCGGCGGTCACCACCCAGTCCTTGCTGATCAGGGAGCCCCCGCAGAAGTGGAAGCCAGTTTTGTCCTGTGGGAAGAAGGAGAGGGGCTCTGAGCAGAAGAGGATGGGAGAGCTGGGGAAGGGATGAGACTCATCAGTGGGGGTCTGTGGGGCCACCACCTGATCAATGGGCTTGGAGTTTGGCTCAAGCAGAAATGGGCTAAAAGGGGCTTTCCCTAGAAAAGCCTCTGGGCTGGAGATCCAGAGAGGTGAGAGGGTTTGAGCTGTCACCCCATGGCAGCTTAGAGAAACAGCATGGCCTAGTTGGTAGATAATGGGTCTGGGAGTCAGAAGGACCTGGGTTCTGATCCCTGCTCTGCCATTTGTCTGCTGCGTGCCTTGGGTAAGTCATTTCACTTCTTTGTGTCTCAGTTACCTCACCGGTAAAATGGGGATGAAGACTTGTGAGCCCTATGTGGGACAGAAAATGGGTCCAACCCGATTTACTTGTATCTACCCCAGCACTTAGTATAGCGCCTGGCACATAGTAAGCATTTAACAGGTACCATTATTATTATTATAACCAGGAAAGTCCAGAGCTGGAAGACCTCATTAGAGGGGAACAGGGTGGGCAGTGGCTGCCCCATTCACTCATTCTTCCTCTGCTGAGGTGCCCATAGCCCTGGTGAGCAAAGGGGGAAACCAGATTCTACTACCTGCAGGCTGTGGCCTTTGCTTCCCTGGCAAAATCATCTCAGCCTGGAGGCAGGAGTAGGAGCTGAACTGGGGCTTGGAGCTGGGACCCTTAAGCCCTAGGGAGACCGAGCTCCTACCTGCAGAGACACCTGCCAGGGCCAGGAGCCGGGCACGGCATCTTCACCGTTGACGATCCTGGAGAGGCCGCTCAGGACAGGCTGGATGGCGGGCACACCACAGCCTGTGGGCACAAGCAGAGGCATCAGGGTCACCTTTGTGAGTCTCGGGGAGATCACCATCCCAGGCAGGGCAGGAGCTGCGGCTGGGGAATCCCGGGCACCCAGCCAGCATCTCTAGGTGGAACGTTCAGGGGACCACCAGGAAATTGGGCCCTCCCTGCTGCAGGCGAGGGTGTGGGGACCAAAACCTAAGCCTACAGAGAGCAGTCTCTACCTCTGGTCACACAGAGGCCACCCCCCCCCCCCATTCTAATGGGATTGGAAACCCCCCCAAGATGCTGGTACAGACTGCTCCAGCCCAGGGCTCTTCCTTCCCTCTCTTGCCAGGCCCCCCCGAACTTCTCTTGCCCCTTTCCTGGAGCTCCACCCCTGCCTGCAAACCCCAGCAGTGGCTTGTCTCTGCCAACCAGGCCCTGCAATTTAGCTGAATATTCCACCAACACTGCCATCACCACCCTGACTGTCCCCACTGGTTTCTGTACAGCTTGGGCACATATGCATCAGGGTTTCTCTCTGCGTGACTTAGCCTCATTGCTAGCAGGAAAACCTGCTACAGGTGCCTGCATGAGGAAAACCTGCCAAGCTGAAAAAAAACAGAGACAGTGAGCAGTTCCCATCTGTTCCTAGCCTGGGCATCGTCTACCGGTTTCATTTTCAATAGACCAAAAAGGTCTTGAAAACCAGAGGGTTTTTTTTCCACAATGCAGCCCAGCAGGGCTGGCCTGGCCTACAGTGGGCTGTTGAAGACAAGGTAGCAAGCTTAATAATAATTGTGGTATTTGTTATGTGCTTACTATGTGCAAAGCACTGTTCTAAGCGCTGGGGGATACAAGGTGATCAGGTTGTCCCACGTGGGGCTCACAGTTTTAATCCCCATTTTACAGATGAGGGAACTGAGACACAGAGAAGTTAAGTGACTTGCCCAAGGTCACACAGCTGACTAGCGGCAGAGCCGGGATTAGAACCTGTGACCTCTGACTCCCAAGCCCGCGCTCTTTCCACTGTGCCACGCTGCTTCTCGATAATGTTGGTATTTGTTAAGCGCTTACTATGTGCAGAGCACTGTTCTAAACCCTGGGGTAGATACAGGGTCATCAGGTTGTCCCACGTGAGGCTCACAGTTAATCCCCATTTTACAGATGAGGTCACTGAGGCACAGAGAAGTTAAGTGACTTGCCCACAGTCACACAGCTGACAAGTGGCAGAGGGGGGATTCGAACCCATGACCTCTGACTCCCAAGCCCGGGCTCGTTCCACTTTCTTCAGATGACTCATTTGATTGTTGCTGCCCAGAGGTGCTGAGTGTCTGGTCCTTCCCCTTCGAGTCCATCTCTAGCCTGGACTCTAAATCCTATCCTGACCCCACTGTGGCCAGCGACCCGGATCAGGGGTTCGGATGCCCTGACTCTTGTCGACAAAGGTTAATCAGTGCTAACTTTGCTTAGGCTTTGAGCATAACTCTCACCTTATGCAGAGTTAGGGTGAATATTCTATTTTAAAGCAATGTTTCTCCTCAAGGAGACAGGCCTCTGGGTCCTGCCCCAGCCACATGTGGCCCCGAGCCTCACCTCTTTACGCTTCATCCGAGGACCAGAGAACCATCCAGCTTTCAGAGGAGAGCCAGAGGGCTCCATCTCCTGCCAACTAGCTCCGTTAAAGGAGAAGATGCTAATCAGACATCTGAGTCCCGGAAACTCCCCCGCCCTCATCCCAATAGATGAAAATCTTACCAAAGGAGGAGCCGACGAGGGCGAGGCAGGAGAGGAGCCACAGGAACGTCATGGTGCCGCAGACTGCGATGGGTGATCCTCCGGCCAGGCCGGCCCTATTTATATGTAGCCAAAGCATCAGTTGCGGGCTGGCCTGGTGCGCCGTGTTCCTCGCCCACCGCAGTGCCAGCCTCTCTGCTATCTGGAGACCTTGGGGTGAAGAGTGGACACTTGTATTTGCCTTTGATTACTTAATGACATTCTGAAGTGTGCCAGAGCCCAGCTCAAGGCCAAGAAAGAAAGCCTGTCCCCAACCCTGGGACAACGACAGCTGCTGCCCATTAACTCAGGTGCAGTTTGGGGACCACCCTAGGGATCGAGCCCAGAGCAGCAAACACTTCGGTCCACCCCACCTCTCGGCCTGGACCCGTGCTTTCTGTAGTTTCCCCAGGGCTTAGTACAGTGCCTGGCACATAGTAAGCGCTTGATAAATACCACAATTATTATTATTCATTCATTCATTCAATAGTATTTATTGAGCGCTTACTATGTGCAGAGCACTGTACTAGTTCTTGTAGACCCCCTGCCAACTGCTGATGCTACCTGTGACCCCCACTCCCTAACCCCCGGAACTCCCTCCAGTGTTGTATCAAATTACCCACCCGCTCCCCCTCTCCATATCCTCCTTCCAGGTCAAATCATTCCAACAAACACTTTTAACACTTCGTTTCTACACCGTTCCTTAGCACTTACGTACAGCTCACCTCATATTCATTTGCACTTATTTTTCTATTTATCCTTCCCTTTTCCTGTTATCAGCAGCTGTGACTGTTCTTTCTCCTGCTCCCCCTTTTTGTAAATCTGCATCTGTAAGTCTCCCTCATTACACTGTAAGTTCTTTGAGCTCTCATACTGTTATCGTAGTCTTTCAAGTGCTTAGTACAGTGCTCTGCCCCTACCCAGTGCTCAGTACCACTGATTGCACTGGCTCCTCTGTGATAATGGGGAGGCCAGACAGATGAGCTGACCTTGTGGACTGGATGAGTCCCAACCCCCGCCCCCCCCAACCCTTCTTCTGGGCCAAACACCCCAGAAGAGAGAACCTGGCTGCAAAGCAGAAGATTCTTCCTGCTCTGATTCACCTTAGACAGGGGTCCCCGGCTCATAATGCTCTGCTGTGCTCCAGCTTCTCACAGGTTGTGGCATTTAGTAGATGAAAAGGAAGCCTCTGCTTCTTTTAAGGAACTAAAAAAACCACTCCTCTTTTCCCTCCCCCTGACCCAACCCCCGACTTTCTGGCCTGTGGTCCCCACCCCGAGGTGGACAGCCAGCGGGAAGTAGGTGTCAGGAGTTAGGAGATGGGGAAATAGGTGTAGCAGTGGGTTGAGGTTAAAAACTTGACCAAGGCAGCAGGCCCAGCTGCAGGCTTAAATCCATAAGTAACTCAGAACAGCCCAGCAGCTGCAGCCCTTTCCTTTCTGGGTTGAAGAAGTGTGAGCCACAAGGACGTTGGCCACAGTGAGAGACCAAGGGAGGTCACAAGTGGTTTTACAGACAGACATCTAACTGCATTAAGTTGAAACTCTTTACCATTAGCTTGAAGGCATGCATCTGGCTCTCTCCCTCCTACTTTTACCTCACTAATTTCCTACTACTATCCACTCAGCACACTCTTCTCTTCTATTGCCAACCTGCTCTCTGGGCCTCCATCTCAACTATCTTGTACTTAAACCCCCGCTCATATCCTCCCTCCACCCTGGAACTCCCTCCTCTTTGACATCTGACAGTCCACCACTCTCCCCACCTTCTAAGCTCTCCTAAATTTTCCTCTCTTCCATGAGGCCTTCCCTATCTAAGTCCTCATTTACTCCACCCACCCTTCCCTCTGGATTGACTATGCACTTGGCCATGTATCCAGAGAAGCAACGTGGTTCAGTGGAAAGAGCCCGGGCTTGGGAGTCGGAGGTCATGGGTTCAAAACCCTGCTCTGCCGCTTGCCGACTGTGTGACTTTGGGCAAGTCACTTAACTTCTCTGTGCCTCAGGTACCTCATCTGGAAAATGGGGATGAAGACTGTGAGTCCCACGTGGGACAACCTGATCACCTTGAATCCCCCCAGCGCTTAGAACAGTGCTTGGCACATAGTAAGCGCTTAACAAATACCACCATTATTATCCCTTAAATTTATCCCTTAAATTCTGTTACTCACCCCAACCCCACAGCCCTTATATATATAGGACTGTGTCCAACTCGATTTGCTTGTATCCACCCCAGTGCTTAGTATAGTGTCTGGCACACAGTAAGAGCTTAACAAATGCCATCATTATTGTCATTATATACTTATAATACTTTTATTTCCCCTCCCTGTAATATTTCTTTGATTTTTGTCTTCCACTGACTGTATTAGTTCACTGTGGGCAGGGATTGTGTTAACCAACTCTATTTGTATTTTCCCAAGCGTTTAGTACAGCGTTCTGCACAGAGTAAGGACTCAAATACCACTGATGGATGGATGGATGGATGGATGGATTGCAGCTGCCTGAGAGGCAGAGTGGGCGGCCCCAGGCAGAATCACATTCAACTTTCCCTCTCTAGAGGGCAGGAGTGCTTTGCTCTTCAGCTCCCTGAATCTCCTGGTTTGTATCTCTCAACTCCAGGCAGAAAGAGACAAAGCCTCAAGAAGGAGACTTGGAGGGAGAGAGAGATCAAAGAGCATCTTAATCAATCAGCAGTATTTACTGAGCACTTAGTGGGAAGCGGCGTGGCTCAGTGGAAAGAGCCTGGGCCTTGGAGTCAGAGTTCATGAGTTCGACTCCCCGCTCTGCCACTTGTCGGCAGTGTGACTGGGGGCAAGTCACTTAACTTCTCTGTGCCTCAGTTACCTCATCTGTAAAATGGGGATTAACTGTGAGCCTCATGTGGGACAACCTGATTACCTTGTATCTACCCCAGCGGTTAGAACGGTGCTCTGCACATAGTAAGCGCTTAACAAATACTAACATTATTATTACTCTGTGAAGAGCACTGAAGTAAACACTTGAGCAAGTACAAAGGGATTATTAAACCTGTCCCCTACCCTTAAGGAGTTTACAATCTAGCAGGAGGAGGCAGATGCTAGAAAAGCAGCATAGTCTGGTGGAGAAAGCATAGGACAAGGAGTCAGGAGACCCAGATTCTAATCCCTGCACCACCTTTTGTCTGCTCTGTGACCTCGAGCAGATAGCTTAACTTCTCTGTGCCTCAGTTTTCTGCTCTGTGATCATGGGAATTAATTAACCGTGTTACCTCCCCATTAGAATGTGAGTCCCATGTGGGCAGGGATTGTGTCCCATCAGTTAATCAATCCATGGTATTTTTTGAGCCCTTCCCGTACTAAGCTCTTGAAAGAGTACAATAGAGTGAGAAGATTGATTCCTGCTGTGGGGGAGCTGACTATCTAGCAGGGGATAAAGTTCAGGTAGGAGAAGCAAGTGAGTATAAAGGTATGTACTTAAGGGTTGTGTGTGTAGTGGGGGTTGAATTCCATGGTAGGCAGATAACCCTCCAGATAGTCTGGCCTTTTTCCACCTTCCTTCTGGATCTGTGGAGGAGGAAGAGGAGGAGAAGGAGGAGGTGGTGGACTCAGCAAAGGGAAACCCACAGGACCTGGGTTGGGGACTGGGGAGGGCAATGGGTAGAGATAGCAAGGTTCTGGAAGAGATCTGCCTGGGCTCACCGAAGGGAAAGCAGGCATGGTAGGTCAAGGAGTATCTGCCAATGATTGAGTGCCCGTATGCAGAGCACTGTGCTAAGCCCTAGAGCAATTAGGGGGACCAGGATGAGCTGGATAAATGGTCTGGTTTCAGGCAAATTTGAGGCAAGCAGGTGGACATCCACAAAAAGGCAACCAAGTGTTGTGCTCACGCTGTGCTGGGTGCCAGCAAGACACTTGAGTTATCAAAGACATCTTGGTGGTCTGGTGTCTGCATGGGCTGCAGTGCCTCCCCCAACACACGCCAGGAATTCTGCCCTGAGCTGAGCCGCCTCTCCTCTATCCCAGCCAGCCCATGCTGCCAGCCGACCGACCTGGTGGTGCCTAGGAATGGAGGTGGCCCCCAGCCCAGTTGAGCTCTCTCCCCCTGCAGACTCATTTTCCCTATGAACTGAGGGGCTGAGCATTTAACCTTTGATCAGTCTTGTCTCAGCCAAACTGTAGGGACCTTCCTCCTCCCCTCCTCCTGCCCAGTGCCTGCGCCTTATCACTCCTTCCTGGATCCCCCACCCTTGCTTATGCACCTCACAGAATTTCACCTTGACAGCTTAATTCCACTCACAACGTGAGATCCTGCCAGGTGGAAGTTTTCCTTGAACCCATTTGAACTCATGTCCTTTCTTTCCATCCCTAGTTGTTCCCTTGGGAAGCCCCTGCTCTGACGTCTAGGCCGGAAGCTGGCTCATCCCCTCCCGCCCCCGGTAGGCACTGGAAGCTGGGGCAAGGGCCAGGGGAGCCCTGGGGGAGGGGGATGCAGTAGCCCACCTCCTTTCCCTCTACCATTCTTTCCAGATAGGGAAGCCAGTAGGGAACCTTCGGTTAAATACGATTGATTGATTGAGATTAAGCTCATTATGAGCAGGGAATGTGCCTGCCATTTTTGTTGTATTGTACTCTCCCAAGAGCTTAGTACAGTGATCTGCACTTAGTAAGCGCTCAATAAATACCATTTATTGATTGAGCAAAATGATGCATGCTGTGTTCTACCTACTCCCCCCACTCCCCAACCTGGAGGAGGAGGAAGCAGAGGGGCTGGACCACCCACAGTGGTCTTTCCCTCCTACAATCCCGGCTTGCCTCCTTCCCACCCTCCTTCCATCCCTGCCTCCCAGCCTCCCCCTGACTGAAGTTGGATGGGGGTTAGGGAGAGAGGGCTCCATCTGGAGCAGGGTGGTAAAAGCGCTCAGTACAGTGTGCTGCACACAGTAAAACACAAAGTGCTCAATAAATACCATTAATTGATTGATTAGTGATAGGAGTAGAGTCAGAAAGACTCTGCCCTGTCTGGTTGCTAGATGTCGGGTTAATCCACAGAATTATCTGTAGTACAACAGCAGACGTGCCTCCTGACATCTCGGCCTGGATTCCGGGCTCAAGGAAAATTGCCGGGCTCTGACAAAGCGAGCCGGGAGGGTTCTTGCAAGCTGAGGTGCAGCGTGCAGTGGCTTGCAAGATGTTACAGTAACAATCTATTTTTCTTCAGGATTTTTCATTCTGGGAGTTTGGTGTATTTTGCAGCCCGGCGTGAGAGCTATTTGATTTGGTGGGAGGCAGAGATAGAAGATATTTGATCTAGAAAAGCCTCTCAGTGGCCTCTGATACTTCCCGGGGACTTTGGGACAGATGACAAATGCATGGGCAAAGTTCTTCTGTCTCTCTCTGACTCTGTTTTCTCTCCATAAGTGTTCAGGAAGCCTCAGGGATAGGGTGGTATTTTTTCGAATTTCCACCCCATGGGGGTGGGCAGCCCAGTTTGCAGTTAGCCTGTAGGTCCCTACCAGCCAGTCAGCCAGGCAGTCAGCTGTATTTATTGAGTGCTTACTGTGTGCAGGGCACTGTACTAAGCACTTCAGAGAATACAATATCAGAATAAACAGACCCATTCCCTACCCGCAACGAGCTTACTGTCTAGAGGGGGAGAGTGATACAGGAGCGTTACAACATGGTCTAGTGAAAAGAGTCCAGGCCTGAGAGTCAGATGACCTGGGTTCTGATCCTGCCTCCATCAGTTGTCTGCTGTGTGACCTTGGGCAAGCCACTTTGCTTCTCTGGGCCTCAGTTACCTCATCTGTAAAATAAGGATTAAGACTGTGAGCTCCATGTAGGACATGGACTGTGTCCAACTGATTATCTTGTCTTTACCCCAGTGCTTAGGACAGTGCCTAGCCTATAGTAAGTGCTTAATAATTAATAATAATAATTATGTTATTTTGTTAAGCGCTTACTATGTGCAAAGCACTGTTCTAAGCACTGGAGTTGATACAAGGGAATCAGGTTGTCCCATTTGGGGCTCACAGTCCTAATTCCCATTTTACAGATGAACGAATGCTACTAACAGCTTAACAAATACTATTAAAAAAATACAAAACTGGATCAATCAGTCAATTGATGGTATTTACTGAGCACTTACTGTGTCCAGAACAGTGTACTAAGCATTTGGAAGAGTATAATACAACAGAGTTGGTGGACTCGTTCCCTGCTCACAATGAGCCTACAGGCTAGAGATTGTCTAATATCTAGTATAATCTATCTATCAGTCAGTGGTATTTATTGAGCACTTACTATGTGCTGAGCACTGTGCTAAGCAGTTGGGAGAGTATAATACAATAGTTTTTCCTAGTTTAGTTTTTTATTTTGGATGCTGACCCTCCCTCTGCCACTGTTCCTGCCACCGCATTCCACGGCTAAAGAGGTACTAGAGTTCTTGTGGACCCAGGAGGGGAAGGCCGTGGCTCTGAAGCAGTGTGGGGGATCAAGATCACCCAGAAAAAATGCTCTGGTTTCGGGAAGACTCTAGCCATTCAGGTGGACATCCACAAAATGGCGGCTGGGTGACATCCTCACGCCACGCTGGGGCTGGCTTAACACGTGAGCCATTTCGAGGGGCCGGTGTCCACACGGGCTGCAGTAGTCATCTCATGCTGGGAGTGCTGCCCTCAACTGGGACACCTCTTCTCTGCCCAGCCCAGACCACTCCAACAGCTGAGGCTTGGGGTTGGTCTGAGCAGGTGTGGGGATGGTGCGGGGCTTTGAAGGAGGAGGCCCCGGGTCCCGACTAGCTCTCTGCTCCTGCAGACTCAGTTTCCCTATGAGCAGAGGGGCACAGGTCCCATGTAACCCCCCCAGAGAGTCTGGCACTTGTCCCACCTTCCTTCCAGATCTGTGGAGTGGGAAGAGGAGAAGGAGAAGGCGGTGGACTCAGCAAAGGGAAACTCACAGGAGCTGGGTCGGGGAGTGGGGAGCGCAGTGGGTAGAGATAGCAAGGTTCTGGAAGGGAAAGCAGCTTGGGCCTCTTTCAACTTGACTATTTGCTCAGCCCAGGAATCTGCTCCTTCCCCCCACCTCCCTTCCCCACCCCCACCACTTCCTCCTCCATCTCGTCAACCCAGCTCTGTTTCCAGAAAGAATTTTTCCCAAGGAGTCAGGTACGTCCTATTGCAATACCTTGAAACCTGTCTTCTAGGCTGCTTTTCTGGGCCAGTAGATGCCTTTCTCAGTCAGGTGTGACACGAACAGCTGAGACACTTGTTGTTGCAGCAGGGATAAGGGGGACCCTAATCCGATGCTTAGCGGTGACTCTGCTAGCCGTTCCAGTCCATTGTGTTGGAGGGAAATACCCATTGCAGGCTACCTGACCTCTAGCTTCCCTCCTGCCCGTATGGAGAAGGGACCACTTGCCTAAGCGGGCCGTCTCGGCTCAGGAAGCAGCCGGCGAGAGCGGCAGAGTTCCCTGCACCACACTACTGTCAGCACTGTCTCCGCTGATCGCTGTTCGTTCTCTGAAACACTGGACCCCCAAGATGCACGTGATGTCACCCCCGCTACGGTGACATGCAGGGTGTCACCCGGCTGCCATTTTGCAGGAATCCACTCGTGGTGGCTAGAACTGGGATGTTTCTCTGAGGTACCCAGACCCCTCGCTTTACTCCAGAGCTTCTACTCTCCTTTCCCAGTTCGGCGTAAAGTCCTCCTGCACAGACCCCGAGCCTCAGAACTCGGAGGGAGGCTCGGATGCCGAAAATCTAGCCATCCTATCCTGAGAGCTCTGGGAAGTCCTGGTGTCAGATTTATTTAGAAGGGTGCCCTCTAGCCTTGGGGGAGCAGAGTTTCCTGAGCCTCAGGTATGGCCCTGAACAGATTTAGGCTTGGCAGAAGCGCCCATGAAATTACACACAGTATGCTGGGTATTTAATGTATTGAGATGATGTCACGGCTTGGGCCAGAGGTGGAGCACCCCAAAGCTTTCACTCCTCTGTACTAAGCACTTGGAAGACTATACTAGAGGAAGCAGACATGATTCCTACCCTCCAGGAATAGCATGGCCTAATGGAAAAAACCCTGAAAGCCAGGAGATGTGGGATCTAATCCCAGCTCTGCCATGAGCCTGCAAGTCATTTCATATCTCTGGACCTCAGTTTCCTTCTCTGGAAAATGGGGATTCAAAACATGTTCTCCCTTCCTCAGACTGTGAATCCCATGTGGGACAGGCACAGTGTCCATTCTGTATCTTTCCTAGCTCTTAGTACAGTGCTAGGCACATAGTAAGTGCTTAGCAAATATCTTAATTATTACAGTCCAGTGGGGGAGCCAGACATTAAAGTAATGATTGTGTACGGATCTCCCAGGTCCTGACTTGGGTGTCAGCCGGGCTCAGCTCTGCTGGGAGAAAACCTTGATTTTCGAGGCGTCCCCGACCCCCTGCCTCTGTGGGCCTGACTGTGCCCGGCACCCCCAACCTCTGTGCCCCTGGCTGGCCTGGAGGTCCCTGGTTGGCCGGGAGCTCCCTGCCCCTGTCTCTCCATCCCTGACTGGCCCGAGGCTCCCCAGCCCTGTCTCTGCTCCCCGTGCTGGCCAGGAGCGGGGCACCAGCTGAGATGGTGGGCCAGCCCAAGTCTGCGTTCCTAGGTCCTTGGGGACCTCATCCAGGGCAACAGGTGCAGGTTTCCCAGTGCTTCCGGGCCCTGGTTGGGTCCCCTCGGGCGGCTGAGACCTGGGCCTTGGAGAACTCTGCAGCCAAGGTCTCTGGATAACAGACCAAAGAACACGCCCGCCCCCCAACCAATCCTTCATAAAGAGCTAAACGTCCCCACCTTGGGGCACTCATCCCAGGCGGTGGCACCATGGCGTTCCTGTGGCTCTTCTCCTGCCTCGCCCTCATCAGCACCTCCTACGGTAAGGCCTCAAGACCACCCCTCCAGCCCAGGGGGCAGCAGCTCACAGAGATGGACGGTGCAGGGCCGGTCTCCTCCCCACCCCCTACCCAACACAGGAAGCCAAGTCCGGGAGAAAGGCTCAAGCGTCGACAGGCTCGGGGCCACAGACCCAATCGATCAATCATCAATCTATCAGTTGTATTTCCGGAGAGCTTACTGTGGGCAGTGTGCTGTACTAAGCCCTTGGGAGAGTAGAATACAGCATATAACAGAATCGGTAGACACGATCCCTGCCCACGATGACCTTCCAATCTGGAAGGGGAGACAGACATTAATATAAATAAATTACTGGTATGTTTGTAACTGCTGTGAGGCTGAGGGAGGGGTGAGTAAAAGCAGCAAATCAGGGGGCTGCAGGGGGAGAAGAGGAAATGAGGGCTTAGTCTGCGAAGGCCTCTTGGAGATGTGCTTTCAATAAGGCTTTGAAGGAGGGGAGGGTAATTGTCTGTCGGATATGAAGAGGGAGGGTGTTCCAGACCAGCAGCAGAGGTTTGTGGCCAGACAGACAAGATAGAGGTAGAGTGAATAGATTGGCATTAGAGGAGTGAAGTGTGCGGGCTGGGTTGTGAGAGTAGAGCAGGTAGATGAGGTAGGAGGGGGCAAGGTGATTGAGTGCTTTAAAGGCCCAGGTAAATAGCTCAGGGCTGGGGCAATGGAGAGTTCAGAGGACTGAACACAGGAGGCCTGTGAATAAGCCAGGACACTTGAAACCGTAGGGAGCTCGGCACTCTTGGGCGAGCCGAGCTCCCTCTTAGGCTTGAGTCTGGGATGCTGCTCCCTCTCAGGAGACGGTTCAGTACAGCGCTCCCCATCAAGGAAGGCCTGGTATAGTGCTCCTTGTCAGGGATGGACCAATATTCCCTTAATAAACGCTGTTGGTGATAGTGAAAGTCAGACTGTCGTTGGTGATAGGGGAGTGTTGCAGTGGTCCACCCCCGGCAGAGGTGGTCTCCAAACTCACTGGTCCCCAGGGGGAGTGAGACCCTCCCCTGAGCGGGAGCCAGGAGCAGCAACCCAGCTGCCCTGACTCCGTGGCTCGGTGCCCACAGGGTGCGGCGTGCCCACCATCCAGCCCGTCGTGACTGGTCTTGCTAGGATTGTCAATGGCGAAGATGCCGTTCCCGGATCCTGGCCCTGGCAGGTGTCTCTGCAGGTAGGAGTTCAGCCTCCCTCCAGTCCTGCCCACCTCTCTCCCCTTCTTCCCTCTGTCCCGGACCGGGCACTGATCTGGCCGCAAAACCCAAGGGAACCAACTTTGAAGACAGGGACAGGGAAAGCCTCTGGCCTCCTCATCAGGTCCCCTTGCCCAGCTGCCTCCCTCACCAGGCCCTCTCTTCCGACCCCCTTACCTGGCCCGGGAGAAGCATGAGGAGCCCAGCGGAGCGAGGCTGTCCTCCAGCTCGGCTCCCAGACTACTGTATCCTGCCCCGGTCCGAGATGAAGCAGCAGCATGGCCTAGTGGGTAGAGCACGGACCTGGGAGTCAGAAGGACCTGGGTTCTCATCCCAGCTCCATCACTTCACTTCTCTGTGTCTCAGTTACCTCATCTGTAAAATGAAAATTAAAGCTGTGAGCCTCATGTGGGACAGAGACTGTGTCCAACCCGATTAGCTTCTATTTACTCCAATGCTTAGAACAGTGCCTGGTGCATAGTAAGCACGTATCAAATACCATTAAAAAAATGCCCAGAGAGCTCCATGAACCTGTCCCCAGCAGATGAAGTGTCCAGGTTCTTTCTCACCTCCCCAGCTGCAGACCCAGTGCCCCCAAACACCGGCCGTGGCCGTGCCGGCCCCGGCCCCGACCCCTGAAGCCATCTTCGGGCCAACCTTTCCCCCAGTGCCCTGGCCGAGGGCTCAGTCCCCCACAGCAGGGACCACGGCAGGAACTGCAGTTGTGTCCTCCCTAGCTGGATTGTGGTTTGCTCTGGTCAATGTCCCAGCAGGCTCCGGGGTTCCGCTGGAGATCTCCTGGTCTCCAAGGCCAGAACTGCCTTTCCCAGGGCCTCACAGGTCTGATCCTGTCCGATGACCAGTGGTTTTCTGCTCCCACGCCCAGGACCGGACCGGCTTCCATTTCTGCGGAGGCTCTCTGATCAACGAGAACTGGGTGGTGACCGCCGCCCACTGCAACGTCAGGTACTGGGCAGTGACTACCGCCCTATAGGCTTCCCCGGAGACGGCTCAGCCCGGCCCCGCATCTGTCTGCCCTCGGGAGCGGTCAGGCAGCGCCGGTGGCCCAGCCTCCGCTTGAGATGATAATGAACAAAGCCACTGAAGCCCTTAGACAGGAGCAGTACCCTTCTGGACGTTCCGGTTGGGGTGGACCCTGGGCGGTCAGCGGGGTCCCCTGCACCGTCAGTGATATGGCCGACGGTCATTCAGAGATGCAGCCCTCATTTGGTCAGCAGGATGGTCTCTGGGTGGTCAGTGGGGAGGCCCCAGGGGGGCGGAAGACAGGGAAGCCCCCACCTTTCACCTCCCTGTCCCTGCTCTGCCATGTCTGCCTAGAACGTCTCACCTCGTGGTCGCTGGAGAGTTTGACCATGGCTCTGATGCAGAGGACATCCAAGTCCTGAAGATCGACAAGGTACAGCAGGAGAGCTGGAGAGCTGGGAAACCAGGGAGTGGGAAGAGCTGGGGGAGTACAGGCTGGCCGGGCACCAGGAGGGCCTGACTGGCTACCACCCCTCCTCATCATCTCTGACGCCATTCTCCAGCACCCCTACCAAGGCTCCCTCTACCCCTAACACTGCTCCCCCCATCACCACTCCCCCTACCCCTGATTTCCCTCACCCCTTCCCCCACTCCCTCCCACAGGTGTTCAAGAACCCCAAGTTCAACATCCTGACCATCCGCAATGACATCACCCTGCTGAAATTGGCCAGCCCTGCCCACCTCACCGACACTGTGTCCCCCGTGTGCCTGCCCCAAGCCGGCCAAGACTTCCCCGCGGGCTCCACCTGTGTCACTACCGGCTGGGGCAAGACCAAGCACAACGGTCAGTGCTAGGCTCGCCCCAGAGGAGGTATACCTGTGGCCTTGAGGGCCCGGATGCTGCCGGGACCCTTCTCATACCCCGTCTGCCTCCTTCCAGCCCTGCTTACGCCCAAGAAGCTGCAGCAGGCTGCCCTGCCCCTCCTGTCTAACGAAGAGTGCAAGGAGTTCTGGGGCAGCAAGATCTCCGATGTCATGATCTGCGCTGGAGCCAGTGGTGTTTCTTCCTGCATGGTACTGTTACCGCCATCCCCTCCACCTTCTCCCGATGGCTTCCTTCACCTACCACCCTCTCCCCCCGCCCCGCCCCACAACACCCAAACACCAGGGCCCAGGACACCCGCACCAGTCTATGGGGCCCCTCTTCCCAAAAGGCCCTGGGATGCCGTAGCTCTGGCCCATTATCCCATTTCCTCACCTGAGCCCCCCAGTCCCAATCCTCCCCAATACCTTCTTCTTTTGAGTTCTTCCCATCAGTCTTATCGGGCATCTTCTCCCACTCAGAGGGCGAGTCACCGCGCCTCAGCTCCTCTCCCTCCTTCCTGTTGGCCTTCCTCCCTGACCCCTGACCCCTTACCCTAGTCCAGGGGAGTGAGGGGGAGCGAGGGGTGAGGGCTGGCCCTGGGGAGGAAGTAACGGCTGTGCTTTTTGGCTCTGGCCCAGCAGACTGTCAGGCAGAGTCTCTTGCCCCTGTGGGGAGGCTCATCTGAGACCCTCTCTCCCTCTGCGTCTCCAGGGCGATTCTGGTGGCCCCCTGGTGTGTGAGAAGGATGGGGCCTGGACCCTGGTGGGCATCGTCTCCTGGGGCAGCGGCACCTGCTCCACCAGTACTCCTGCCGTGTACTCCCGGGTCACCGAGCTCATGTCCTGGGTGCAGGACATCCTGGATGCCAACTAAATCTCCTTTGGCAGTGCCAGTGCAGGTGGTTGGCTCTGTGTGAAACCCCAATAAATGTGGTGGTGAAGCAGCAGCTTCATGCACTGTGTGCGTGTGTGTGTGTGTGTGTGTGTGTGTGTGTGTGTGTGTGAATGCATGCCCACCCAGGATCACGTGCTTACCCCTCCACTCTGATTGGGTTGTCCTTCCCACAACCTTTCCCACCACACACGAACCCCTTTCCCCCCACCATAATAATAATAATTGTGGTATTTGTTAAGAGCTTACTATGTGCCGGGCACAATTCTAAGCACTGGGGTAGATACAAGCTAATCAGACACACAGTCCCTATCCACTGTGTGACTCACAGGCTTAATCCCCATTTACAGATGAAGTAACTGAGGAATAGAGAAGAGAAGTGATGCCCAAAGTCTCGCAGTGCACAAATGGCGGAGCTGGGATTAGAACCCAGGTCCTTCTGGCTCCCAGGGCTGTGTTCTATCCCCTAGGCCATGCACACATCTTTCCTCTGCCCCAAATCCATGGCGGAAACAAGATCCGGAGGGAATAAGCCCTGCCTGGCCTGTGGCCCTGGGAGAAGGGCAAGAGTGCAGGAGGATCTTGGAGAGCGAAACGCCCAAGGGTCATATTCCATCTGTCTCCCCGAGGGTCCAGCTGTCTTCCCCCCACTCTCATTCTCCCCTCGTGTCCCTGTCCCCCCAGACAGTGGGCACTACGGGGCAGCACAGGGGCCTCTGGGGTAGGAGCGAGTGGTACTGGGGTTTTACAAAGAGTTCACTCAAGAGAGAACCATCCCAACCCCAACTGCTGCCCCTTCCCAACCTTACCGGGCTACATGACTTCCCCAACCTTACCATCTACACCAAGTCTACGTGACCTCCCCAAACTTACTGTCCACACCAGATCTACCTGACTACACCAGGTCTGCATGACCTCCCCACCCTTACAGTCTACATCAGGTCTACAAGACCTGGGCTCTTTACAGGCAATAGAAACAGTCAGTCTTTGGGGTAAATCCACTTTGAAATGACCTGCAACTTCATCAAGTCAAAAATATGGATACATCCCTTTCAGCTTTATAAATAGCTTAAATTATACTGTCCACAGATGAGAGGCAATGAGTAAATCTGCAGGAACAACTGACGGTAGCAAGTTCTTATATAACATCTTCCAAGATGACTAATGCTTTCCCCAAAATTGCCCAAAAGTCTCACTCTCTAGAAGCCATCTTATTTAATTTTGACATGATATCTCTAAACTCTCCCCTAAGTTAAAATGTCTCATAGAAAGCCCCCTAGCATGAACAAAGTTGAAGAGTGGCTGGCTCGTCCCCTCCCTGCCTGAGTCTGTTCAGCCTCTGCTCCTGGGTAGGTCGTGAGGAGAGGCTAACGGCAGGACAGACCTGAGAGCCCAGGCCCACAGGGCCACCCTGGCAGACTCTGCCCCGGAGATGGTGTCTGCCCTTTAGCGGACTGCATTCAGGGGAAAGACTGAGCTCTTTGAAGTGGTTTTTGAGGGCATCATGATCCCCTGTGGCCTCCTCATCCTCCTGGGACCCATCTTGGCCTCCAGAGGCCTGCTAATAATAATAATAATTATTATGGTATTTGTTGAGTGCTTAATATGTGCAGAGCACCATTCTAAGCACTGGGGTAGATACAGGGTAATCAGATTGTCCCACGTGGGGCTCACATTTTTAAATCCCCATTTTTAAAACAAGGTAACTGAGGCACAGAGAATTTAAGTGACTTGCCCAAGGTCACACAGCAGACAAGTGGCAGAGTTGGGATTAGAACCTGTGGCCTCTGACTCCCAAGCCCGTGCTCTTTCCACTAAGCCACGCTGCTTATCATCCCACCGTCTGCCCAGGCCCCGGTGCCTCTCCCATCCCCAGACACCTTTTGCATCTTGCCCAGTCTTCGCCTGCCAGGCGGAGTACAGAGGCATCAGGACCCTGAGAAACAGCATGGCCTAGTGGATAGAGCATGGGCCTGAGAGTCAGAAGGACCTGGGTTCTAATCCTGGATCCTCCACCTGTCTACTGGGGGATCTTGGGCAAGTCACCCAACTTCTCTGTGCCTCTGTTACCTCATCTGTAAAATGAGAATTAAGACTGGGAACCCCACGTGGGACATGGACTCTGTCCAAACTGATTACTTGTTATCTTTTACTTGTTCTCTACTCCAGCACTTAGAACAGTGCCCGCACATAGTAAGCACTTAACAAATACCATAAAAAAAAGAGCCATGGGATGGGAGTCACTGGATCCCCATGGCTTCCAGAGAGCCACAGGCAGCAGTGCTGATGTCAGCAGCTTTCTTATCTTCCTGGGAGCTTCCTTTAGTGGGGGGTGGATTGGGAGATTTTGCCAGTCGGATCGACATTCAAAATGTAAAACAGCTGTTGGCCCTGGCAGGCTACCGCAAGACTTTTCCTCTGCACCCCCTCCCTTCTGTATCACCTAGGCACTTGGATCCGTATCTTTTAAGTACTTGATAGAATAATAATAATGTTGGTATTTGTTAAGCGCTTACTATTCACTGTTCTAAGCGCTGGGGTAGATACAGAGTAATCAGGTTGTCCCACGTGAGGCTCACCGTCTTCATCCCCATTTTCCAGATGAGATCACTGAGGCACAGAGAAGTGAAGTGACTTGCCCACAGTCACACAGCCAACAAGTGGCAGATCTGGGATTCGAACCCATTACCTCTGACTCCCAACCCCGGGATCTTTCCACTGAGCCACACTATCCTCACCCCACAGCAGTTTTGTATCTATGCACAATTTATTTCATTGTCTGTTTTCCCCTCTAGACTGTAAGCTCCTGGTAGGCAGGGAACATTCTACCAATTCTCTTCTTTTGTACTCTCTCAAGTGCTTAGTACCGTGTTCTGCATGCATTAAATGCTCAGTAGATGCCACTGATTGATGGGGAGCCCTCACGGAGGGTTTGTCATCATGTTAGTGGATTGGGCTGTGCCCTTTTTCATCCCTCCAAGCCATGTTCCCACTGGGGCACAGTGAGCAGTGAATCAGTTGGCAGGCAGGAGGGCAGGATACGTTTTAAAGTGCGTGTGAGAAGCAGCATAGCTTAATGGCTAGAGCATGGGCCTGGGTTCTAATTCCAGCTCTGCCACTTATCTGCTGTGTGACCTTGGGCAAGTCACTTAACTTTTCTGGCCCTCAGTTACCTCCTCTGTAAAATGGGAATTAAAAATCTGAGCTCCATGTGGGTCAGGGACTGTGTACAGTCTGATTAGCTTGTATCTGCCCCACTGCTTAGAACAGTGCTTGGCACAGAGTAAGCACTTAACAAGTACCATAATATTATTATGTGAAGGTCACTACTGCCTAGTGGCGACTGTGCGCTGAAGCACCGTGACTCAACAGTCATTGCCTCAGTAGCGTTCGGTAGGTGTTTTTCACTGGACACATTAGCCAGCTACTTTGGGGGTTCCTGCTGGGTCTCTCCACTCTGTGGAACATTCTAGATGGTTCTTCAACCAGAAACTTTTACCACTGATGGCATAGCCCCATCAGGCACTCCCTTACTGGAGGAGTCCAGACTAAAACTCAGGTGTCCCGATTCTCAGAGCCGAGCCCTTCCCACTGGACCAGAAGCATAACTGCGCTACTGTACACAGGCCAGGAAACAAGATCTGTACACACAAAATGGAGGCAGCAGAAAGAGCACGGGCTTGGGAGTCAGAAGATTTGGGTCAGAGAAGCAATGTGCCTAGTGGATAGAGCAGGGACTTGGAAGTCAGAGGATTTGGGTGAGAGGAGCAGCGTGGCCTAGTGGATAGAACACGGGCCTGGGAGTCAGGAGGTCATGGGTTCTAATCCCCACTCCACCACTTGTCTGCTATGTGACCTTGGGCAAGTCACTTAGCTTCTCTGTGCCTCAGTTCCCTCATCTGTAAAATGCGGATTAAGACCGTAAGCCTTCTGTAGGACAGGGACTGTGTCCAACCCGAATACCTTGTATCTACCTCAGCACTTAGAACAGTGCGTGGCACATTTTAAGCACTTAACAAATACCATAATTGTTATTATTATTATTATTTGGTTTCAAATCCCAGCTCTGCCACTTGCCTTGCTTGGCCAAGTCACTTTACCTCTCTGTGTCTCAGTTACCTCACCTGTAAAATGGGGATTCAGTGTTTGTTCTCCCTCCTGTGAGCCCCCCGTGGGACGTGATTATCTTGTATCTCCCCCAGCACTTAGTACAATGCTTTGCACAGAGTAAGCACTTAAAAATACAGTTATGATTATTGTCTGCCATGTGACCTTGGGCAAGTCACTTATCTTCTCTGGGCCTCAGTTACTTCAACTGTAAAATGGGGATTATGACTATGAGCCCTCTGGGTTAGGGACTATTCATCCTGACATAGTAAGTGCTTAACAAATACCATTATTATCTTGTATCTACCCCAGTGCTTAGAACAGTGCCCGGCTCGCTTAACAGAACCATTAAAAAACCCCCCAAAACTGAGCACCCAATTTTGGGGCCATAATTTCTCTGGACCAGCGAGGCCTGCTGCATCCGTTCTAATGTGTAAACATAATGTATCGGTAAGCATCGATTTTGACAACCTGCTTGTGATTTAGCTCATTATGGGCAGGCACATAATGTCCCGCTGTAGGCTGATCTGTTGAACTGTACTCTCCCAAGCGCTTAATACAGTGCCCTGTACATGGTAAGCGCTCAAGGACCACCACCGATTGCTCCATTAAACATGAACTTCTCTCTGGTACCAAGGGGGTCGAGAGCCTGTCAATGGGCAGGGATTGTCTCTATCTGTTGCCGAACTGTCTATTCCAAGCGCTTAGTATAGTGTCTGCACATAGTACGCATGGCTCAGTGGAAAGAGCATGGGCTTGGGAGTCAGAGGTCATGGGTTCGAATCCCGGATCTGCCACTTGTCAGCTGTGTGACTGTGGGCAAGTCACTTCACTGTGCCTCAGTTCCCTCATCTGTAAAATGGGGATTAAGACTGTGAGCCTCATGTAATAATAATAATAATGTTGGTATTTGTTAAGCGCTTACTAGGTGCAGAGCACTGTTCTAAGCACTGGGGTAGACACAGGGGAATCAGGTTGTCCCACGTGGGGCTCACAGTCTTAGTCCCCATTTTACAGACGAGGTAACTGAGGCACAGAGAAGTTAAGTGACTTGCCCACAGTCACACAGCTGACAAGTGGCGGGGCAGGGATTCGAACCCATGACCTCCGACTCCACAGCCTGTGCTCTCTCCACTGAGCCACGCTGCTGCTCTAGGACGAGCTGATTCCCCTGTAATGTTGGTATTTGTTAAGCGCTTACTATGTGCCGAGCACTGTTCTAAGCGCTGGGTTAGACACAGGGGAATCTGGTTGTCCCACGTGGGGCTCACAGTCTTAATCCCCATTTTACAGATGAGGGAACTGAGGCACCGAGAAGTGAAGTGACTTGCCCAAAGTCACACAGCTGACAAGCGGCCGAGCTGGGATACCTACCCCAGCCTTTAGAACAGTGCTCTGCACATAGGGAGCGCTTAACAAATACCAACATTATGATTATAGTAAGCGCTCAATGAATGAAATGAAAGAATAAATGAGAGGATGTTCGTTTCCCATCCCTGCCTTCGAGCCACCTTAACAGGCCGCTCCGCCTTAAACCGACCCCTCCCTCCCTCCAGGCCCCTGCCCTCCCGGTTTGGCCAATGGCCTGGGTGCCAGGCGACTCCCGGCAGCCTCTGGGCGGCTTCGGACCACCCCTGTGGGCAGCTGTTCAGTCTCCCTCGCGGTCCGCCGTGCCCCCCACCCTGACCCTTGCCCCCCCCCAATGGCCCTCAAGCTGCTGCACGGAGCCTGCCGGGGGCTCGGCCCGGGGAGGAGCTACCACCCTCGGGGTCGGCAGGTAAGGCCTCCCTACCCTTCGGCCAACGGGTCCTGGGGCACCTGGGGTCAGAGGTCACCGCCGGCCAGGGCAGATAATAATAATGTTGGTATTTGTTAAGCGCTTACCAGGTGCAGAGCACTGTTCTAAGCGCTGGGGGAGATACAGGGGAATCGGGTCGTCCCCCGGGAGGCTCCCAATTAATCCCCATTTTACAGATGAGGTCACTGAGGCACAGAGGAGTGAAGTGACTTGCCCACGGTCACACAGCTGACAAGTGGCAGAGCTGGGAATCGAACCCATGACCTCTGACTCCGAAGCCCAGGCTCTGTTCAGCGCTTCCTATGTGCCAGGCACTGTTCTAAGCGCTGGGGTAGATATAAGGCAATCAGGTTGTCCCACGTGGGGCTCACAGTCTTCATCCCCATTTTACAGAGGAGGTCACTGAAGCCCAGATAAGTGACTTGCCCAAGGTCACACAGCGGACACGCGGCGGAGCCGGGATTAGAACCCATGACCTCTCTCAAGCCCCGGCTCTTTTCACTGAGCCATGCTGATCTTAGGGGGCCCCAGGGAGAGGACCTTTCTGCCTCCATCTCCTTCTGGAAAATTGAGCGGCCTCGCCTGCCCGTTACCCCACTAGGAACTCGGGGTTCGCCTGTGGACTGGGGGTGATTAGACTAAGCCCGTCAAAGGGCAGGGACTGTCTCTATCTGTTGCCGACTTGTACGTTCCAAGCACTTAGTACAGTGCTCTGCACATAGTAAGCGCTCAATAAATACTATTGAGTGAATGGTGGCTAGAGCATGGGCCTGGGAGGCAGAACCACCTGGATGAGCTTAGGCAAGTGACTTTGCTTCTCTGGGCCTCGGTCGCCTCATCTGAAAAATGGGGATTAAGAGTGTGAGCCCCATGTGGGACAGGCACTGTGCCCAACCTGATCAACTTATATCTACCTCGGCTTAGAACCGTGCTTGGCACATAGTAAGTGCTTAACGAGTAACATTTAACAAATCGTTCCCTCTCTTGCCCCCTTTAAAGGGGGAGTGAGAAGCAGGGAGGTGTAGCAGCGAGGGATCCCGATCCCACCGTGGGAAGGATAGAGTCGGGGAGGCATGGTGTAATAATAATAATAATAATGTTGGTATTTGTTAAGCGCCTACTATGTGCGGAGCACTGTTCTAAGCACTGGGGTAGATACAGGGTAATCAGGTTGTCCCACGTGAGGCTCACAGTTAATCCCCATTTTACAGATGAGGTAATTGAGGCACAGAGAAGTTAAGTGACTTGCCCACAGTCACCCAGCTGCCAAGTGGCAAAGCTGGGATTCGAACCCCTGACCTCTGACTCCCAAGCCCTGGCTCTTTCCACCGAGCCACGCTGCTTGGGCCTGGGAGTCAGAAGATCACGGATTCTAGTCCCACCTCTGCCACTTGTCAGCCGTGTGACCTTGGGCCAGTCACTTCAGTTTTCTGTGCCTCCGTTACCTCAGCTGTAATATGAGGATTGAGATTGAGAGCCCCACGTGGGGCAGTGGCTATGTCCAACTCAATTTTCTTGTATACACCCCAGCGCTTAATCCAGTGCCTGGCACATAGTAAGCATTTAACAAATACCATGGGAGATGGGGGTCTGGGCAGCCCGGTTGCTGGGGTTGGTACAGGCCAGCAAGGAGGGAGGCTTATCGAACCTCCCATTTGCACTGGGCTTTAAAGAGGAGTGGGGCTTTGGGGGTAAATACTGGACTGAAGAGAATTCTGGTGGTAAAGCCAAGACATCTTGATTAACCTTTCACTCTGATTGGGTCAGTCAGTCAATAGTATTCATTGAGTGCTTACTGTGTGCAGAGAACTGTTCTAAGTGCTCGGGAGGGTACACTATAACAGATATATTCCCTGCCCACAGCAATCTTACAGTCTAGAGTGTCAGCAAGCACAAGACCATCGATCAATCCATAGTTTTTATCGAGCCTGGATTTGTGCAGAGCCCTGTACACCTAAGCACCTGGGAGAGTTAGTAGTCATGATCCCCACTCTTAAGGACCGTACAAAGTAGCGGGAAAGACAAGACACCGAAATTAATTACAGGTAAGGGGAGCACTGACTAAGGATGTCTACGGAAGCACTGTGGGGGTAGGATGGGTACCAAAGTGGCTAGGGTGTACAGATGTAAATGCATAGGTGATGCACTAGGGAGGGAAATAGAATGAGGAGAGCAGAGAGTAGTCAGAGAAGGCTTTCTGGAAGAGATCTATTTGAAGCAGCGTGGCCTAGTGAAGGAGGACGGGCCTGGGAGTCAGAGAACCTGGGTTCTAATGCGGCTCGGCCATTTTTCTGCCATGCGATCTTGAGCAGGTCACTTAACTTCTGTGTCCCTCATCTGCAAAAGGGGGATTAAGGCTGCGAACCCTATGTGAGACACGGACCGTGCCCAACTTGACTATCTTGTGTCTGTTGCAGTACTTAGTACCGTGCCTGCCACATAGTAAGTGCTTAACAAATACCATTTTGAAAAAAAGCAAACTGAAATAGGTTGTCCAAGTGAACAGGCAAGTAATAAAATTCACCTGGCTACCTGGGCTTGGGCACCACCTCAGAATAACTAAGCCTGGAGGGGTGACTGAAAAGGAATTCAGATCTTCCAGGGAGATTAATGTGATGTGCATCGGAGTCAAGGGAACTTCCCAGCGGTTGGAGTGCCTTTTGGAATAAAGCTTTTGCCTTTTAATGGGAATTGGCAATTTGTCATGAGGGCAAAACCCAACATCCTTGGCTTAGTTATTCTCCACAGAACCAGACTGTTTTTGTATTGGGTCCTCAGAGTGGAAGGAAAGCTTGCAGGTTGATTTCGGGGACGAAAGATCGAAGGTATTTGTTTAAGACCCGGGAATGTGAGAGATGAGGCCTCCTCTCCCACGTTGTTGGATGCCATCTTCGAAACTCGGCATCAACATTATTGGCCCGCTCTTTCACAACCGTGCGTTGAAAGGAAAAAGACCCGTTTTCGGATGAGTAATTGAGATAATTAAAGCTATTGGTCAAGAAAAATGCAGGAGCAAAAGACTCAGCAGCAATCTTAAGCAGAAAAACAATGCTCCTTGGTGTTATTTCTTGAATTCTTGCTTGGGAGAGCAGAGGGTATTATTTAAACTGTACAGTCGTCCCAGAACGCCTAGAGAACTCATAACTAATTTCAGAACCCAAACCAGTTTTCTGTCCACATTTGTGGGTCTGCCAAGATGCCCGGGAGTGATGGTTTATGTTTCCAGCTTAGATCTCTCCTCCCCAAGACAGCCTGGACCTCACCCCCTGCCCCAAGATAGCCCAGAATCTGGGAGAGAAGCCAGTCCCCAAAATAAGCTCAGCCCCAATTATTGTTCTGGGAAACACCAGTTCCGGATGGCTGCAGGTTGCAGGTGTTCTTAGATCAAATGTTTCTTCCCAAAAGCATGAATGTGCCTATCAACTCTGTTATACTGTACTCTCCCAATCGCTTAGTACAGTGCTCTGCACACAGTAAGTGCTTGATAAATATGATTGATCGAGGATGTCCAGCTGCTTCCCAGGCCAGTGATCCACCTCCATGGGAAAAGAAAGTAGCACAGCAGGGAGCGGGGCCTGGGATAGAAGCTGTTGGTGACTTGGCATTTCCAGTTCCATTTCCATTTCCAGGAAGAAGCATGGCCTAGTGGGTAAGAGCACGGGCTTGGGAAGGATGTGGATTCTAGTCCAGGCTCTGCCACTTTTCCGCTGCCTACCCTTGGACAAGTCACTTTTCTGTGCCTCAGTTACCTCATCTGTAAAATGGGAAGTTTTTAAAACGTGAGTCCCATGTGGGACAGGGACTGTGTCCAACCTGATGATCTTGTATCTACCCCAGCGCTTAGAACAGAGCTTGACACATAGAAAGAGCTTAATAAATACCATGATTATTATTATTATTATTATTAGCTGGTAGCCTGAGGCAGGGAGTGGCAGAAACAGGGAGGGTGGAGAATGTGGCTACCTCAGCCCAGAGGGCTGAATGTCATAGTTGCATTTCCCTTCATGCAGTAGCAGGAGTAGTACTTATCAAGCACCCACTTGGCATTGTACTAGGCTGTGGGGAAGAACAGGATAGAGGTGAAACGTTCCCTGCACACAAGGAGCTCACATTCTAACGGGGGCCCACCGCTACACGGTGAAGCTGCAGAGGTTGGGGGCTGGAGCTCTCGTCGGGGTGGCTTACAGATTCTGGGGGACGCAGGAGGCGGAAGGGCTGAGGGGAACGAGAAGGGTGAGGGGAGGAGGAGGCGACGGCAGCAAAGGAGCAGCAGAAGCAGCCACCGTAGCTGTCTAGATCCTCTCCCGCCAGTCACTTGGAGCGGGGCCCTGCTGATTGTAGGGAAGCAGCTGCTCCAAAGGGGGTTTCATTATGTCCTGATGGGAGAAGGGGACCCACTCCCACTCTACCTTAAAACACTGGAAAAAACCTGGAGGGTGGGTGGTATTGTCCTCTCCCAAGGGCTTCATGCAGTGCTCTGCACACAGGAAGCCCTCAGTAAACACCAATGGTGGATGGATTGGGGCTTGGAGAAGGAAAGCCACAACCCCTTTGGAAAGGGGGAGCTAGAGCAACTAGAAGGAGCTCATTTTCTAGCCCTACCAAGGAAGACAGAGGTTTTGGGAGGAAGGGAGAGAGAGGTATCATTGGCGACTGGCACCCCAAAGCCCCTTTGCCCAAGTTTGGAGTCGAATCCAGAGTCCTGGCCCCTCTGACAAGGCTCCATCCACAAGAGTTTGTCCTTCCTTCCGTGGAAACTGTTCTGAGGGCTGGGGGGGAGGCTGCTGGGGAAGAGGGGGTGGCTGACCCCATCCCAGGCTCTGCCCTTCTGATGTGCTAAATTCCCCAGACCCAGGTGAACGGAGACCTCATAGAAGCCCTGAAGAAGGTGGTAGGAAGCGCTAACGTGTCCACGGCAACCGCTGTCCGGGAGCAGCACGGCCACGATGAATCCATGCACAGGTATCAGAGTGGGGACGAGAGGATTCTGGGTCGCCACCCCACCGAGGTTACTAGAAAACAGTGGGGTCAGAGAGGCCTTGGACCTGAGCAGGAAGTACAGACTCAGTAGCTGGGATCAGGACTCGTGGCTTCTGGTCCTAGTTTTGCCCCCATTCCTGGCTTCCCGAGCCCTTGTTCCCTGGGTCCCTTCTCCGCTCCGAGCTTCAGCTTTTCAGGAGAATTAGGAGCCTTGTAGTGATGACACCCCTGCCTCCTCATCTCCCATTCCCTGAGACTAAATTGTCTTCATATCCCTCTGCACCCACACCTCAAAACGTCTCAGGAAGTCCTGTGAGAGTGCCCTCCCCCCATCCTCAGGGTCCTGCTTTGCCTTCCAATTTTGAGGGAGGGGAAGCTGAGGGCCAGAGGGGCAGGGAGCCTGGTTGCACCCCTGCAGCCCTCCCCACCTTGCCCCAGGATTTGGGTCCAAGCCTTGGCGTGGGGTTTTACCCGTTTCCATCTGGACTCAGATCTTGGTAGCTGGTTGTGGTGTTATTCCCAGAGAACTGCTGAGGTGGGCAGAGAGCTTAACCCCTGCCCTTGCCCTCTGTGGGCAGCATGGCCTAGTGGAAAGAGCACAGGCCTGGGAGTCAGGAGACCCGGGTTCTAGTTCTGGCTCTGCCACTCGTCTCCTGAGTGACCTTAGGGAAATCCCTTTACTTCTCTTTTCCTCAGTTTCCTCGTCTGTAAAATGGCGATAAAGTACTTGTTCTCTTTCCCTCTTAGGCCAGGAGCCCTCTGTTGGAGATAGACTGTGTTGGATCAGATTATCTTGTAACCACTCCATTCATTCATTCATTCAATAGTATTTATTGAGCGCTTACTATGTGCAGAGCACTGTACTAAGCACTTGGAGTGCTTGGCACGTAGTATTTACTAAATTCCTCTGCCATTTTGGCTATTACCTGGAGGCTTGAGATCTATCAAGAGCTCTCTTCGGGGATGAGGGTGGTGAGCTTAGCCTGGGAGCCCCATGTGGGACAGAGATTGTGTCCAACCTCATTAACTTGTACCTCCCCCAGTGCTTAGAACAGTGCTTGACATATAGTAAATGACCGCTTAATGAATACCATAAAAAAAGGCCCAACTCCTCCAGCCTCATGTTTTCCCAACAGATGCAGCCCCCCAGATGTGGTGGTCTGGCCGCAGAATGTGGAACAGGTCAGCCAGTTGGCTGGACTGTGCTCTGGCTGTGACGTTCCGATCATCCCCTTCGGCACCGGCACGGGCCTCGAGGGAGGCGTCAGTGCCGTGAGGGTAGGATGGGTGGGTGGGCCTGGTGGGAGTGGATGCAGTGGGTGAAGGGTCTTCTTTCTGGCTTTTGGAGCTGTGGTCACTACTGTGGTCTGGGCTTGTCCTGACCCAAGTCGACAAAGACCCCTTTGGTTTCCTGCTATTCCTCGGTGGGCTGGATGTAGCGAGAGGGGACGATTCTCCAGACCAGGGCCGCCGGTTCTGGCTGTCTGAAACAGGAATCCCGGGAATGGCCCTGGGTGGGCTGTTCTGGATGGGCAGCCCTAGGCATCTGCCTTCCTGCCTGCCCCACCAGGGTGGTGTCTGCTTCAACCTGACACGCATGGACCGCATCCTCGAGCTGAACTCCGAAGATTTCTCAGTGACCGTGGAGCCCGGCGTCACCCGCAAAGCCCTCAACTCATACCTGCGGGACAAAGGCCTCTGGTTCCCTGTTGGTATGGCTCTGGGGGTGGGGGGTGCTGGGACTAGAGGGGTTTTGGGTGTCTGGTCCCACTTCCCACCGGATCTTAACCGGCATGCTTCTCCCCCAACTCTCCATGCCTTATCTTCATCTCCTCGCCTCGCCCCACCCTCTGTGGACCCGGAACTGGCCGTTACCTCAGGGCCCAACCAGGTCCCTCTTAGTCTCAGCCCGTCGGGGTGCCTTGCTTCCTGCTGTGGGCCGCTGCAGCCACCCTGTGGCACCTCTCAGCCCCTCTACTGCTATCTACTTCCCCCAAAACCACTTGCTTTGTGCCTCGGCAGACCCCGGAGCCGACGCTTCCCTGTGCGGCATGGCGGCCACGAGTGCCTCGGGCACCAACGCGGTGCGGTACGGGACCATGCGGGAGAACGTCCTCAACCTGGAGGTGGTGCTGCCCGACGGGCGCGTCCTGCACACAGCCGGCCAGGGCCGCCACTTCCGGTGAGGGGCGGTGGGGAGGGGCAGGGGAGCCGGGAGGCCAGTGGTCAAGGGGAGCAGGGGAGTGGGTTCAAGAGTCCCCACAGCCTGCCTAGCAACCTAGCTAGCGGGCAGGCTCCGCTTCTGAAAGCCCAGGGGCCATGTCCTCCCATCACTTTCTAACAGTCCTAATTCAGAGAGAAAGGGAAGGCCACGTGGAACAAGGCAGCAGCCGGGGGCAGGGCATCAGAGAGTCCAGGCTGGGGGCCAGGGATTGCTGCGGGGCCTCATGGGCACCTTGTTCTTTTGCCCCCAACCTCTCCCACTCAGCATCTCTGACTCCAGCCTCTTCCCCGGTCCAGGAAAAGTGCTGCCGGCTACCACCTGACGGGTCTGTTTGTGGGCTCCGAGGGGACCCTGGGACTGATCACCAAGGCCACGTTGCGGCTCCACGGCATCCCCGAGTCCACCATCGCCGCGGTCTGCTCTTTTCCGAGCGCCCAGGCGGCAGTGGACAGCACCGTGCAAGTCCTCCAGTCTGGGATTCCGGTGGCCCGCATCGGTGAGGAGTGGCCAGGGATGAGGAGGGAGTTGTGCTGCTGCTGCACAGGCGATGGGGAAGCAGGAAGATTCTGCCCTCACAGTCGGAGGCTTCAGGGAACTGACCCCCACTTTCTCCTCTCTGCCTCCCCCGTCCCAACCACCCCAGAGTTCTTAGATGATGTCATGATTGATGCCTGCAACCGACACAGCGGCCTGAACTATCCCGTGGCCCCTACCCTCTTCCTGGAGTTCCATGGCTCCCAGCAGGGCCTGCAGGAGCAGGTCCGAAGTACAGGTACGAGAGCCGTAGGCCCGCGACTGCGGGGTCAGGGTGTTGGGCGGACTGGGAGGAGGAGAGGACCGCACCCCCATCAGCGCAGCCAAGAGCCGCAACCTTCCTCTGCAGAGGCGGTGGGATGGTGCCCAGGCGACGAAAGGTGTTTTGAGCTTGGCCCACAGATGCCTTGGGCTGTATTGGTTTAGCTTGGGTTGAGACCCGGGACCAGAGGGCTCTCGGGACGGCCCGCTGCCACGTGGTCAGACCCAGTGGACCATTCCCAATCTGGTCAGTCCTCGGGTCTCTGGCCGTGGTTGTTCCTTGGGTCTTACTGGCCTGGAGGTATGGCAGTGGGCTGAACTGGGCCCCAGGCCTCCTGTTAGGCCTGATTGGGTCTATGTCTCTGCTTTCTCTGTGGGGATGGGTCTCCCCTCGGTTCTGGGAGTGAATCCTGAGAAGGAGAGAGATGGGGACGAGCAGGCTGAGGGCACAAATGCTGAGGAGCATAGCTCTGGGCAAGCCTGAGTGGGGGAGGAGGAGAAGAAGGTGAAGGGAATGGACTACTGAGAGGCAGGAGTTGGGCTGAAGAGAGTTTCCCAGCTGAAAGGGGAGGAGGGGGGATGGTCAGAGGAAGGCTGACCCGGCTCGGTCCCACAGAGGAGATCACCAGGCTGAACGGCGGCTCGGACTTCGCTTGGTCCAGGGAGCCCGAAGAGCGAAGCCGGCTCTGGGCCGCCCGCCACAACGCCTGGTACGCAGCCCTGGCCCTCCGCCCCGGCTGCAGGGTGAGTCTGGGCTGGGCTTGCCAGAGGGCAGTCACTTGGGAGAGGGCCTGGGGGAGGGAGTCCTGGCCACTGGAGAGAGGGGTGGGAGTGAGGGTCAACCCTGCCCTGCCCTCGCCCCTGGCACTGTCCGGGGGCAATCCCCACCCCTTCTGAGACCTGGGTCCCCTCCAGGGATCACGGGGCAGCCCTAGGAGTCGGGCTTGGTACCTCCTGAAGTAGACCCCTCCCTGGGCACCCCAAGTTTCTTTAAGGGTTCAGCAGGGGGCTGAGCAGAGAAGAATGGCTTGCTGCTTTGCTGACTCACCTCCATCGGGCTCCCAGGGTTACTCCACGGACGTCTGTGTCCCCATCTCGCGGCTCCCGGAAATCCTGGTGCAGGCCAAGGAAGATCTGAGGACATCTGGACTCACAGGTCTGCCCCCCTCCCAGCTCCCCACGCCCTCACAGCCCCCAACCATCCAGAGAACTTGGGAGCCCTGGAGACTGCAGTCTGACAGCAGGATCGAGAGGGTCCTGACCCCAGGGACTAGGCAGGGGCTGTGCGGGGCCCCGGGGTGGAGAGCAGAAGGGGGAGGCCGATATGTTGGGCAGGGAGCCCTGCGAGGGAGGCAGGGAGCACAGAGTTGGTGGGGACTGACTGTGAGTCTTCTCCTCAGGCCCCATCGCTGGGCACGTGGGAGATGGGAACTTCCATTGCATCATGGTGTTTGACCCCGAGGACGCAGACGAGGGCCGCAGGGTCCAAAGGTTCGTGGAGCAGCTGGGCAGGTATGAGATGTGGAAACTACCTACTCCTTCCAGGGCCTCCAGGCTTGAGGAGGCTGAGGGTCCCCTTCTCACTCATCCCCAACCCTCGCCTGTCCCAAGGCCAGGCCCGTGGTCCAGAGGAGCCTGGGAGGGGTCAGGGTGGGCTTCAGCCTCTGGGTCCTAGGTCTCCCCGATCACAAGCCACTCCCAGGGCCCCTGGTGCCTGCTCTCCCTGAGCAACTGAGGGATTAGAAGAAGGCCTCATCCTAGCATCCAGCAGCTGCCTACCCACCTACCCTCACTGAGTGTGTATCTTCTCTGTGCCCAGGCGAGCCCTGGCCCTCGGAGGGACCTGCACTGGGGAGCACGGCATCGGCCTGGGCAAGCGCCAGCTCCTGCAGGAGGAGGTCGGCCACGTGGGCATCGAGGTCATGGGGCTGCTGAAGGTGGCGTTGGACCCTAAGAACATCATGAACCCTGGCAAGGTGCTCTGAGGCCACTCCTGGGCTGCTCCAGAGAGCTTCTGCCTCTGTCCTCTCTGCTCCCGACCCAGGCCCTTTTGATAGTCTGGAGGGGCCGGAGCAGGAAGAGTCCTCGGGGACCCTTCTGCCGCTGCCCAGGGCTCCCAACCAGGATGAACCAGCACTCCCACCTCGTTCCCCGACAGACCGAACGTACCAGAATAAAACGAGTGTTGTTCTGCGTTCCATAGATTGGTCAATTTTGGGACCGGAAGGGGACTGCAAGGGCTCATTCAGTCCAGCCCCCTGTTATTAGAACCTGCATCTTCCCTCCAAAAAGTCCTCTTGAGGAAAGTCCTTTAATCAGCCTTTTCTCGGGAGCACTCTTGGTCACCGCCTCCACCTCTGGGTGGAATCACCCCCCTCCCCTCTCTGCTCTCATCACCTCCTTCTTCCTCATAATGCAGGGTTACCCGACAATCAGAACAGGTATTTGCTTAGGGGTCCCCCGGGTTCTATAGGGAGCCTGAGCGCTGTTTGTGCCCATGAGGCCTGGCCCATGGGTTCCACCCTGTCCTTCCCAGCCCTGCTCCAGCTCTGTCCTTGGCTGGCTCCCCAACCCCCCTCCTGTCTTCAGAAGACCACCCCCTTCTGGAATCCTGAGCTGCGTCTGCCACTCAACTGCCGCAGACACAGACACCCACCTCTCTCCTGCAACCCGGTCAGGCCCGGCCCAGCCTCCAGTCACCCGAATCCCCACCCATCCCTTAAGTGTGAACCCTCAGCCCCAGGTCCAGCATCCTCCCCTCCAGGCTCAGGGAGGCTCTGTGGACTCTGAGGGGCTGAGGGGAATCTGGGGAGAGTCCTGGAAAATCAGCCGCTCCCCAAACCCTGCTCCCAGCAGCCAGGGACTCTTGTCTGCCAGTTTCTGCAACCTGAGGGGCCCAGTGCCTCAGCAATCCTCCCAGTCCAGGTCCTGTCTCCTGCCTGAAGCTGGATCCGGGTTCCGCACCAGGCTACTGGAAGTGGTCATGGGCCTGGAAGGAAGTCAGGTAGGTAAACCTGTGGCCCACTTCTGGCCCACAGCAGGTGGGAGCTCTGTGTCGGAGTGTCACCTCCCCTGGCCGCCCAAGCCCACCTGCCCATCCACTAGCCTCAGTGCTCTTTGGCTGGGGCTGAGGCAGCGGCAGAGAGCAGGTCTGAGGTTTAGCCCTGTCTCTGGGGATCCTGCCCCATCTGGCCATGGCCTCGGTGCCGGCGGTGGGTGGCTGAGCGGTGGTCAGGCTGGGAACCTTGTCTGCAGCCGTTCACACGCTGCCCCGTCCCGTGTGGGGAAGTAAAGCTGGAACCGGGGGTGTGGCTGGCAGGCGAGGTTAGGAGCTGCCTGCTCACTCAGAATGACACACGCGTCGCTGCCAGACGTCCAGACGCCCCCACACAGGCAGCTGACACTGCCGCTGGACGGCAGAGACACAGGCTGGTCCCCAGAGCTCCGCGGCCCCATGCAGTCTGGGCTGCCGGCCTTCAACACGAAGCCTCTGGGTTCCTTCTCCCCACCCCCTCACTGCAGCTCAGCCCACTCGTTCCACGTGGGGGCAGCTGAGGCTACAGAGCTCAACCACAATGGGCAACCGGGAAGCAGTTAGCACTTAAATTACCAAAAAAAACACTGCACAGGCACTTCCTTTTTTTTTTTTTTTTTTGTGGTATTTGTTAAGCACTTATCATGGGCCAAGTACTGTACTAATTGCTGGGATACAAGCTATTCAGGTTGGACTTCTGGGGGCTCACAGTCTTAATCCCCATTTTGCAGAGGGGGGTAACTGAGGCACAGAGAAGTGACTTGCCCAAAGTCACACAGCAGACAAGGGACGGAGCTGAGATTAGAACCCAGGTCCTAGGCATAGTGGGGATGGGGGCTTGTCCTGTGGCTGCCCCCATCCCCTTTCCTCCACTCTGGACAGGGGCTTCCGAATAGGAATGATTAAGGACCAGTTTATGGGGCACTAAGTGTGACAATGGAGGAATAAAACCCTCTTGCAATTAGCGTTTTCAAAACAGTCCCGTCAGCTCCACTGGGTGGGGGTGAGCCTGGAGGGTGAAGGAGAAACCGACTGGGAACTGCTAAAAGAGGATGCTCCCAGCAACAAGCATTGGCCTTTCTCATAGATGCCTCTCTGCCAGCCCACCCGACCAGCCCAGCTCGGGTGCCGAAAGCCAGGTAAGCGGCCCCTTCCCTGATCCTGGCAGTTTTGGTCTTAAGAAGGGCCACCTTCCTTGAGAACACGATGCCTTAGCCCAACGTGGTGAATGTGATTTGCCTCTCTCTCCACAGCCCTCAGCCCCCGGAGAGAGCAAAGTCCAGTGGATTTGTGCACTGGAGCAGCAGCCCCGTGAGTCAGCACTTGAGATGCAAATGGTTTAGCACAACAGGGAAAGGCGGGGAGAAAGGGAGGAAGCCAGGAGCGGCAGCAGTAGGGGCCGGGGCCCTGGGCCGAGCACACAGGGTTGGGAAGGGATCCAAAACCAGCCAGCCGGCGGGCTCTGCTTGAGCTCAAACCCCGCACAGTCTGCCTCGTCAGCCTTGCCCACCGCATCCCGAGAAGCTCTCGATGCGGGTGCCCGGTTTCTGGCTGTCGTGGTGCTGCTATATGAGGCAACGGGGGCCGGCAGCGGGAGCCCGGGCACCCAGCTGGGTTCTGGGGCTCTTCCTGGTACATCCTTCCTGTTCTACAGGGTGCAACTGGGCGGTGGAGACCAGCACCATCCGAGTTGGCAGAGTTAGGACCAGTGGCACCGTCCCCTTTCCCTCCAGCTCAGGGGTCCTAGGAGGATAATGGAGACATAACAGGTCAAGCCTGCCTCAGGCCTTGCCCCAGGCAGCAGCGGGACCCACTCACCCCTCACCACCCCACAGGGCCTAGGCCCTTCTTGCCCAAGCAAAACCCCATGAAAATAAAATCACACCGACACCTGTTATTGAACATTATTTTTAATACCATATCAAAACACCTTGACTAATGAAGAAAGCTTTTTTCCCCAAGCTTTGAACAATTTTTATGTTTTCAGTTTTTTGGTTTTTTTTTAATATATAAATACAGAACCCTATCTTGCATGGGCAGATGCCACATATGAACTTCAATGGCTAAAATGTTCTCAAACGGAGCGTGCGCCTGAAAACGGGTTGGCTGGACCTCTTTTTTTCATCTTTTTTTTTTTAAGTTTTCTGGAAAAAAAAAATCCACAAGGGTCTAAGAAAAAATGTTCAGGCATCTTCGCAGGACACTTGTGATTGTTGGATCCTCGGAACTGTACTGAAGACCGAAATGGGGAGGGCAGAGAGGAGAAGAAATGGGGATAGAGGAGGGGGCCGGAGAAGGGAGAGGAAAAAGAGGACCGGAAGGAAGGGAGGGAGGAGTCCAAAGGGTTGTCTTTTGGCAATTTGGAGATGGGACGTGAGGAAAGTGCAAAACTAAAACACAAGATGGAAATCGCCCGAGCGGTTTCACCAGCCCGTCTGCCCGCTGAGGGGGGCTGGGCGGGAGAGGCGTGGCGCCTAAGCTCAGGGCCTGAGTGGTTATAGCCAGAGGCAGGGTGGGGGGGGTGGGGGCAAACAGCAATCTGTAAACATCACCAGGAAAACACCAGTCGACACTAGACTTTTTTTGTAAACACTTTTAAAGACAGACCCACAATGCCTTTCAAACGCGAAAAGAAAATGCCCTTTCCCTCCTCGGGGGTGAGATTGCAGTTGCTTTTTTTAAATTTTTTTTTCTTCTTCTCTCAAGTTCCTCCTCATTCAGTTTGGGGTCCGGTCCGCCAAGGGGAACGATCCTCTTGGACGTCAGTGCGGGAGCGTGGCCTGCGTGTGTCCGGCGCCCGCCCGCCGAGCAAGGTTGTTTCCTTTTGTGGACTGGAATAAATACGTTGCGCTCCGTCTGGCCGGAAAGCCGGGGGTTGGCTCCGTCCCGCTGCAGCCCAGGCAGGGGCCAGTCTGACTGCTGCCACCGTCTGGGGAAGGGGGTGGGAGGAGGGGGGGCTGTTCCCGAAGCCAAACATCAAGACGGGATTCCAGGAGGCCCATCCAGCTTTGCTCTCCCTTCCAGCTCGCTTGCTCCCTCTCCCCCTCACTCTCTCTCTCTGGCTCCTTTGCTCACTTCTTCTTCTCCTCTCCCCATGTCATCAGTCTTTTAGGTGAAGGTAGAAAGAGCCAATGTCCCTGAATTTTCTTACATCATCTCTTCTGGGGTGGTTTGAGATAAATAATAAAAAACCAAGAACCAAAGCAATGAGACCAAAAAAAAAAAAAAATCCAACGGAGCCATCGATGACAGGAGTTGGAGTGGATTCAAAGGTTTCAGTTTTGGTGGGGGGTTTCTTTCGTTCTTGCAAAAATAGAGAAAACGTCAGCCCAGAACTCTGTAGGGACAGGTGGGGACAGGTGGGGAGGGGGAGAGGAGAGGGTGGTCAGCAGTAAAGCAAGGTGCCCTGGAAAAGAAAACGCAAGATCAAACCTACACGCTCCCCCCTGAGGGGGCCGGGGCCGGACACCCTCCCGCCCCATCTCTGAGTCAGCTGGCTCCACTCCCCAGTAAGCGAGACACTCGGGGGGGCAACGCAGTCCACGGCCAAGAGTCCTAGAGTGCCTGACTGCTCCAGCCTGGGCTTGCAAAGAGAGGAGCGGGACGAGAGAAGAGGAAGTGCAGGGGCTGTAAAGGGAAACAGAAGAAGACGTCAGACTGCAGGCCAGCCACCAGCAGGCCCGCGGTGGAGGGAATTAGGGAGGGGGTGAGGACGTCGGAGGGAGAGATTGCCCACAAACTGAAGAGGTCAGCAGAGTTCCTGAAGGGCTGAGGATGGACACAGGAAACTGTGCAACAGCCTGTGGCAGCTTGTGTTGACCCATCCCAACCAAAGGTCACGGACAAATGTTGCAGGGAGACAGGGCCACGAGCTCCCTTCTCCCCACAAGGCTCTCAGGATTCCCCCAGAGCAGAACTAGCAAGCCGGGGGCTCTGCCCCTCTCTTTTTTGGGAAGAGTTCACTTCTGGTCTGCATTTAGGGGCTTTCTGGGTACCTCACCTTGGAGAGGAGTGAGCGAGCATTGTCCAGCAGGTCAATCCGAAGGGTGCTCAGGGCAAGATCTGTTCACTTCAAACCACGAATCTATACAGCTGGGGAGAGAAAGAGCACAGGGTTGGTGCTTATAATCAATGGGCCCATTTCCTCTTCTCCCCAGCTTCCGAGCCCAGAGAGATACCGCCGCCAAGAAATTTCTGAGGCAGGAACCAGGCAGCTCAATGGGCTACTGTCATCCCCTTGGGATTTTTCACTACGATCCCATTTTCCCCTCCGATCTTCCTGGTCTGTCTCTGACTCCAGCCTGGAGGCTGCTGTAATCCCTGAGTCCGCTCTGAGCCCAGCCATGGCCCACTGGGAATCCTCCCTCTGACAGCCTGGTCAAGGCCCAAAGAAGACCCTTCTTCTGCCATCTAGTTACGCATGTCAAGGGCCAGGCCAGCCACGGTTCAGTGAGGACCCTCCCTCCATCAGCCTGCCCAGTGTTAGGAGAGGGAGATGACCACCTCTCCCTGCCTCAGCCTCCCTCAGGGGCACACGATGGGACAGAGAGGGCAGGAAGAGGACCGAGCAGGAGGCCAAGTCAACCCACTAATGAGGTCCCAGCTCCGGGGAGCCCAGGCCAACCCCAAGGCACCTTTGGACTCTACTGACCACCCTGAGATCAACTTTCTTGAAGCAGAAGGAGTAAGGGGGTGGTGAAAGATAGGGGAGAGGAGTTGTGTATTGGTCAGGAGACCTTCCTCTCCACCTCCCCAGCTTGCCACAGAGCGAGGGGAAAGACAACAGCAGATGCAATGACATCACCCGGAAATACTTCTGCTAATTCTAAAAGCAAAGGGCTTTAAATGAAATGGGTTTTGAGGACCTAGAATTTCGATTCAAAGTCCACCAGGCACCTGGTTGCCTGAGGCCTCACAGGGGCATGGATTTCTGCTCTGCTGGGAATAGAGTGCTCTCAGTGGCGTGGGGCTAGACAGGAAAAGAGGGAGAAGAGGCCCTGATCCCCAGCTCTGCTGTGAGGCTTGCTTAGGAGAACGAGCGTGGCAAGTGGCTTGGTCCCAGTCTGGAGCAGCAGGAGCGAGTCAGTTCTACGGAGCCGCCAGCCGGTCCGTCCCTCCCTCAGAGGCCCTCTCCACCTGGCTCTTACTACTGGCCCTGGGAGAGATGGGACTGGCAGCCCTGACCGCAGAGTGTGCTGCCTCCAGGTCTGGCTCTTGCAGCCTCCTGGGAAGTGGGAGGTGTGGGGGGTGCTTAGGCTCTGATCCCAGCTGACCAAAACCCGCCTAATAATAATAATGATAATTTTGGTATTTGTTAAACATTTACTATGTGCCAACCACTGTATAGTAAGCCCTGGGGTAGATACGACATAATCAGCTTCCACATGGGGCTGGCAAGTAGGAGGGAGAACAGGTATTGAATCACCATTTTGCAGATGAGGGAACTGAGGCACAGAGAAGTTAAGTGGCTTGCTCAAAGTCACACAGCAGCTAAGGAGCAGAGCTGGGATTAGAATCCGGGTCCTCTGACTCCCAGGCCTGTGCTCTTTCCACTGTGCCACGCTGCTTCGCCTACCCACTAGGTAGCCATCGCTTTCACCAGGTTACTCCTGTAAACTCCCGGACGGCTGGGATCAGGTCGGCTACCTTGTGGTACTCTCCCGAGCGCTCAGTACAGTGCTCTGCACCCAGAAGGGGCTCGGTGACTGCTCTTGATTGGCCGATCCCTCGGGCCCAGGAAGAGCCTCTCGAGGGATAGAGGAGGCAGCTCTTGGGGCGTGAGGACAGAGGCTCCTGGCCTCCACGCAGGCTTGGGGAAGTGAGCAGGCGGCTCCCACATGGAGGGGAACACTGCGTCTGCCCAGCTGAGGCTCTGAGGTTCTGGGGGGGGAGGGATCTTCTTCCCAGCTGGAAACAAGAGCAAGCCTCCTCCCTTGTCTAGGGGAGAAACTCGCCCCTCTCAGAATGGCACCTGGTGACTGTTGCAGAAGTTGGGGGGGTATTACTGTCAGCCAGGGTCCCTCTCAGGGTGCGGGAAAGCACTCTACCGATGCAGTTGCTGTTTCCTGGGAAAATCATGCTATAAGGGATTCTTAACAGCTTAGGACAACCACATCTTAGTGCTCAGTTCCCTCTGGGGACCGGGTGGGGAGAGAACAGGGTGGCAAGGGCCTGACATCAGAATGGAGGCTGGAGAAACAGCTAGGCAGCTGTGATCTTGAGCTCACCAAAGCCCAGAGTCCCCGTGGTCAAACAAACCCGTTAATAAGTGTGCAAGCCAGGCAGAGGGCCCGCCCCTCACTGACCCTGATCCAGGAAGGCAAGCCAGAACCAAACCCCAATGGAATTCACCTCCTCTCCCCAGAACGCTCTTCTCCCAGCCCTTTGCCCAATGGTTGACTGGGAGAGCTTCTTCCTTGCCTCGAGCATGCCCATCCTGTCCCGATTCCAGCCCTCTCCCTGGGATGTAATCCTCCCTGAAGTGGATGGGAGGAGGTCTCGCAAACTTAGGGGAATCTGAACATGGGTCCTTTGGCACATGGGGGAGGGGTCTGGGGAGGTGGGAAGAAGGAAGAAGGAATGGAGGAAAATGAGGGGGGGGGAAGGACAGGGTCTCCCAGCTGGCCTTCCCCAATCTCCTGCCTCTGTACCTTTTGTGATAAATGCACAGGCAGGGCAGCCTGGCTATTGTGTCCCCCTGCAGCAGCTCCTCCAGGCAGATCACGCACTCGCCTGCATCTTTAGTCAGCACATCATCTGCAGAGGGGCGACAGAGAAGGAAGGGCAGGGGAGATGGTCAGCGACTGGGACCGGGGCTGGTGGCTGAGAACTCCCACCCGAACAGCCGGACACTCACCACCACCCCACGACACACACAAGTAAACCTCCCCTAAGATCCCCCTCCCAAATGCAGCAGGCTTGTCCCTCACCGGCTGGGGATGCCCAGAAGGAAAGGGCTGCTTTTGACCGAGAAGGGGGGTTCCAGGGCTCCCCATGAGAACTCAGGTCTTGCTTGGCACCCGAGGGGTGATCTGAGCCTGCAGTAGAGCCCCAAATGGTGTCCAGAAGGGCGCCGGAGAACTTGGCAGAAAAGGCCCCCAGGGTCTGTTGAGCTGCAACAGGCCTGGAGCCAACAGCAAGGATGGGTGGCCCTGGAAAGCAGATCCAGATGGCGGGGATACTTCCGGTCACCCCGCCAGGCTGAGATCCGGGCCCTTGGCCAGGAAGGTGATGCCAAACAAGCCCAAAGAAGGCACAGAGCCAGGGGCCCGCCTGAAACAGACAGCCGGGTTGGATCGGTTACACCAAACCACCCAGGGCCTATTCTGGAGAGAGGTAGGAGCAACAGACTTAGTAAGCACCCCCGCTGGGGGCAATGAATTCTACTCAGTTTGGGAAGAAATACAACACACAAGTGGGCACGTTCATTCCCTGCTCACAAGAAGTTACAACCTAACGGGGAAGGTGGTCACCACGGATCTACCCGGGCCCCAACGCGTAAGTCGGCCACAGTGCCCATGTGAGCCTCGGAGCCACGTTCTGATGAGTGGGCTTTATTTTAGCCATTTATGAATACAGACTCATCCACAAGCTCTTCCCCTTCCACCTTCTCAGCTGCTTTTCAGCTCGTGAGTCAGACAAGGTCGGGTAGCCCTGTGGGATGGGATCGGGGAAGGGATGTGGCAGGGACGGCCTACTACTGGGAGAGGCGGGGGGCAGGAGGTGGCTAGCTGGCAAGGAGAGGAAGACCACATCCTCATCCCTACAGTCAATAGAGGAAGAGGAGGCGGAAGGTGGCGGTTGTGGGTGGGTTTTTTTTTTTAATGGCATTTGTTAAAAGCTTCCTATGTGCCAGGCACTGTTCTAAATACTGGGGTAGACACAAGGTAAGCAGGTTGGACACAGTCAGTGTACCACATGCGGCTCACAGTCTTAATCCCCATTTTACAGATGAGGTAAATGAGGTACAGAGAAGTTAGGTGACTCATCCAGGGTTACACAGCAGACAAGTGGCAGAGCCGGGATTAGAACCGGGTGGTGGTTTTGCGTTTGCCTCCTCATCTGGTCAGGCAGACCAATGTGATGGGGTCACAAAACGCTCAGTCATCATCGCCCTGGAGCCAGCCTTTGCTTTACCCTGAAATAATCTGGGATTATGGGTCGGTGCTCCCCAGTCCTGCTCTGTCGACCCTTGGCAGGAGACAGACCGCAGTGGGGAGGAGAAAGGACTGTCTGGGAGGCAGTGGAGTGGAGCAAGGGCACGGCCAGAAGTGCTAATGAACCAGGCATCTGGCCCACACACAACTGGCTCCACTGACCCTGAGCGACCAGGCCAGTCTCCCGCTCCGAAGCAGTAACCCAACTGCACGTAGAGATGCCTTGATTACTGTATCAGCCTCCTCGCTGACCTCCCTGCCTCCCGTCTCTCCCCTCTCCAGTTCATACTTCACTCTGCTGCTCCAATCATTTTTCTACAGAAATGTTCAGTCCATGGTTCCCCACTCCTCAAGAACCTCCAGTGGTTGCCCTCCACATCAAACACAAACTCCTTACCATCGGCTTTAAAGAACTCAATCACCTTGCTCTCTCCTACCTCAACTCGCTGCTCTCCTACTACAACCCAGCCCAAACACTTTGCCAACTCTAATGCCAAACTACTCATTGTACCTCGATCTGGTCTTATCTCGCCGTCAACCCCTTGCCCATATCCTGCCTCTGACCAGGAATGCCCTCCCTCTTCTTATCTGTCAGACAATTACTCTCTCCATCTTCAAAGCCTTATAGAAGGTACATCTTCTCCAAGAGGCCTTCCCTATCTAAGCCCTCATTTTTTCTTTTCCCACTCCCTTGCCCTGACTTTCTTCCTTTATTCACCACCCCCACCCGAGCCTCACAGCACTTAAGTACATATCCCTAATTTATTTTTTATATTAATGTCTATCTTCCCCTCTAGACTGCAAGCTCACTGTGGCCAAGGAATGTGTCTGTTATACTATTGTTTGTACTCTCCCAAATGCTTAGCAACGTGCCCTCCACATAGGAAGTGCTCAGTAAATTTGACTGATTGACATAGGAGCCTTCCAGCTCCTTCCTCCCTGGACAAGCAGCAGAGATGCTACAGTCACTGGCTCCATTCACTGGCTCCATCCTCTGGGAGGACTGACCACAAAGGAAAAAGCCAAAGACATAAAATACTTCAATTCCCAGTCCATTTCCGGGGTCTGGATCTCACCCCCACCCTGCAGGAAACCTGGGCTCCCTCCTTGCATTTGGGGGGCCCACCCCCTTCCCTTCCCTCCCTTTTCCTTGAAAATTGTGTGTTGGGGGGAAGTTTAGGGCTGAAAGAAAAAGGCGGTAGCAAAACATTGGAGCAGATTAGGGGTATGTAGTCTGTTTCTGGCTAAACTCTGTTCTCAAGGGCTGGTGGAGCAGTGAGGACCACAGGGACCACCAGGCCAAAGACTCCCTGCACCCCATGAGATATGTTTTAAAGGAAAAACACTTATCTGCACAGGTGCGGGCATGTGCATATGCGCATGTGCATGTGCATGCACACACACACACACACACACACACACACACTTTTTGCCCACAAAGCAATGAAACTCTTCATCTGGGCCTGGAGAACACGGCTCTGCTTCTTAATCAGCAGCTGGGAACAGGGTAGCTCATTTTCTGCATTCCCAGCAACAATTAAGGGAGGGTTTGCCATAATTTAGTGAGCTGGGAGGTGGGAGCAGGGGTAGGGAGGGAGGAAGGGGGTGGGTGGGGGATGGGGGGAGAAAACCCCCAGCTAGTGATGCAGCACCACAATCTCCTCCCCCTGACCTGATTTCCAACTTGGATGGAGAGAGAACTCCCCTCCTCCCCGCCTCCCCACTGATCATCTCCGTCAGCACCGGCACAGGGCGCTGGCTGGGTGGGCCGCTGGGCGATGGAGGGAAGCTCCTGGCATGAGAGCTGTCGACCCAAGGGGTCGGCAGGGCACCGTCAGAGCTGGGAGGGAGGGAGACTGGAAAGGCTGTGGGGGCTTTAGGGCTCGGCCTCCTGACGAGAGTCCAGATCCCTGTGACCCAGGGTCCTGGGTCCTAGGCCATTTCAGGGGAATCATTTGGCCAGTGATTTCCAGGGGAAAGAACTGACCAGTCCCATCAGGGTTAGTACAAACGAGGGGACTATAATATAAATCTCTCGGGGCAGCTCTCGATTCCCTCACCTTCTGAACATTTCCCTTTGCCTCGTGCTCACCTGCTTCCTCCCCAGACATAAAGTCTCAGTGTTGGGGGAGGGGGTGGGGACCCTCCAGATCCCTTCCCCCCACCTTGCAAACCACGCTGATGTCATCCAAAAATAGTGGGCGGGCTTGCAAGTTTCCCTGCAGAGATCACACCTCCCACACTGGGCTCTGCTGTCTGCAGGAGCAGCAGCAGCTCTTCTTCTGATCCGAGGGCATCAGGTACCCTAGGGTGCCCGTTCCTGGGCAGGGAGCAGCCCCGCACTGGTTAAAGAGAAAAGTTCCCCCTTCCTCCCCCGCCAGGAATCTCTGGGCTAGGGGAGATGGCATCGATGCAAACACAAACTTGGTGAAGGAGGTGAAATGCTGAGGACAAATAAACAATAATGCCAATGTGTCCTGTCTTAGAAATGACACTTGGGTCACCTCAGGAGTTGGGTGGAGTTGGGAGGATTTCTCTTCCATCCGGCTGTGGAAAGTGTTGTCCAGGAAGTGGGATTTCAGGTAGACTGGGGATTTTAGAGCAGAGACAGAACTGGGCAGGGAGGGGTGACGCTGTGAAAGAAGACCTGGCAGGATTCCCAAATGTCTGGGGTGAAGGTAGGGAAAGGCAGTAATGCCGTCTGTCACTCCTAGCGTGCCCGGAGGCAGGGGTGACTAGGCCAGCAGAGTCCAGCGTGTGCCCTCCTTGACCAAGGAGCACAGTGCTCCAACCAGTGTTTCCAAGATTTCACTTCTTCATCCCAGTTTTCATGGAGGGACCCGACAATCAGCCTACCCTGGCACTTCCGCCTTGCTTCACCCCTAAATGTTAACTACTTCCTCCACTTCCTGCAGTCCCATGGCACCCATTCACTCACTCTTCATTCATTCAATCATATTAATTGAGCGTTTACAGAGTGCAGAGCACTGTATTAAGCGCCTGGGAGACAATTCAACAATAAACAGACACATTCCCTGACCACAACGGAGCTTACAGTCTAGAAGAGGGGAGACAGACTTCAGTACAAATAAAGAAATTACAGATATGTACATAAGTGCTGTGGGGCTGGGAGTGGGGAAGAACAAGGGGAGCAGGTCAGGGCGATGCAGAAGGGAGTGGGAGAAGAGGAAAAGGGGGGTTTAGTCCAGGAAGGTCTCAGTGAGACTTTGAAGGGGAGGGGGAATAATTGTCTCTGGGATTTGAGGAGGGAGGGCAGCGTTCCAGGCCACAAAGGCATTCTGCCCTGTAGCCAGAGTGGCTGATAGAGGGCAGAATGCGGTCTATTACTTTCTTAGGTAGCTGGAGAAAGAAAAGGTGTTTACAGTGACGACTTCCCAACTTGTCCCTGCCAGCTCAGGAGGGCTGAACTCCATCCAGGTAGTCAGTCAATCAATCATACTTATTGAGACGTTAGTGTATAATAATAACAATAATTATGGTATTTAAGTGTTTACTATGTACTAAACACTGTTCTAAGCACTGGGGTAGATACAAGGTCATCAGGTTGTCCCATGCGGAGCTCACAGTCTTAATCCCCATTTTACAAATGAGGTAAGTCAAGCACAGAGAAGTTAAGTCACTTGCCCAACGTCACACAGCAGACAAATGTGGAGCCGGGATTAAAACCCATGTCCTCTGACTCCCAAGCCTGTCATGCTCTTTCCACTAAGCCACACTGATTCTCATTAAGCGCTTGGTAGAGTACAGTACAAACAGCTGGTGGACACGTTCCCTGCCCATAAGGATCTTACAGTCTAGAGGGGAAGACAGAGGTTAATATACATAAATTATTCATATATACATAAATGCTGGTGGGGCTGAGGAAGGTGAATAAAGGGTGCAAATCCAAGTGCAAGGGCGGGCAGATGTTCGGCTAGCTCGCTGCGACCTTTTACTGAATATTGAGCAGTGAATCCATATTCCCTTCCCTTAGTCTCCACCCTTTTCCAATCTCCTCACAACCAGGCTGGTTACTGCTTGTGTCGCTCAGCAGATGGTAATGCTGAACCCCTAGGAGCACTGAGATTTCTCTTGCTACCAAGCAGTTTGAGAATCAGAATGTGAGATCACCACTTGTCACACTAAGCATCCTTTGTTCAGGGCCTCGGAACAGCTGAGGATGGTGGCGCCAAACTCCCGGGGCTTGTTAAATAGATTGGTGCTGAAATAAAGGCTGCTCCCCCCTACATTTCAGGATGCAAACAATGGGTTAACATCATGCCCACCCCCCTCCCCCCAGTCAATTATGGAAACACCTTTATGGGCGGGCTGGAGGTGGACTGGTTTTTCACAGCTCTGGATGATAAGGCCCTTATTCACTTTCAAATTTCTCTCGGTCCACATCCTGCATGGCTTCCTTCAAATTGGGCCCATTTGTCTCCTAGAAGTTTCCAAGTCACCTGTTCAGTAGGACCAAGAGGGGAGGCCTTCTAGCCCAGCCCTCAAGCCAAGCCAACATCACATTTTCACATCAATACACAAGCAAACACACACCCACATACCCGTCCTCCGTCTCCCCCTCCTTCCCTTCCCGTCCTCCACAGAGAGCTGCCTCTCAGCTTCCTGAGATAATGAGATTTTTATCAGTGTATGCAGTGTCCCTGATAAGGCCCACCTCACACCAGAGAATGCACATTGCTGCATTTACACACTGCCCTGCTCAGCACTGCAGCACTAGCTTCCCACAGCGTCTGACACCCTTTCTCCTTAATCCTCTGGGTATCAATTCTATAGGCGTCTCTAGTGGGGCGGACTCGCCTCAGCCACCAAAGAGACGGCTCCTTCCTCACCATAGACAGACAGCCAGGGAGAGAGGGCTAGAGAGAAAGCCTGGTGGAAAGAGCTCAGACCTGGGAGTCCTGGGTTCTAATGCCACTTCTGGCTCTCGCCTGCTGTGTGACCTTGGGCAGATCACAACTTCTCGGTGTCTCAGTTTTCTCATCTGTAAAATGGGGATTCAGTAACCGTTCTCAATCAATCGTATTTATTGGGAGAGAGAGCACAGCACAACAGTAAGAGGCACATTCCCTGCTCACAGTGAGCTTTACCATCAAGTGACTGACCGACTGCTATTGCTCTGTTTTCCTCAGAAGGGATTTTTTTTATGTTCTAGGACTTCTCCACAAAAAGGGCTGTGTCAGAATCCAACCAAAACTCCTCACTACCGGCTTCAAGACACTCCACCAACTGATCCCACCTTACATTCCTGCTCTCTTCTGTACCTGGCTTCAACAATGTCTCTGTCTCCTACCGATTTGTACATTCCAAGCGCTTTGTACAGTGCTCTCAGTAAGCGCTCAATAAATACTATTGAATGAATGAACAATCCCACCTCCGACCCTTTGCTCACATTCTCACCCTGACTTGGAATTCCCTTCAGCCCCAAATCCTACATAGGCCATGGCCTTCCTGAAACCCCACATCTGCCAACAAGCCTTCCTTGATCAATTTTCAGCAGCCCAAGTCAAATAATCCCCTCAGCCAACTCCAGCATTTATACAATTATTTCCATCATCAGCACTTTTGGAACATCTGCTTATTCAACTGTGCAATTATTTTGATTACTATTTGTAAATATGTATAATGTGTTTCCTCCATTGGGCAAGAGATGCCTCTCTTCTTTGTTTTGTACTTTCCAAGCGGTTGGTACAGTGCTCTGGCCCTAGTGGGTGCTCAATAAGTGCCGCGGCTACTATTACTGCTGCTAATAACTACTACTATTCATACTTCTCCTTAGTGTAAGTTGTTGGAACTTCTTGGTGTAGGACCTCTCCAAACCTCCGATCCCTGACTCCATCTCGGCTTGAAATATAATGGTATTTGTTACGGTATACGTTAAATGCTTACTGTGCCAGGCACTATACTAAGCACTGGGATGGATTCAAGCAAATCGGGTTGGACACAGTCGCTGTCCCGGATGGGGCTCACTGTTTTAACCCCTATTTTACAGATGAGGTAACTGAGAAGTGAAGTTACTCAAAGTCACACTGCAGACAAGTGGCAGATCCGGGATTAGAACCTAGATCCTTCTGACTACGAGGCCCACGCTCTATCCGCCAGGCCACGCTGCTCCTCTGCTTGAGCCACCCCACTTTCCCAAAAAGGCCAGTGCTTCCAGGTGTTTGTCCCAGGGCTTGTTTCAAGAGACGATCAAGCTCCACCTCACAGGGGGCAGTTCGTTACCACTGAGGGGAGGTCTTCAAGTATTACCACAGCCCTGTGGGCACTCAAACTCAGCAGTGTGCCCCACTCCCACTCCCCATTTTAGTGTCTGCTCCTTTGGACACGGATCGTGGCTACCAACTCTATTGCACTGTTCTCTCCTGAGTGCTTAGTACAGTGCTCTGCACACAGTATGAGCTCAATAATAATAATTACGGTATCTGCTGAGCACTTACTATATGCCAAACACTGTTCTAAGAGCTGGGGTAGAAACGATACTACCAGGCTGAGAAGCAGCATGGCTAGAGCTAGAGTCCAGGCCTGGGAGTCAGAAGGACCTGGGTTCTAATCCTGTCTCTGCCACTTATCTGCTGTGTGATCTTGGACAAGTCAGTTCACTTTTCTGGGCCTCAGTTTCCTCATCTGTAAAATAGGGATTAAGGCTGTGGGTCCCTCATGGTCCGGGGACTGAGTCCAATTTAATCACCTTGTATCTATCCTAGCGCTTAGAACAGTGTCTGGTACATAGTAAGCACTTAACAAATATCATTAAAAAAATGATTGGAACATGGGTCTTCCAATCTAGGTAGGAGGGAGTAGGACTTGACTCCCATTTTACCAATGAGGAAACTAAGCACAGAGAAATGAAGTGATGACCAAGATTCAACAAAAGACAAATGGCAGAGGTGGGATTAGAACCCAGGTCCTCTGACTCCCAGGCCTGGGCTCTTTCTCCTAGACTACGCTGCTTCTCTAACCATCGCATACAGCTGACTGGCTTCACAATGCAGTCACCCATGAGCGTGAGCAAACCGTCCTGAGAACCAGCCACCAAGTAAGGAGGCCAAAAAACCAAGCCAGCCCTGTGGCCGGAGCGTCCCTGCTCAAGTTTATGCCGCGGCAGGCTCAACAAATCAGCCCCACTTCCTCTCTGGAACCTAATGATAGCTTGCCACTGGTTTGGGTGTTGTGGTTAAACATGTTTTCAAGCAGGGCTCTGAAGATGGGATTAGAAAGTTGGTTGAAACCAGTTGTCAATAATTGTGGGGAGAGGCGTCACTTGCTCTTACCCCTCCCTCCGCAGGACTCCTCCATCTCCCTCTGCCAGTACTAGGGGCACGGCTTCGGTGGGGAAGAGGGAGAGAAAGAGGCTGGGGAGCAGCGGGGGGCCTGGAAGATGGAGGAGTGGGAACGGGAGTCAGGTTCTGATCCGCTGAATGTTGAGGGAGCACAGGCCTGGGTGTCAGAAGGACCTGTGTTCTAATCCTGACTCTGCCACTTGTCTGCTGTGTGACTTCGGGCAAGTCACTTCGCTTTGGAAAGCAGCATGGCATAGTGGCTAAAGCCGGGCCTGGGAGTCAGAAGGTCATGGGTTCTAATCCTGACTCTGCCACTTGTCTGCTGTGTGGCTTTGGGCAAGTCACTTCACTTCTCTGGGCCCCAGTTACTTCATCTGTCAAATGAGGATTTAGACTGTGAGCCCCATGCGGGACAAGGACTGTGGTCAAATCGATTTGCTTGTATCTACCCCAGCACTTAGTACAGTGCCTGGCACATAGTAAGCACTTAAATACCATTAAAAATAAAAAATACACACACCCACATGAACTTTGCAATGCTCTGCACCCTTGCCCACTGCACTCTGTATCTCGTTGGGAACATGACTGGCAAATATGAGAGCGGGCGAGGGGAGTGTAGGAAGCCACAAGCACTAGAATCCATTCATCTGCCCAGGTCCACGGTTCCATGCATCTGCTGTCCCTGATGAGCGACTCCATCAATCAACCCATCAGCATCATTGCAGTAAAACCCTCATGTCACCAAGCCCTCCAGGTGTCCAAGTTGCTTCAGGAAAAAAATCTGGTGGAGGCGAGTTTCCAGCTGATTCAATGGCAGGAGGTAGGGTGGGAATGGCCTGAAATAGTGGCTGGATCAGGGGAGGGAGGGAGGGACACAAGGGCTACCCTTTGCCATTCTACCTTTCAGAGGAGGAAACCAACTCTGAGAATTAATTTCCTCAGCTCTGGCAGGAGATGACAGCGAAGCAGACGTGACAGGGAACAGTGAGCTGGACCAAGAAAACCCACCCAGACCCTCCGGCAAATATCACAAAGGGGAGTGCCTGAATGTCTACTGGGTTATTCTCTGAAAGGTAATATCCATTGCTTTCCTTCTCCACCACCCCCTCTGCCCAGGTGTGGTGGCAAACAGCCGACCGAGGCTTCCTCGTTGGGCCGCAGGAACGGGGCGGTGGATGCCGACGGTCTGAAAGGCCAGACTGGAATGCGTGCAGACCAGCTAGTCAGGAAATGAGCCCAGCACAAGGCAGAGGATTAGGAAATATGAAAGATGCCCCCAGAGAACAGAGAAAGTCTCCCCTGGGGGAGGAAGGAGATGGGTTGGAGTAAGGGTGGGGTGGGGTGAGGAAGATTCTCCGATTCTGTGTAGGAAGGGGAGGAATCGGCTCTGGGGCCTCACTCAACCTGTCCCCCAACCTGTCTGTGGGCAGTTAACAAGCCCTCACTAATCCCTTTTGTTCAGCAAAGTAAACCAACAGGAACCAGGAGAGTAGCTGCTGTGTTTTTTGCAGATGATTCTCCCCTCACCAAGCTCAGAGGAGGGTGGAAGGGGGAGAGCTGGAGGGAAAAAGTGGTAAAACATCACTGGGCTGGGCAGAGTGGTAGAGGAAGGGAGGAGAGGGCAAGAAGAAGCCAGTTGATTAAAAGCATTAATCCTCTTCTTTCCCAGCCAGCAGGAAGCCACAGGGTATCGTTCTCCCCTAGTGCGCTCTCCTGCCACCTGCCATAAACGTTCTACAACTCTACAACGTCATTTAGCCTTCTCCTATTCACCCCAACTGGATCTAGTCACTCCCATCACCCTGGTCATAATCATCATCATGGTGTTAAGTACTTACTATGTGCCAAGCACTGTACTAAGCCCTGGGGTAGATACAAGCTAATCAAGTTGGACAAAGTTCCTGTCTCCCATGGGACTCACAGCCTAAAAGAGTTGTTCGTTATTCAGATGAGGAAATAGAGGCACAGAGAAGGTGAGTTGCCAAAGGTCACACAGCGGGCAAGCAGCAAAGCCAAGATTAATATACAGGTCCTCTGACTTCCAGTCCACTGCTCTTACCACTAAGCCAGGCTGTTCTCCTTTTATCACCCGTGTACAAATCTCCGTCCGATGTTTATACGCTTGCCATTTTGTTTGTGTGCATCTTTTATTTGTTCGCATGTTTCTGTCCTTGGTGTTTTATGGATCCTTACTGCCACTGATGTATTTGTGTGTGCCTTATGTTGCCTTTAAGATTGTAAAATCCTCGAGGGTGGAGCTGTGTCCTCCCCCTTCCTTCACAGTTCTCCACTCACAAAAGCAGTTCAAATACAGCATGTGGAGCTCGCAGGAGCAAAGTGAAGAGGAGGAGGGTTGTACTTGGTAGAGTGGGCACAAAGTGGAAACCAAAAGGAGCAAAGGGAAAGTGAGGAAGGGGTGGCGGTGGGTTGAGAACGGTCCATAGTTGCTCTTCCTGCCACTAAAAAAGCTCTCACTCATTTCAGGCATTTCCCTCTTCGGATCACCATGTATGAAGTGTCCCCGGTCCAGTAATCTGGCCGGGCAGGACCAGGTTTCTTCTCCACTCACAATCCTCAGGGACGGAAGATAATCTACTCTGGAGAGGGGCCATGACCGCTTCTCTATAGGAAACCCAGACTGTCCGACTCAGCCTGAAAGACTTGCTAGATATAATAATAATAATGTTGGTATTTGTTAGGGGCTTACTATGTGCAGAGCACTGTTCTAAGCACTGGCGTATACAGGGTAATCAGGTTGTCCCACATGAGGCTCACAGTCTTAATCCCCATTTTACAGATGAGGTAACTGAGGCACAGAGAAGTTAAGTGACTTGCCCACAGTCACACAGCTGCCAAGTGGCAGAGCTGGGATTTGAACCCATGACCTCTGACTCCCAAGCCCGGGCTCTTTCCACTGAACCACAGTGCTTCTCTAATATGATGGGTAACTACGAGAAAGAGTCCCTAGCGTCTCATCCTGCAGTCTCATCCCACTCGAACCCAGTTACCTTGGACTCAGGACCAGGGTTGACTAGGCCCTCTTTCTTTATGCTGTTGGAAACTGGAAGGTTTTGCGGGACACTCAGTGCCTGATTGCCAGTTCTGGCCCAACCCAGAGGGGAGGGAGGAAGGTTTGTCTGCTGTGCCCTGGAACACTTAGGAAGAGGATGCGGTGGTTCTTGGGCTGGGGCTTTGAGGATCCATTCATTCAATTCATTCAATCATATTGCATGCCTACTGTGTGTAAACGCTGTACTAAGCACTTGGGAGAGTACACCAATAAACAACACATTCCCTGCCTACAAAGGAGTGCTCTCCTGGACCCTCTATACTGGGGATGGGCCAGTGCCAGTTTGAGGCTACAGTGGGGCCAGGAGCAGAGGAAATTGGGGTTGGGGAGGGCTCCTTGGGGGTAAAGTTCACCTCCCTTTCCAGAACACATATATCCCTGTCTCTCTTCCTGGGTGATGATGGGCTTCTTCTACACCAAAGCGGCAGCGTGCTGGGGGCGAGTGGGGAGGAGGAGGAGGATGACCATTCAAACAGTCACAGGAAATACCTGCAAGTGCTTGAGGTCCCAGTCCAATGTGAATCCCCTGGCAGCTCCCCTCATTCTGTAAGCTCTCTGTGGGAAGAGATAGTGTCCACCAACTCTATAGAACTTACTTCTCCAAAGTACAGTGCTCAGTACACAGTGAAAGCTCAATATCAGAGGGGGCCGCATGTTGTCTCTATCTGTTGCCGAATTGTATATTCCGAGTGCTTGGTACAGTGCTCTGCACATAGTAAGCGCTCAATAAGTACTATTGAATGAATGAATGAATGAATGTGAAGTTGCCTTTAAGGCCAAAGGCAGCTGTGTGCCCCGCTCACACCAAATGAACCCCTGAAATGATGAAACTTGGGAATCTGTGGGAAGACTGGGGTGTGGGTTAATCAATCAATCCATGGTATTTACTGAGTGCTTACTTTATGCACAGCACTGTAGTAAGCACTTGGGAAAGTAGACTACAACAGAGTTGGTAGACAAGTTCCCTGCCCACAAGGAGTTTATAGTCTAGAGGGTCAGAGTTAGCTTCCCCAAAGCCAACTGGGCTCACGAGGCACAGTGGCAGTTGGATGGGTCTGTTTATTGTCACTTTGTATTTTCCCAAGCGCTTAGTACAGTGCTCTGCACAGAGTAAGTATTCAATAAATACGATTGGCTGACTGACCGAGCCCCAAAGGACCAGTTCTGCATGAGGCCCAGGGGGCAAGACTTAGAGTTGAAGCTCTGAAGATGTGGTTTAGGAGGAAATCAAGGGAGGAGGGGCAGGAAAGCAAAGGGAACCCAGCAACCTCAGGGGGACGGACAAGCGGCAAGGACGGCTCCTACTGCTGCCCTTCCTGTAATTCAGAGCTGTCACGCTCATCTGACTCCCTTTAACAAGGCAGACCGTTTCTCGCCACATCATGGCAGCCACAAAGCCCCCAAGTGGCACCTTGGGAAATGAAAGGATAACTGGGACAATTATAGAGAATGGCAAAGATAAGGAAGGAAACAAAGGGGTGGAGAGTGAATGGAGGGTGGGAAGACCTAGGGAAGGAGGAGAGGACAATGAGCACAGACAAGACTGCTGGCGTTGTTATACTGTTCTCTCCCATGCTCTTAGAACAGTGCTCTGCACACAGAAAGCGCTCAATTAATACAATTGAGTGAATGAATCAAATGGACAGCTCAGCCTCCCAATTAGGACCTCACGGGGCTGAAACCCAGGGACCCCACCAGAACTAGGCCTCAGAGAACACACTCATCCCGACTGAAAGTCCTAGCTGGACCAGTAGGAGCCACTCTCCCTTCAGGTGGGATTGGGCCCCTCCATGCCAATGGGATTGGTGTGCCTGGTTGTCCCACACAGGGTGCAGGGCCTTCTGCCTGTGCGCTACCCGTCTGTCCAGGCAATGGCATCTCCAGCATTGAGCCTTCTGGCAGCTGCCATCCACCCGGACAGAGGAGATCCCAAAAGGAAATCGGTGGGGTGGTCCAGGTTTGGCCCCGCCATTCTGCAATCCAACCTGGAACCAAATGACCAAGCAGAGGAGAGCACTAGGACTGTAAACACTGCCGCCTCTTCAACCCCAGGATCTTCTCGCTGGGGCTGCTCCTGATGGCCAAACCTCCCACTTGTTGACAAGACAGCGATCCCGGTTCCTTTAGCTGGGCTGCCAGCATTGCCCAAGAAGGTGGGCGGGGGGTCCTAAGTGCAGCACTTTCTTCAGGCTGGAGAGAGGTCCAGACTAGGAAAATGGGATCTGCCCAGAGCCACACACCACTTGGATAGCAGGGTCTGGCTCTTGACCATGCCTAAGTAGATTTATAACCTACTTGTTGAAAAAAAGTCAGTGTTGCCTCCAGCAGGTTTCAGTGGAGTTTGTGGAGCCGTCATGCTTCTCCTGGGCCACACAGTTATGGACCACCAAATCCCTTCAGTGCCTTCCAGAAATCTGCTCCAGCTCCACCGTTACATGCCATTGGAGTGGGCCAAGGAGACAGGGAATAGAAGAATCGCCCATTTAAGCCACCTGGTGCCCTACTGAAACCCGAGCGGGGCCAGAGCAGCCAACATCACCCACAAGAGGAAATCAAAATAATAATACTGATGATGATAATAATAATAAAACAATTGGGGTACTTATTAAGCTCGTACTATGTGTCAAGCACTGGGGTAGATACAAGACAATTAAGTCAGAACTGATTAACCTGTATCTCCCACATGGAGGGAGAAATGGTAGTGAATCCCCATTCTGCATATGAGGAAAGTGAGGCCCAGAGAAGTGAAGTGTCTTGCTCAAGGTCCCCCAGCAGGCAGGTGCCAGAGGTGGGATTAATAATAATTACGGTCTTTTGACTCCCAAGCCCCTACTCTTTCCACTAGACCACGTGGCATCTCCATAGTCAGAGATGCCCCCAATCATGGTCCTGAGGGAAAAGACCTTTAGTTCTGCCCCCTCCTTCCTGATCCTCTGGAATCCCGATCCACATCCTGCCTCTCCACCGCCAGCCCCTTGACAGCCGACCAACAGGTTAGGGAACTTGCTGTTTTTCTGGCTCAGCCAAAGTCTCCCGGCACTAACAGGTCCCTCAGCCAGAATGGCTCCTTCAGGCGGTGCAGGGAAGTTTAACATAACAACCTGATCTTCGCACGTCAGGAACACCCCGATCCAGGAAGCCCCCGGATGTCTCTACATTCACTGGCATTCCCCGGCATTCCCCACAGCATCTGCTGTCTGGCTCCCGCTCCGGGCCAAGCAGAAAGAGACTTGTAGGACAGAAGGAGTCCTTACCGTTGTAGGAGAGGCGGGGTTTGCTGAGACACATGATAAAGTGCATTTCCATCTCGTCGGAAGCCACGGACTTGGAGCAAATGGGGCACTTGAAACCTGGGAGAGAAAAAACAAATATTGAGATATCCTGCCCAGACCGAATGGGTCAGCCCTTAGGGTAAGTCCATTGAATTAATAATAAATGTGGCATTTAAGTGCCTACTATGTGCTAAGTACTGTACTAAGCGCTGGGGTGGATACAAGATCATCAGGTCCCATAGGAGGCTCACAGCTTAAATAGGAGGGAGAACAGGTTTTGAATCTCCATTCTGCAGATGAAGGAACTGAAGCAGAGAGATGTTAAGTCACTTGCCCAGTGTCATGCAGCGGGTAAGTGGAAGAGCTGCAAATACAGTCCAGGTCCTCTAACTCCCAGGCCCATGCTCTTTCCATTAGGCCACGCTCCTTCTACACCTGTTGGTCAAACTTTGCTTATCCAACACAATGGGAGATATGGATAGTCCAGAGAATTCAAGCCCCACAAATACTCTCCAAACACCACCTCATTTGCTGATTTCAACCTCTTCCCTTTCTCTCCCCTCTCTCCCCGCACCTTTGACCAAAGCTGCTTTCTAGGTTCAAAGTTGACCCATCTGTTGCATTGCAGTTTTCCAAGTTATATGTACAATGTTCTGCACACATAGTGAACATTCAATAAACATCACTGACTGTCTGATTGATCAATTGCCCTTCTTTAATGGCTGCAGGGCAGAAGCAGGGCAGGGTTATAGGATAAAGGAATGGGGCTCTAGACTGTAAGCTCATTGTAGGCAGATAATTTGTCTATTCTACTGTTGTATTGTATTCTCCCAAACCCTTAGTACAGTGCTCTGTACACAATAAGTGCTCAATAAATACGACTGACTGTTTGTAGAATGCACTTGGCCCAGGGCCCCTCTCATCATCCTAAAGGCAGGTGAGAAAGGCGGTTGTGACTCATGTGGATAGCCATTCAGCACTGAATGAGGCCCCACTGGGCTCAGGGGCCGGGACTGCAGGTAACCTAGGTCAATAAAGTTGGTACCAATGCCCGGATTACGAGCAGGACCCTCTGGGTGGACAGGCAGTGGATGGCGCTTGCCGGAAGGGCCAGGAAGTCCGTGTGGGTTCAGTCATTAACACCTGGCTCTGGTTTGAAGCTGTTCTGAACCTCAGTCAAGGCATTGTGGCCATCCTTCAAATGTCAAACCAAACAGTACATTTCTATAAATGGATGGGAGGGGGAGAGAGCTGCACCAAATCAGTAGTGCAAATAAGAACAGGTCCAGAATCTCAAAGAAATCAGACTTTTATGGTATTTGTTAAGCGCTTACTATATGTCAGGCACTGTACAAAGTGCTGGGGTAGATACAAGCTAATCAGGTTGGACACAGTCCTGGTCCCTCATAGGACTCAGTCTTAATCCCCATTTTACAGATGAGGTAACTGAGGCCCAGAGAAGTGAAGTGACTTGCCCAGGATCACATAGCAGGCAAGTGGGGGAGCTGGGATTAGAACCGAGGTCCTTCTGACTCCCAGATCCATACTCTCTACATTAAGCCATGCTGCTTCCCAGACTTCTCTGAACTATTCCCTTTGGGGGATGTTTCTGGGAGAATGGGTATGCGGGGAACTTTTGGGTCTGTGTTCTTGGCTGCGCTCTAGGCCCGGGTGGCACATGCTCACCTCTCTGGCCGGACCCAAGAGATGCGAGACCCTTGGGTGGGGGAGAGGGTGCTTCCATCACCAACTTCTGCCCTTCAAGAAAAGGACAAAGTCCAGAGACATCCTCCTGCCTGAAGAAGCTTTTGGAGGACATCATTTATAGGGTTACGTGATGGATCACCGTGGCCCCTCTGCTGATTCCCATGAGAGGAAATCGAAGCATTCAGCCCATTGCTTCTTGAGGAGATAAGGGGAGAAGCAGAGGCTGGCTGAGGTGTTGGATGTAACTCCCTCTTGTCATCCCATTTGGTACGTGTCACTGCAGGGGTTCACTTCAGTCCCAGCTCCAAAAGAGGCTCAGGGGAATTAGCATGGCCTAGTGGATAGAGACTGGTCCCGGCAGTCAGAAGGACTTGGATTCTATTCCCAGCTCTGCCACTTGTCTGCTGTGTGATCTCGAGCAAATCACTTCACTTTTCTGGACCTCAGTTATCTGATCTGTAAATGGGGATTAAGACTGCAAGTCCCACGTGGGATAGGGACTGCGTACTACCTGATTAGCTTGTGTGTACCCCAGCCCTTAGAACAGTGCCTGGCACATGATAAGTGCTAACAAATACCATTTAAAAACAAAACAAAAAAGGAGCACTAGGCTTCAGCCAGCCTGGCGAGGAGCAAACCCCTGAACCAGATGGAATGGCGTCCCTCACCCACAGAGAAGTTCTCTGGCTTCCTGGCAAAGATCAAGACTCAAACTCTCCTCACAGATTCTGACTTTCTGGCCGGCCCACTGGCTTTCATCACTCCTCCCGGCTTGACTGAGCATTCATTCAGAGATCCTAAACAGGCTGGGAGAAACCCAGAATTTTGATAGGTCATCTGGCTCATCCCCTGCTCCAAGACAGGGCTTCAGCTAATCCCATTTGGATCATTAACTTGCTCTCCCCATTTTGTAAACAGATAGAGGAATTGCTGTTCCCATCCCCGGTAAAACATGGCAGGCCTGAAAATCCTTCTAATCAGAAAGGTCTTCTTTACCCCTTACCTAAATTCTCCCCTGTTGTCATTTAAACTGATTCCCTCTTGGCTAGTCTTCAAGCCTTTGTCCCACATAGAGCAAACTATTTTATTTACTTGAGCAAATTCAAGAGTTTGACTGGGACATGTAGTGCTTTGTCTCTGACAAGAATCAAGCAGAAGTGGGTGAGAACCAATGCCTTGCTTCTGGCTAGCCTTTGGAAATTTTACACTAAGAAAACTCTACCCCAGTCGAACACTGGGCACAGGGTCTGGATACAGGACAGATTTGGTTAACACCGCCTGTCCACAACCGCCCCCCTCAGCCCTGCCTCCCCACCATTTCCTGGGCTTCTCTGAGCCTTACTCCTGACCCTCATGAAGGACCTACAGAACTGAGTGATTGAGGTTTTGCCCTGGAACAGCTGAACAACTCCAAGGAATCTGAAATGGAGGAGTGGAGGAAAGAGGCTGGGATCTGTTTTCCTATTTGGCAACACTGGGGCTACAGGGAGCTTAGCTCTTAAATAACCTTTTCAAAGAAGCTAAAGGGCAAAAGGCGAGAGAGGTAAAGAACGCCCTGCTGCTGAATGGAAAAAATTAATCTCACACCCACTTTCCTGAAAGGTCGTTCGGTGATTAGGGTGGCTTCCGCCGGCCCCCTGCCCAGTAGATTTTTTTTAATTGTCCGGTCATGTTTCAGCACCAAATCACCACCCGTAGCACGGGAAATCATAAGGCCCTGTGGAACTACCTGAAGGTGAAATCCTGGGTACAAGGAAACTTTTAAAAATAGCCATCTCCCCCATCCCTGCCCGGATAAACTCCAGCCCTTACATTTGCACAGTCATCCAAACATATCCTCTGTCACTTTAGATTTTCAGAAACCAGTAATGGTTCTCAGTGGCAGGGCCCAAGGGACATTTTATTTTCATTAGAGAGAAAATTGCAGCCCATACCCCTGAGACATTCCTTGACTGCATCTTGTCCATAGACTCGTCCCATCTCCATGGCAATCAGGTGAGTGCCTTTCTTGTTACTTGGCAACCAGGACAGCAGGTAAATGTTACCATCATTAATCGCACCCCGCCTTCTGCTCTTACCCCCATCCCCCAGACCTTACCCTTTCCAGCAGGAAGATGCAAGGAAAACATTGTAGCACAGGTTTGCTCTCCCATAACCCAGTGGGCCTCACTGCTTCACCCTAGCTTCTCAGTGCCCTCATCTAATATAGAAATCAATCGTATTTATTGAGCACCCACTATGTGCAGAGCACTGTACTAAGCTCTTGGGAAGTCATGAGGCTCCATTTGGTCACCTATACAAACCCCTGATCTCCAGGCTCGGTTCACAGTGTAAAGTCAAAGGTGGTGGGGTCTCAAAGGTCGTGGGTTCTGATTCTGGGTCCGCTACTTATCAGCTGTGTGACTTTAGGCATGTCACAACTTCTCTGTGCCTCTCTTACCTCTTTTGTAAAATGGGGATTAAGACTGTGAGCCCCACATGGGACAACCTGATTACCCTGCATCTACCCCAGCACTTAGAACAGTGCTTGGCACATAGTAAGCGCTTAGCAAATACCATTATTATTATTATTATTTGTATCTGAAGGGGAGATCCTTCCAAGTCAGAAGCTCTCAAGCTTTATGGATGAACTTTATGGTAGTTCCCAAAGCAATCTTTTGGGTGAAGTTGATAATAACTGTGGTATCTATTAAACACAATTACTACACGTGAGCTACTGTACTAAGCGCTGGAGTAGAGTAGACCCAAGAGAATCAGGTCGGACACAGCCCTTGTCCCTCGTAGGGCTCATAGTCTAGGTAGTAGGGAGAACAGGTACTTCATTCCCATTTTACAGATGAGGAAACTGAGGCCTAGGGAAGTGAAGTGACTTCCCCAAAGTCACTCAGCAGATAGGTAGCAGAGCTGGAATTAGAACCCAGGTCCTCTGGCTCCCAGGGCTGGGCTCTTTCTGCTAGACCACCCTGGGTTCCCCATGTCAGCAAAGTTTCAATGGTTCATGTGTTTAGACAGAATGCCTGGACCCTGGAGGAGCAGCGTGGCCTAGGGGAAAGAGCTCAGGCCCAGGAGTCGGAAGGACTTGGGTTCTAATCCCACCTCTGCCACATGTCTGCTGTTTGACCTTGAGCAAGTCACTTCACTTCTCTGGGCCTCAGTTTTCTCAACTGTAAAATGGGGATACCTATTCTCCTTTCTATTTTGACTGTGAGCCCCACGCGGGACAGGGACTGTGTCTGACCTAATTAACTTGTACCTAGCCTAGAGTTTAGAACAGCATAGTTAGTACTTAACAAATGCCAATAAAAAACAAAACCAAAAAACCAAAAACAATTATGGGTCAGTTTTCCTTGACTGTCAGGGAACACAGGCCTGCACTGGCTGTTTGGAGAACAGGGTTGCTGATGGGACTGGGGCAGGGAGCGTGTTCAGGGATCCATGACAGGCCTAGTAAATCAGGCAAAGCTGCTCGAGGGAGAAAAACCTTTTAGATCACCTGCCTACTTCCAACTTAGGTCACTTACCCGGCACTTTCTGAACCAAATTCATTCCTTACCCATGAAGCACTTCAGTACTTTACCCATTGTCAACTCCCAGAGCACTTAGGTACATATCTTCATACTTGGTTGCTTCTCCTATATGTAATTTATTTTAATATCTGTCTCCCCAGCTAGATTGTAAACTCCCTGAAGGCAGGGATCATGTCAATTTACTCTAGTGAATTCTACAGATGACATGCAGATCTACATCTCCGCCCCTGTCCTCTCCCCCTCCCTTCAGGCTCACCTCTCCTCCCGCCTCCGGGATGTCTCCACCTGGATGTTGGTCCACCACCTAAAACTCAACATGAGCAAGACTGAGCTCCTCATCTTCCCTCCCAAACCCGGTCCTCTCCCAGACTTCCGTATCACCGTGGATGGCACGACCATCCTTCCCGTCTCTCGGGCCCGCGATCTCGGTGTCATTCTCGACTCGTCTCTCTCGTTCACCCCACACATCCTATCCGTTACCGAGACCTGCCGGTTTCACCATTACAATATCGCCAAGATCCGCCCTTTCCTCTCCATCCAAACGGCTACCTTACTGCTACGGGCTCTCGTTATATCCCGGCTAGACTACTGTGTCAGCCTTCTCTCTGATCTCCCTTCCTCCTCTCTCGCCCCGCTCCGGTCTATTCTTCACTCCGCTGCCCGGCTCATCTTCCTGCAGAGACGATCTGGGCATGTCACTCCCCTTCTTAAACACCTCCAGTGGTTGCCTATCGACCTCCGCTCCAAACAAAAACTCCTCACTCTAGGCTTCGAGGCTCTGCATCACCTTGCCCCGTCCTACCTCTCCTCCCGTCTCTCTTTCTACCACCCACCCCGCACGCTCCGCTCCTCCGCTGCCCACCTCCTCACCGTCCCTCAGTCTCGCCTATCCCGCCGTCGACCCCCGGGCCGCGTCCTCCCGCGGTCCCGGAACGCCCTCCCTCCTCACCTCCGCCAAACTGATTCTCTTCCCCTCTTCAAAACCCTACTTAAAACTCACCTCCTCCAAGAGGCCTTCCCAGACTGAGCTCCCCTTCTCCCTCTACTCCCTCTACCACCCCCCCTTCACCTCTCCGCAGCTTAACCCTCTTTTCCCCCATTTCCCTCTGCTCCTCCCCCTCTCCCTTGCCATCCCCCCAGCACTGTACTCGTCCACTCAACTGTATATATTTTCATTACCCTATTTATTTTGTTAATTTTGTTAATGAAATGTACATCGCCTCGATTCTATTTAGTTGCCATTGTTTTTACGAGATGTTCTTCCCCTTGACTCTATTTATTGCCATTGTTCTTGTCTGTCCGTCTTCCCCGATTAGACTGTAAGCCGGTCAAACGGCAGGGACTGTCTATCTGTTGCCGACTTGTTCATTCCAAATGCTTAGTACAGTGCTCTGCACATAGTAAGCGCTCAATAAATACTATTGAATGAATGAATGAATACAAAGCATTTAATGCAATGCTCTGCATAGAGTAAGTTCTGAATAAACACCATTGATTGACTGACTCTGCCTTTTTAATCTCTACCTTAGAGGAGATGGTATACAGGCTTGGTTTGGCCCACTGTGAGCATTGGGTTTCTCCAGCTGAGCAGAAGAACTTGTTTGCTGTGTGACCCTGGACAAATTACTTAACTTCTCTGTCTTTCTGTTATCTCATCTGCAAAATGGGGGTTAATACTGTGAGCCCTATATGGGATATGCAAAAGTCCACATGTCAACCTGATTAGTTCGTATTGATCCCAATCCTTAGTATAGTGCCTGGCACATAGTAAGCAATTAACAAATACCATAAAAAAAAATGAAAGAGAGAGAAAATCTGTCTTGTTCTTCACCTGGGTCGACAGTCTGCCCAGAACAGTCATATAATTTCCCCTCCTTCCTTGCGATCAGAGATCCTATTAGAAAACTAGCCCCTATGTCTGGCCAGGCTTGAGCTACTGATTAGAGGTTTGTAAACCCATCTGGCTCCTATTCTTCAGCGAGTGCCTTTCTTTGAGAGCCCCAGGCTACCTATTCTGCTGCACAACTGGCCTCTGAAATCGTTCTCATTTCTGATTGCCCTCGGGTGGGTTGGCTCTCTGGAGGCTAGATGGAAGGCCCTGTTCTCAGGAATTTTATATTCTGGCTCCCCAACCCTCAAGAAAAGGGAGAAGATAAGATGTGCTTCCACCTCATCCCTAGAAGAGACTATTTAGACTAGAATAAACAAAGAGTCAATGTGCTCTAATCATTACTGTATTTTGATTACACACTTATCTGCCTGCGCACTGTGCTGTGTGTTGGGATAGAAACAAGACAATGAAATCAGTCACGCGAAGAGTGGCCAGAGCTGGGAGTTAGGAGACCAGGGTTCTGATCAGGGCTCCACCACCTACCTGCGGGGTGGTCTTGGACTAGTTAGTCATTTGACTTCCCCATGTCTCAATTACCTCATCCGCAAAATGGGGATTAATTATATGTTCTCCCTCCATCTCAAGAGTATGAGCCCTTTGTTGGGCAGAGACTATGCCTGACCTGCTTACGTTGTCTTGACTCCAGTGCTTAGCACAGTAGAGAAGCAGCGTGGCTCAGTGGAAAGAGCACGGGCTTAGGAGTCAGAGGTCATGGGTTCTAATCCTGGCTCCGCCACCTGTCAGCTGTGTGACTTTGGGCAAGTCACTTCACTTCTCCATGCCTCAGTTACCTCATCTGTAAAATGGGGATGAAGACTTTGTGAGCCTCACGAGGGACAACCTGATGACCCTGTATCTACCCCAGTACTGAGAACAGTGCTTGGCACATAAGTGCTTAACAAATACCAACATTATTATTATTACTTACCACATAGCTAGGGACTTAACGAACATCACAATGATCAAGATTATTACTATTAATCATATTTATCACAAACTTACTGTGTGTAGAGCATTCATTCAATAGTATTTACTGCGCGCTATGTGCAGAGCACTGTACTAAGTGCTTGGAATGTACAATTCGGCAACAGAGCACCGTACTAAACACTTGGAAGAGTATAATATAACAGAGTTGGCAGACTCATTCCCTTGCCCACAGTGAGCTTATAATCTAGACGGAGATTTACAGTCCCTGGCCAATATTCAGCACAAAACAGTAGAAAAAACCCAGGTCTGAACAGCGGAAGACTTGAGTTCTGTCCTTAGTTGCCTGACTTTCCTGAACCTCAGTTTCTCTCTTTCTAAAATGGAGAATGCCCAGTTCCTTCCTTTCTTTCTCTCATTGGCTCAGGTATGGTAGGAGGATGCACATCTTAGGGGCTGAAAAACGCTCAGTGCCTCACCAGCAAAAAGGGCTGGTTCCACTGTGAGCAGAGCTACGCAGAGAGCTGGGAAATGCTGCTGCAGGGGCACAAATCAGAGCGACTGAAGCCACCCTGTCAAAGAGGCTCCCTCCCCACCCCAGGAATTCCTGATCTGCTAGGAACTGGAAAGAACCTGTCGAAGCAGACGGAGTCAGGGTCCGTTTTCACTGTACACACACTCCGCAGGGGCAAATACCACTCCAAGCCCTGGATGAATCTGGGTAGCAGTGATAATTCAAAATCAATAAATATTGGCTTTGTTCCCAGCTAAAACAACCTACCACTTACATTTGCCTGGGTGGGCTGTGTTGGCTTAACTGTCTGGTAGCTTAGTGCAATACTGCTCTTCCTCACAGCTATTTTGGCTAATTTCAAATAGGGTTACTGCTAGTCAAACTCGATCAATCAGTAGCCTTTACTGAGGGCTTAACGTGGTCACAGCAATCAATCAACCAGTAGTATTTATCAAGCGCTTACTGTATGCAGAGCACTGTACTAGTCTTTGGGAGAGTACAGTATAATTTAAGTTGTAGGCATGACCCCTGCCCACAGGGAGCTTATAAAAATAATTAAAATGCTATCTGTTAAGCACTTACTATGTGCCAGACACTGTACTAACAGCTGGGGTGAATTCAAGCAAATCGGCTTGGACACAGTCCCTGTTCCATGTGGGGTTCACAGTTTCAATCCCCACTTTCCAGATGAGGTTAACTGAGGCACAAGGAAGTAAACTGACTTGCCCAAGGTCACAGAGCAAACAAGTGGAGCCGGGATTAGAACCCATGACCTTCTGAATCCCAGGACTGTGCTCTATCCATTATGCCATGCTGCTTCTGTCTTCTAGCTTATAGTCTAAAAGGGGAGAGAAATGAGGTAGGACACTGAAAGGCGATTGAGTGCCTTAAAGCCAATGGTAAGGAGTTTGTGTTTGATGCAGAGGTGGGTGGAGATTTTGGAGGAGTGGGGACATGTAACTGGAACAGTTTTTTGCTTTTTTTTTTTAGAAAAATGAAATGTGGACTGGAGTGGGGAGAGACAAGGAGGCTGTCAGGTCAGCAAGTAGGCTGATACGGTTGTCAAGGCAGGATCCAATAAGTCCTTGGATCAGTGAGGTAACAGTTTGGACGGAGAGGAAAGGGTGGGTTCTAGAGATGTGAAGTTAAAACCAAAAGGAATTTGGTGACAAAAGGAATATGCGGGTTGAAGGAGAGATGAGTCAGAGATAATGCCAAGCTTACATGTTCATGAGACAGAGAGGATGGTGGTGTTGTCTAAGGTGATAGGAAAGTCACGGGGAGAACAGGGTATGTGTGGGAAGATGAGGAGTTCTGTTTGGGACAATTTGAGTCTGAGATGTTGGCATTACATCTAAGTAGAGACATTTTGAAGGCAGGAGGAAAGCGAGACTGCAGAGGAGAGAAGTCAGAACACTGTACTAAGTGCTTGGGAGAGTCCAACAAAATAAGCAGACACAAACCTTGCCCTTAAGGAGTTTTTACAAACGAGCAAGGAAGACAGAAACTAAAATGAATTGCAAGTAGGAGAAAGCAATACGGTATAAAGATATGTACATGAGGGCTACCAGAAGGGTGAGTACCCAAGTACTTAAGGATGCAGAAGTGCTGAAGCAGCATTTGGATGATGAAATGAGAAATGACTCAAGGAAGGCCTCCTGGAGGAAATGCAATTTCAGAAAGGTTTTGAAGACAGGCAGAGCAACGGTTGGCTGGATGTGGAGGAGTAGAGAATTTCATGCAGAAAGGAGGGAGGGAACAAGAGTTCGTTGTTGGAAGAGATGAGAATGAGGCAGTGTCGGCTGGCTTGATTTTTGTCTTACCACTGACCAACAGTTTATCGTGAGCCTTGATTATGTTTACTTGGTGGCTAGAGAATGCCTTTTTTCAATTGAATAGTCCTTCCAGATCTCACCTGGGGCAGGGATCATCATTCCCATGCGTCAGATACGGCCACTGAGGCCAAATATAGGAGGATTTATCCACGATCAATGATATTCATTGAACATATACCGTATGCAGAGCACTGTACTAAGCGCTTGGGAGAGTACGATACAACAGAGATCCACACTGCAACTCTGCCGACTCCCAGTTTGTTTCTCTGCCTCAGCAGCACGAGGCCCATTTTATTTGCACATCCCCGTGAAAAGGTTGGTACACCTTGCGCTTCTGAGAACTCATTCTCTAAAAATACAAAAGGAAGCCTTTTCCTTTAAGACCTGATTTATCCAAATCTTGTGGTTTCTGCACAATGCTCCAGTTTCCCACACCTCCCTTCCCCCCACCCTGTCCTTCTCCCTCCTTCCCTCCCCACCCCATATGCTGATGTGCTATTTTAGCAGCTGCCCCAGTTCTGCCTGTCTCTGGGATCACCTGAAGGGACGAACGGTTGAAAAAAATCAAGAGGAACAACTTGGGTAAAGGAAGGGGAAAGAAGTCCCCCCGCCCAGTCGGCTCTGGTATGCCAGGGGCACTGGGAGGGACGAGGGCCGGTGGAGGTGCCCTCCGCCTCTTTCCAGGATGAGGAACTGGACTTCACTGGTTAAAAGCCCAGGAGGCGGTCTGCCCTGGAGAGCACATCCTTGTGGCACTTTAAGAGAAAATACAACGGGACTTGATTAAATGAACTTTACTGAATGGGATTTATTAGTGCTCGAGTTCAAAGGAGAGGAGCAGGGCTGGCTGCTCATCCTTACAACTCTGGGCGCAGCCTAAAGGAGAGGTGCCGGGGGAACTTGAAGCAGCAGTGGCCCCTCTCCTGTTTCTTTTTTTAACCTCTGCTGAAACTCTCTGAGGTCCCCTACTCAGCTCCGGCGCCACTGAACTGGAGAAGGGGTTTAGCCGCTTGTCCCTCCTCCCCTAGCTCTGGAGTCCCCCAGGCTCCCTCATCCCTTCAGACTACACTTCTTGACCACAGTAAGCGCTCAATAAATATGATTGAATGAGTGTGGGACACAGAGATCATCCCCTCCCGGGTCTAGAGAGGCCGGGTCTGGCGAGCGTCACTCCGAACACTGAATGAGCGACATTTGGGGTCCCCCTCGCCCCAAGGTCGCTGTCCAACCCTAATGGTGGAAAGCAGCCTTTTGATGCAGGGTTGTGGATCGATTGGTGGCCCAAGAATACACCCTGTAGAGGTGGAACTTGTTTGCTCTCAATCTGTACTGTCTCTCCTGCTGTCCGACAGTCTCCGGACAGCAGCGGTACCTGCAGGGGGCAGGCAAGGAACTCCTTGACCGTGGGATTCCCCGGGACAGAGCTGACTGCAGCATTAACCAGCACAGGACCTGGGAGGCCGGGGGTCTGCAGGGTCTCCACCTTTCCTTCTCTTCCCTCCACCTCCCCACCACATTCTCTTTAAGGGCCCTCCCTACCCCCTCTCTTCTACCACATCTAAGACACAGGGGTGATGGGAGGGTGGTCTGAGGGGCCCCACCCAGGGTCTCTTTCCACAGGGGTCTCTTCCACAAGAAGCGGTTCAAGCTTAGAATTCAAATTTTGACAAAAAGCAAAAGACAAAACAAATCCATCAAGAGAAAGAAATAAGATGGAAATGCTATGATACAAAGCAAGCTTTGGAGCTTCCCAACCCAGTGCTATTTGTAAGAGAAGCAATCGGACTTCTACTGTGTGCAAAGAACTACACTAAGCACGGGGGAAAAATACTCAGATGAAAATTAGAAAGTTTCCTGGCCCCGCTCAGCGTGGCCTAGTGGGCAGAGCACGGACCCGGGAGTCAGAAGGATCTGGGTTCTGTTCCTGATTCTGCCACTTGTTTGTTGTGTGACCTGTGCATTGCTTACCTCATCTTCAAAATGGAAATTAAGAACATGAACCCCACATGGGACACTGTGTCCAACACTGACTAATCTACCCCAGCGATTATTACAGTGCTTGGCACACAGTATGCACTTAATGCTGTCTCAACCTGGCCCTAGGATGGAGGTTATTGGAGCAGAAAGGCTGGGTCAAGTTGACCTGACTTGTCAAAAACCAGAGGAAATGTTCCCTACTTGCCCCTGTTAACTGGCCACGCAATGGTCTGTGCCACCCAGCGGAGGGGGCGTTCGCCAGCGTGCCACTCCGACTGGGTCCCAGGAAACCCCAGGAGTAGTGGCACCATGCTGGGGCCAGGCCAGGACCAACAAGAAAATCAACATGACTGGGCCCCTACTGTCCTAGGTGCTTGGGGAGCATTTCCAGGTACTGTCCTCAGGACACTTACAATCCAATGGGGAAGACGCCCGCAAAAACGGATGAATATACAATAATGAACAGAACGTGACAGAAATAATAAAACAAGTGAATAAACGAGTTGAAAAATATGAAGATAAGCACAGGAGGGTGCTGAGGTGACTAAGGAAACGGCATGATTTGGGTGATAAAGCTTAATCAGAAAATGGTTGGGAGAGAAGGAGGCTGCTTTTTGGAAAGACTTTGATAGCGGGGGAGGCAAGTAGACAAAACTTCTGAGGGATGGGGAAGGCATAAGCCACGGGTCAGAAGTGGAAAGCTTGAGGATGTGGGGTTTTGCTTAGAGAACCTCCTGTCTATTCCTAAAACTCATGTTGACAAGCTTTCTCAACACCCCCTCCTCCTAACCAAGCTGGGCAGGGAGGGGCTCCCCCTGTGCTACCATTCAGGAAGGAGCAAAGTTGCAAGAGGAAACACTCAGGCCTTTGGGTTCAACTCTAGTTAAGGTCTGCAACAAACACACTGACTAAGAATGCTAGGCTTGAATACCAGCCTCACCAGAGACCTTGCTGAGGCGATTCATTCATTCATTCAGATTTACTGAGTGCTTACTGTGTGCAAAGCATTGTACTAAGCACTTAGGTGAACCGGAGTGGTGGCACTAGACTTTGGGGGAGCTCGACACTTTGTTTCTCCTGTTGCTGCCCCGGTGCCACCCCCAACCTAATCACGAATCCCCTGGCCCTGGGAAAGAAATGAGGCTCCCCAGGATGAATATCATAATAATAATGATAATAATAATGACAGTAGTATTTTTTAAGCATTTATTTCATGCCAGCAAATACAAGCAAATCGGGTTGGACACAGTCCCTTGTCCCATGGGGTTTACAGTCTTACTCCTCATTTTGCGGATGAGGTAACTGAGGCACAGAGAAGGTCACACAGCAGACAAGTGGATCATCCGAATTAGAACCCATGACCTTCTGACTCTCAGTGCCGTGTTCTACCCACTACGCCATGCTGCTCCAAGAGGGCCTGATGAGGGCTGGGACCACTGTGTGACTCGCTCCACTCTTTCCACATAAAGGCCAAAGCCACTGGGCAGCCTCTCTTCCCTTCACTCGCCCGTCTGGTTCCCCCACTAATATCTCATCCCATACTCAAGAAGAGAGACTAAGTTGTCGATTCCCCCGTCCCCTCTGCACCCTGGGTTTGTAGCCCTTTCTGCTACGGCCTGACGATCTTTGCTCAGTCCAGCTTTGCGGGAGCCCCACAACCGAAGACCCCCGGTCATATTCCCGATCCTTAGGGCAAGTCTCCACCCATCTTTGGGCCTCAGTTTCTCCATTTTTAATTGGAGAACTCCTGCCCCTTCTGGACCTCAGAGAGGTCAGACAGGTGACTGGGATTGCCTATAATAGGCTTTGATTTCCTTGGTAGACAGGCGGGAGTCTGATAGGCACAAAGCAATATCCTTATCCTTTCCACTCCCAGTAGAAGTCGGGGAGGACTAGCAGTGCCTCTCCTTGGTTTCTGGCTCCACCTCTAAGGCTCGTCCTTCTCACTCCTCAACAGGCTGTCCCCGTCCTCCTTCACCCGGTGCCCTCACACCAACATTTTTCAGCTTCTCAAACCCAAAGGCGGAAGCCACGAGCTCTTCTGTAGGATCCCGAAGGCTGTGACTTTCTGACATGCAAATGACAGTGATTCTGCACGCTCGCCTATCTATTTTGGAAAATTCAAAAATCCTGGGGGTGGAGGGGAAGTGACAAGCAGTCGAGCTTGGGGATCCCACCAGAGGTTCTAGACACCATTGGTTCAAATGCACTCTTTGTCCTCATTTCTTGCGGGAATTTATGGGAATGGGTTAACCAGGAGTGATCTAGGATGGAATCGGGGGGGGGGGGGGGGGGTGTTGTGTGTGTGTGCGCCTGAGGGTGCAGTTCCCGGCAGGGTGAGTGAAAAATGGGAGACGTTCTCAGAAACAGCCTTCATGAGCTATTAATATCAGGTGATCAAGTAGTTATAGATCTTTGACTTTCTGTGGCTTTCTGGACCCCCACCCCACAACACACACACACACACACACATGGGAGGGGTACAAGGGTGGGGCCTGGGGAAAACAGGCTACGTTTCGGGCCTACTGAGAGCCAGCTCTACGAAGGTGCCAACTTCCTGAGGCTTTGAGGGAAATCAATCAATCAATCATATTTATTGAATGCCTACAGAGTGAAGAGCTCTGATGTCTCCAGCTACTGGTAAAGACGGGAAAGTCAAGGCTGTGGTGTTCAGGGTCCGGACTGGGGCGGCCCGAGTGAGACTTATTTATGTTTATGCAGAAACTGGGGGTGGGGTGGGGCAATCCTGAGGGGGATAGGGACAGAGTTGGCCGCCCGAGGCAGGAGGGCAGCTCAATTGGCCCCCACGTCACCCTCCCAGGGAAGCAGAGGGTCAGTCTTGCTCAGAGCAACCCACGTACCCACTCCCACCACTCCTCCTACCTTCATTTAATTTTGCCAAGTCCATCGGCTCTGTCCCACTGTTGGCCAGTCTCGGGTTGCTCAGGACAATGAAAGCTGGCTGGCTGCTTGCCCAGGCCTGACCCCTTCCCGGCCAAGAGGGTTGTAGTCCTTGTGCTCAGCTGCACCTCTGGGCTGGGGATGGGAGGGGGAAGAACTGAGGACCCCCTTGTTGATGCCCGGGGAAGAGACAAAAGTTCGAGGAAGGCAAGCGTCAATGGGCCTTAAGGCCTGATTGAATGGGGGCCCGAGGTGGAGTGATCCAGGGCCAGTTAATAAACTATCATTTTTGCAAAGCCCCCATGATAAAGCTTCACATGGAGATAAGGGAGGCTGTGAGAACTCCTGAAGGATCAGATTGTAGCTGCTCATGTAAGGAGAGAAGGAGGGAGGGAGGGAAGCTGGGAAAGGAGCCAAGGAAACTCCTCCGGTCAAAGCTCCAGTTAGGGATAAGGCTTTGCCCGGTGACAGCCGTGCTCTTTTCATTTGGAGGGGAAAGGAGGGCCTGTCCTTGGGTGCCAGAAAAATGCCAGCTTCATCAATTTAAACTGAAAGGCAGCACTGACAAGGTGCTTCAGGTTAGCACTTAGCCTGCTTTAAAAGAAAGACGTTTCTGAGATCAGGAGGTGGGATCAAGGTTCAGGATCTGCTCAGCCCACTCAGGGTGAAACCACCCCTCAGCAGGAAGGGGAACAAATGCCTACCTCTCACTGGCCAATTAAGTCCAAGGAGCTGCCCCCACCTCCACACACACCCTCCTTCCCCACCAACAACCCCAGCCAAACAACAAAAGTCTCATAGCCCCAGGCACCTCCTGAATCCTGCCCCTGGTGTGTCGCTATGTGTGGTCTCCTCCCTTCTTACTAGGGGCTTAGAACATTGGTCACTGGGCTCTGGATCATCAGGCTCTCGGTCAGGGACCATTCTCCGGGATTCTCCGCCTGACCCCTTTCTTACATCTTTTGGCTCCTGGGAGTTCTCTTCACTTGCTGGATTCAGCTTTCAGCTTTCCTGGGCTTCCTCCTCAGCCACCCTCATTATACTTTTTACTACAAGCTTTCTCTCTGCTAGCCACCTGGAAGCTGCTCTCCCTGCTAACTCAGATGCCCTCTAATTACAAACTTCCTAAGGAAATCACTCAAGTTCAATCAATCAATCAATAGTATTTATTGAGCCCTCACTGTGTGCAGAGCACTGTACTAAACACTTAGAAGAGTACACCACAACACAGTTGGTAGACACATTCCCTGCCCACAATGAGCTTATCGTCTAGGGTGGGGGCAGATCTCAATATAAAAATAGACATTAATATAAGTCTTCTTCTGACTCCTTTTTAAATTATAATAATCTTGAATCTGTCTAGTGCTTACATTATTCCAGAGAGCTTTCTCATCAGCTATCTCAAGGAATCTTCACAATACTTTTGTGAAGTAGGTATTATTATCTACATTGTTCTGATGGGGGAACTAAGGCTTAGAGGAGTGAAGTAACTCGCCTTAGATCGCACAGAAGACCAGTAGCAGAGCCGGGATTAAAACTCTGTTCCTCTGACTCCCAGGCCTGTGATGTTCCCGCGAGACCAAGCTGCACGTCTGGACTCACGCCCGCTTTGGATCATGCACGATGTTGTCACGTTGTCAAACGGTGCTCTATCCCTCCAGCACCCACTGTACTCAGAGTTTAAAGCTGCCCTGAATAGGTCTCAGAGGAAGAAGCCCTATGTCCCCTGATAGATTCCAAGGGACATAACCAGTTGTGAGAACCAGTCAGAAAAGAGTCAAAGGGAGTGAGAGTGAGAAGTTGGACTTCATTTTAGGAAAAAGGGAGATGATTGATGGAGAGAAGCAGCATAGCATAGTGGATAGAGCACGGGCCTGGGAGTCAGAAGGTCATGGGTTCTAATCCTGGCTCTGCCACTTGTCTGCTGTGTAACCCTGGGCAAGTCACTTTACTCCTCTGGGCCTCAGTCACCTCATCTGTAAAATGGGGGTTGAGACTGTGAGCCCCACGTAGGACATGGACCGTGCCCAGTCCAATTTGCTTGTAACCACCCCAGTTCTTAGTTCAGTGCTTGGCACAAAGTGCTTTGCAAGCACCATAATTATTATTATTATTATTATTTTTAAGACCTGGCTGATTTTCTGATAGGGAACTAAAATGGCCCATTTTAAGCAGACCCCCCCCTTTAAAGCCACATTAAATGGGGTGCTTTTTAAAATGGGTCAATCTGCAAATCCTGGCTGAGATGAAAGGGGATTTAAAAAAAAAGGGTCAAGTGACAACCTAGATCCACCCTGATTTCTGTTAATTCTCTCTATCCACCCCACCTGCCTATACTATGCTTGGGGAGAACAGAATGGGTTAAAAGGAGTGGGTGAGATTTCTCCTAATAGAGTCCCTGGGACAGGATGTCTGTTTTAAACCCACTGAGATCAGGCTGCTTCCTGCCTGCCACATGGCCATCACTAACTGCTATTGCCTACAAACATACACAGGAGCACACATGTATGCGTGCGCGTGTACACACACACACACCTGCAGACAAGTTTCCAGTGGGTGTAAAGGCGTACACTTCCTTCCTGCCTCCACCTGACCTTGTGTCAGTCAAGGGTGGTTCAGGAAGAGGCAGGGGAGGGGGTGATGTTAGGTCAGCCCAGGAACACAAAGTCACCCTCCTGGGGAAAGCCGTCCTGCTTGGTGGCTTGTCATTAGAGGAGCAGCAGCAGCAGCAGGAAGAAACTATGTAAACAGCCCCGAAGGGAGCGCTGCTCCCGAGCCATCTGGATTATCCACCCTCAGTATCCCGCCTCCCAGTGGGGTCACCAGCCACCAGATGTGGGGCTTTCCATCCAGTATGGCACCAAGAATGGGGTTAGCTCTCCAAGTACACATTTTCCCAGGCCTCAAAAACTTCCAATGGCTGCCCATCCACCTTCACATCAAATAGAAACTCCTTACCATCAGCCTTGAAGTACTCAATCACCTTGTTCCTTATCTTACCTCGCTGCTTTTCTACTACAACCCAGCCTGCACACTTCATTCCTCTATTGCCGACTTACTATCTTGATTTTGTCTATCTTGCCACCGACCTCTCACCCTCGTCCTGCCTCTGGTTTGGAATGCCATCCCTCTTCATATCCGACAGATGATCACTCACCCCACCTTCAAAACTTTATTAAAAGCGCACCTCCTGGAAGAGGCCTTCCCTGACCAAGCCTTCATTTCCTCTTCTCCCACTCCCTTCTACTTCACCCTTGCACTTGGATTTGCTCCCTTTATTCACCCCTCCCTCAGCCTCACAGCACTTATGTACATAGCTATAATTCATTTATCTAAAGTAATGTCTGCGTCTAGACAGTAAGCTCGTTGTGGGCAGGGAATGCCAACTCTGTTATATTGTACTCTCCCAACCTCTTAGTACAGTGCTCTGCATACAGTAAGTGCTCAATAAAGACCATTGACTCAAATTCTGAAATATAGTTTTTATGAACTCTTTCATCCCCAGGGCTCAGCATCCTCTGTACATTTTTGTTGAGGGGAGAGAGCTGACAAAGTGATAGTTTCATTTTACAGACAGAAAAACAGAGGTAGGCGGGGAGTAAATGACATTTCAGCAAGAAATCTGGGACGAAGCCAAAGACAGAACTCCGGAGTCTCGATTCCTCATTCCTAGCTTGGGCTAGAGGCAGGGCCTGAGTGGGGGAGGAGTGGCCTGCGCCCCACTTAGGGTGGGTCCTTACAGGGCAGGAGATCTTCTCAGGACCAGGATCTTCCGAGACTCAAGGGAGACGTTAGAACAAACGCAGGAGCCCCTGCGAAGTGACTTCTTGGTGGACTCCCCACTGAGGCGCTGGTTGGGGGGAGGAGAGAGCCTGCTCTGCCCATTCAGGAAGCGACCCACTGTCTGGCACCAACCCGGCACAATCTCTTCCTCTCCCCCCTCGCTAGCTGTGGCTCTGACGGAGTACAGTCAGTCAAGTCAGTCAATCGTGTTTTCTGAGCGCTTACTGTGGCATAGCACTGTACTAAGTGCTTTGGAGATTACAATGCAACACACATATTCCCTGCCCACAATGAGCTTAGTATACCTCTGAGTGAGACAGGGCAGACCGGGGAGGGGAGCAGAGGGGGAGACATGCTGATGAAACCTGGAGGCCACAGGGTTTCACTTTCTAAAAGTGACTGAAAATCCCCGCCAGTGTCCTCCTCAAATTACCAATGACATGTCCAAGGACTTATTCATCCTAAACACACTGACAAAGTTCCACCCTGGGCCTGGACTAATCCGGTCCTTGAGTTATGTATCCACACCTCCCTGTCACCATCAGGAAGAAGGCAAGTATATGAAACAAAGGGCAGATTGCAACTGCTTTGTGTGTTTACAAGCTACTTCCTGCCCAAACCTCCAGAGTCAAGGAAGGAAACCCAGACTGACATGCTCTAAATTCTGACTCACATAATTTCTCTCCTACTTAATCCGTCTCTACCTCAAGCCCATCTGAAGCGAGGGTTGGCCACGAAGGTGGGGTAGTGGCCTGGCTCAGGGAGGAGAGCTCAAGACGCGAAGGAAACCATTACCTGGGAACTAGAGCAGGACCACTTCTAAGGCAAAGCCTCTCATCAGCCTCAGTGACATCTGTGTCAGTTGGGGCCACTCTGAAAATTGGGTAGACTTTTTTCCATAAGAGGGAGGGGAGGAACCTACAGCTCAAAGGTTCAGGGACAACTCAGATCAGTGTTTAAAAAATGTCTTGAGGCAACCAGTCAGAAGGGAAGAAAGACAAACTTCCTCTGGTTATTATTGCTTCCTGCTGTCTTGCCTTGTCCCTCCCAGAGATAGGAGATGTTCACTCCCACTTGTCTTAGCAGTGGAAGGCAGCAGGAAATAGTCCCGTGACTATTAATTGCCAGGGATTCACATTTGGGAGAGATTCTCACCCACTAACCCCATTTTAGGCCTCAGGATCTCAGATGGATCTGTCCTGGGGCCCTAAGATAAATGGGAGACAGCCAATTCCAGAGCAACTTTGACATTAATAAAAATCATAATAATAAATAATAAAAAATGTGGTATTTGTTAAGCACTTACTGTGAGTCAAGCAGAGTACTAAGCACTGGGTTAGATACAAGATAATCAGGTCCCACATGGGGCGCACAGTCTAAGTAGGAAGGAGTACAGGTATTAATAATAATAATGTTGGTATTTGTTAAGCGCTTACTATGTGCCGAGCACTGTTCTAAGCGCTGGGGTAGACATAGGGGAATCAGGTTGTTCCACGTGGGGCTCACAGTCTTAATTCCCATTTTACAGATGAGGGAACTGAGGCCCAGAGAAGTTAAGTGACTTGCCCACAGTCACACAGCCGACAAGTGGCAGAGCTGGGATTCGAACTCATGAGCCCTGACTCCAAAGCCCGTGCTCTTTCCACTGAGCCACGCTGCTTCATTGAATCCCTATTTTGCAGATGAGGGAACCAAGGCACAGAGAAGTTAATTTAACTTGCTCAAGGTCACAGAGCAGGCAAGTGAGGGGGCTACAATTAGAACCCAGGTCTTCTGACTCCCAGGCCTGCACTCTTTCCACTAGTCCATGCTGCTTCCGTCTTTAGGGCGTTAATGATTCCTTGGCCCTCTCTCTGCAGCCAAAATGAATTAGGCATTCACATGCAGGGAAAGCAGCCCTAAGTCTGTAGCCAATATATTACCAGTTCAGCACTAATGTTCAACCCACCAAATGTTGGGGGTCTGCTTCCAGACTGAATCTGGTATGATTTTCCTAGCTTTGATTCAGCCCAAATAGCTAGTTCCCCCAGTCCCCATCCTGGCCACCTCCAGCTGCTGGTCCGACTTCACATTCCTTTGCTCTCCATCTTCCCCGAATCAGGGACCTACTGGACAGAGTCGCCAAGCCGGGTGGACAAGTGTGGCTGTCTCACTGGTCTTTAGGACTGATTCACAGGGCCTCAGGGACTGATCCTTTGAGTCTCCAAAAATGCATTTTTTGCATTCTCAGAAATCTCCATTAGTTTATTCTTGTCAAGCCAGCTACTCTTGTTCTACAGTACACCACACTCTGACAGCTGCTCTTGGAAAATTCGACGTACACACACACACACACAAACACACTCTCACTCTGCTCCTTCCTTCCCCTCCCCCAGACTTGGTACACTTCCTGATAAGGCCATACCCACTCACATGGAAACTTTCCTTCTGCCCTACATGGCTCCCATATGCTGGTGAAAGGATGCCCTGGCTGGAAATGCTGATGCCAGTTGGGAATAAGGATTTCCCCAGTGGTTCTCCTCTGTTCCCAGCTTCTGTCCTCATCACTGCCCTTTTACCCTAACTCTGTCCCTGGCTGTGCCAACCTGGTGTTGGAGCTCTGCACACACATGTGAAAATCAGTAAAGGGAGCCTTGTGGGAGGATTCACACCCTTCCTCTCCTATTCCAGTCCAAACCAAATGTCCTATACAGAAGGCTTCAACATGGGACAAACCTAAAGGAGAAGAATCAAAACAGACAGGAAGTTAGGAGCCGGGGTGGGGAGGAGATAAAGGACTACGGTCCTTCTGGGGCTGACCAGACACATAGAGGCTACAGTAAGCATGCTCCGAGGGCTGAGTCCCAACCATGAGAAGTAATGTAATGAATAGAGCACTGGGCCTGGGAGTCAGAAGGACCTCCTTCTCACTCCTCGACCTGACTGCCATGGGACCTTCAGCAAGTCACTTTACTTCTCTGTGTCTTGGTTACCTCATCTGTAAAATGGGGATTAAGCCTGTGAGTCTCATATGGGGCTTGGATTGTGTCCACCTTGATTAGCTTGTATCAAACCCAGCAAGTAGTACAGTGCCTGGCACATAGTAAGCACTTAAATACCATAAAAAGGTACTTTCCTATAAACCGAGATCAGGAGCCTGTGGAAAAATGCATTCGCCCCCTGAAATCCAGGGTGGCAACAGCAGCGACTGCTTTACAAAGGGAACCCTTTTTGCTCCATCTCAACAATGCCAACACCTCCTCCCCAGGCTTGGCTTCCAATGCCTGAGCTTTTGTCAGTGTATTGAAAAAAACCCCAAAAAAACCCCAAAAAGCCTTGTAAAATGAAGGGATTGCATTTTGGATCTGTTGATAGTATTCGTTACCCTTCTGAAGAAAGAGTCCTGGGGTGTTGGTAAGGTGAGAGCCTGTTCTTCACACCTCTTTAAGTCTTCTGAATAGGTGGGACTTTGATGTCCCAGAGAACAGCCTACAAAATAATTCAGGTTATAAAGGATGAAATGAAGAGCTGGGAGAGGAACAAAACCACTTTGAAATGAATAGCATCTGAAGGAGAGTCTTCAGAGATATACTGCACACAAGTTAATTCGCAAATAAATCCCAGGCGTTTTCCTGCCAACGTCTGGGAACAACCCTTCCCCCTACTTCCCCCAACCAAAATACATCCTGGGGAGAAAGATGAACCCAACATCCCTCTCCCCTGCTTGGTGACCAGCCATGTGGCTAGGAGGGGGAGAGAATTCTCAAGAGGGTGGTGGGGCGGAGGAGCAGGAGCCATGAATAACCTAGAGAGGGGCAGGAATTAGAAATATCTAGGCCAGACATGTGGCTGCTGCAATGAGTATGCAGAAGATCAAGGAGAGAAGGGGCAGGAGGGCAGTGCACAGTCATTCTGAGCAATCAATCCATCAGTTGTATTTATTGATTGCTTACTGTGTGCATAGCATTGTACTAAACACTGGGGAGAGTCCAGTACAACAGAGGTAGTAGACACATTCCCTGTCCACAGTGAGCTCATAGTCTAGAAGGGGAGACTGACATTAATATGAATAATCATCCCACGATGGGCCAAAGTCCCTGGGAGATAGAGTGAGAAACTGACTGTGACTTTCTCATGCGTGCACACAGCACGTGTACACACACACACACATGTGCACAAGGCCAAAGCCCCTAGGCCAGCCTGAGGCACTCATGGTGCCAGATACCGCTAAGGAAAGCCTGTACTATGAAGCGTGATCTCCCTAAAAATCTCCCCTGCCCCTCTCCAGTCCCACCCTCCTCCTGCCCTCTCTTCCACTCTTGCATCCCCAGACAGAATTTCCAGAGACATCCATATGCCTTTTAAATCTGCTTTCCAGTCCCCCTCCACCTGCACCTCTAGCCCCCTTCCTTCACACCTTTTAAACACTCTTGCCCCCTCTTTGATTGCACTCTTTAACCAGTCTCACTCTCCAAAGGCTCCTTCCCCACTGATTGCAAACATGCCCAGCAGCCCCAACTTAAAAAAATAAACCCGTTGACCACACAGCCATCTATGGTGATCACCCCATCTCTCTCCTACCAATTCCAAATTCCACTATCTCTATTTCTTCAATTTTCCCCTTGATCCCCTCCAATCTGGCTTCTGCTCCCTCCACTCCATGGAAACTGCCCTAACATCAAAAATGACCCCCTTTCTTACCAAATCCAATGCCCTCTATTCCTTCCTAATTCTCCTAGACCTCTCAGTTGCCTTTGGCACTGAACCACTCCCTTCTCCTAGAAACACTAATCTTGGCTTCGCTGACATTGTCCTCTCCTGGTTCTCCTCCTACATCTCTGGCCACTCCTTCTTAGGGTTTTTAGCCGGCTCCTCCTCTGCATCCCACCCCCTAATTGTGGGAGTCCCTCAAGGCTCATGTCTAGGTCCCCTTCTATTCTCCTCTACTCCCTTGGAGAACACATTCATTCCTGTGGCTTCAATTACCATCTCTACATGAATGATTCCCAAATCTACATCTCTAGTTCCAATCTCCCTCCTCTGCAGCCTTGCATTTCCTTTTGCCTTCAAGACATCTCTACTTAGATGTCCTGCCAACACATCAAACTTAACATGTCCAAAACAGAACTCCTCATCTTCCCACCCAAACCCTCTTCTGCCCAAAATCTCTCCTATTTCTGTAGACAATACCACTAGTCACCCTGTCTCAGAAGCCCGTAATTTTGGCTCTATTCCCGATTTATCTCTCTCCTTTAACTCACATATTCAATCTGTCACCAAATCCTGTCAGTTCTACCTTCACATCTCTAGAATCTACCTTTTCCTCTCCATCCACACTGTTACCGTGTTAATCCAGAAATTGACCATGAACCACCTTGACTACTAAACCTCACTCTCTTGCTGACCTCCCCGCCTCCTGTCTCTCCCCACTCCAGTCCATACTTCACTCTGCTGCCTGGATCATTTTTCTATAACACCGTTCAGTCCCTGTCTCCCCACTCCTCAAAAACCTTCACTGGTTGCCCATCCATCTCCACACTATGCAGAAACTCTTCACCATCGGCTTTGAGGCACTCAACCAGCTCGCCCTCTCCTACTACAGGTTGCTCTCTCCTAGTACAACACATCAGTCCTCTACCACCAACCTTGACTCGTCCCTCTCGTTCACCCCACACATCCTATCCGTTACCAAGACCTGCCGGTTTCACCTCTACAATATCGCCAAGATCCGCCCTTTCCTCTCCACCCAAACGGCTACCTTACTATTACGGGCTCTCGTTATATCCCGGCTAGACTACTGTGTCGGCCTTCTCTCTGACCTCCCTTCCTCCTCTCTCGCCCCGCTCCGGTCTATTCTTCACTCCGCTGCCCGGCTCATCTTCCTGCAGAAACGATCTGGGCATGTCACTCCCCTTCTTAAACAACTCCAGTGGTTGCCTATCGACCTCCGCTCCAAACAAAAACTCCTCACTCTAGGCTTCAAGGCTCTCCATCACCTTACCCCTTCCTACCTCTCCTCCCTTCTCTCTTTCTACCGCCCACCCCGCACGCTCCGCTCCTCCGCCGCCCACCTCCTCGCCGTCCCTCGGTCTCGCCCATCCCGCCGTCGACCCCTGGGTCACGTCCTCCCGCGGTCCTGGAACGCCCTCCCTCCTCACCTCCGCCAAACTGATTCTCTTTCCCTCTTCAAAACCTTACTTAAAAATCACCTCCTCCAAGAGGCCTTCCCAGACTGAGCTCCTCTTCCCCCTCTACTCCCTCTGCCATCCCCCCTTTACCTCTCCGCAGCTAAAGCCTCATTTTCCCCTTTTCCCTCTGCTCCTCCACCTCTCCCTTCCCATCCCCACAGCACTGTACCCGTCCGCTCGACTGTATATATTTTCGTTACCCTATTTATTTTGTTAATGAATTGTACATCGCCTTGATTCTATTTAGTTGCCATTGTTTTTATGAGATGTTCTTCCCCTTGACGCTGTTTAGTGCCATTGTTCTTGTCTGTCCGTCTCCCCCGATTAGACTGTAAGCCCGTCAAACGGCAGGGACTGTCTCTATCTGTTGCCGACTTGTTCATCCCAAGCGCTTAGTACAGTGCTCTGCACATAGTAAGCGCTCAATAAATACTATTGAATGAATGAATGAATACTCACTGTAGCTCCATCTATCACGCTTTATGACCCTTTGCCCACCTCCTCCGTCTGGCCTGGACCAAACCCCCTGTATAGATCACCACTCTCCCCATCTTTAAAGCCCTCCTAACATCATATCTCCTCCAAAAAGTCTTCCCTAACCCCTCATTTCCCCACTCTACTCACCCTCCTTTCTGCAACACCTTTGGTCTTGGGTGTGCATCCCTTAAGCCCATCGATACTCACCACACCCCTACCCCCATGGCACTTATGGTCATATCCTTACACTCAATTATTTACCCTGTATTAATTAATAAAGAATAATTTATTTTATTTCAACGTCTGTCTTCTCCCCTAGACCAGAAGCTCCTTGTGAGCAGAGATCGTGTCTAACAGCTCTATGCTGTTGTACTATTCTAAATGCTTAGTACATCGTAAGTGCTCAATAAATAATAATTATTATGGTAATTGTTAAGTGCCAACTATGTGCCAGGCACTGTTCTAAGCATTGGGGTAGATTCAAGATAATCAGGTTGGACACAGTCCCTGTCCCACACAGGGGTCACAGTCTTTATCCCCCTTTTACAGATGAGGAAATTGAGGCATAGAGAAGGTAAGTGACTTGCCCAAGGCCACAGAGCACACAAGTGGTGGAGCCAGTTTTAGAACCCAGGGCCTTCTGACTCCCAGGGTCATGCTCTACACAATAAGTTTAATTGACTGATAAATTCCAAAGCCCCTAGGCCAGCCTGTGAGACAGACAGACAGGTACCCCCCCACCCACACACACAATGCCAAAAGCTGCTAGAAATAGCCAGAACTAGACAGAGATTCTAATTTCTTTTCCCAACACCTCTAAACCGGCTGCTCATTTCGCTCTTCTCCACCCACGTCCCTGGTGCACACCTAGCGAGCACCCGGTGTGGCAGCAGAGGAGGCAGGGGGCTGGGAAGCCAGCAACATCAACTAGATGGGAGGACTTGAGGGACAAAAACAAAGAACTCTTCCAGATCGGAAAGAGACCCCCAAGTGGCTTGAGGAAATAAAGAGAAATGGAGCGGATAGGAGGGATTTGGAAAAAAGCTTCTAGAATAGAACCAAAAACAAAAAAAAAAATACATGAGGCAGGTAGGGTTTAAACAATCAGCTTCTCTTCCTGTAGTTGAGACCGCTGTTTAAGATTTCTTCCATTTAGGAAGAAGGTGGTTCAGGATCGAGGAGCCTTCAACTGAATGTCTGGGTCTGGAGGGATAAGACCTGGGTTCTAATCCTGGCTCTGCCATTTGCTTGCTGTGTGACCTCGGGCAAGTCACTTTACTCCTTTGGGCCTCAGTCTCCTCATCTGTAAAATGAGAATTAAATCCTACTCTCCTACTCAGACTGTGTGCCCCACCTGGGATAAGGGACTGTAACCAACTTGATTATCTTATATTTACCACATCACTTATTACAGTGCTTGGCACATCATAAGTGCTTAACGAATAATGCAATTATTCTTATTAGTCTGAGACCACTGGGTTACCTGATAAATCAGCCTTGTGATGACTTAATAATGCCCTGAGAAAGAGTCAAAGAGAGAGGGCAGAATTATTTTCCTCCTTCCCAACCTGAGCCTGCAATCATCCCTCAAATCCCCCTCATCGTCCTCCTCCTCCTCCTCCCTCTTCCGGTCCCAGGGGAGCTGCACATCAATCCCAACACCCTTGTACTGAGTGGAGCTGCTGCCGCCTCCAAAAGAGGCAGCTGGGGGAATTTTGCCCCTGTGGTTGCCTTTGTGCTGAGACACAAAAATGAGCCACAACTGTGGGAATTGGGCTTTCCTGAAAGCAGGGACCCTGAAGAACGGTGTCAGACAATCACCTCTCATCAAAGTGCGTCGCCACCAACAGCAGACGGTCTCCCTCCTCTCCCCCGCCCCCCCTCGCTTTTTCCTTCCCATCCACTCTTCATGGACATACCCTGGGAAGGCTAAAGCACAGCCTGTCACCTCCCTTAGTCCCTGGAGCCTCCAAAGGAGCAAGGAATGGGAAGTCTGCTGAGATGGGCTGATGAGAGAGCGGTGGGCCCTTTGCCGCTCTAAAGATGACACTCTTTCAGCTCCACCTTTCCCCCACCCGATCTCAATCTATCATTGGTATTTATTGAGTGCTTACTCTGTGCCTAACACTGTATTAAGTGCTTGGGAGAGTAGAACAGAATTAGCAGACCTAAGCAGCCCTCACTAGAGAGTTTCCCTCACTTGGCCACCCCAGAAAAGCAGCCTTTTAGACCCTCGATGTCCCAAACTGCCCCTTGGACTTCAGTGACAGGAAGGAGTGGAAAAGTGAAGAACCAGGGTTTCTGTTCTGAAACCTCCACCAACTCGATAGTGTCGATTTTCTTAATAAAGTAGGTGGCCAGGTCACTGGGGGCAAAGGATGGGGGAGGTGGCAGGGGGACTGAGGATAGTGGATAGAACACGGGCCTGGGAGTCAGAACAACCTGGGTTCTAATTCCGGCTCCGCCACGTGTCTGCTGGGTGACTTTGGGCAAGTCACTTCACTTCTCTCTACCTTGGTTCCCTCATTTGTAAAATGAGGATTAAGGCTGCGAGCCCCTTTAGGGTCAGGGACTGTGTCCAACCCGATTATGTTGTATCTACCCCAGCACTTAGTACAGTGCCTGGAACACAGTAAGCACTTAACAAATACCATTAATAACAACGATAACTCCATTTCAGCCTCTCAGCCTTGGACTATGAGCTGACAGTGAAACATGCAGTTACTCGGGTTGAAGTGTTTGTTCTCCCAGCCTCTCTCCCACATCGACTTACCCATTCCTGAATCCCAACATGGTTCTGAGCATTGTTCACACCCAGAAGGGCACTGGGTGTCAGAGGGCTTCTGGAGTTAAGGGAACAAGGGCATCCCAGGGCTGGAAGGAACATCCAGGTTATTTAGTCCATCCCCTTGTCTCCAGGCAAAACTGCTCCACAACCTTTCAGGACAGATAACTAGCTTTCCAAATCTTAGTGATCTCCTGAGAAGGAGACTGCACAACCCACTGCATCATGACAAGGAAGGGGAAAGGAATAAAAGGCTTCCCTGGACATATCTTCCAGTGGCTTCATCTTTACACTGTCAGCTCCTTGCAGGCAAGGATTGCGTCTGTCAACTCTATTGTACTGTACTTTCCCAAGCACTCAGTGCAATCAGTGCTCTGCCCACAGTAAGTGCTCATTAAATACCACTGACTGATTGACTTGCCTGGGAGAGGGTGAGGCGGGAGAGGGAGGAGAGAGAAGGAAAGGAGGAAGACTGTTAAACAAGTCAGTAATAGATGGGGAAAGGGAAGAGAGGTGTGGTTAGCTTAGCTGTAATAACCATAGGAGTGAAAATATTTGAACCCCATCCCTAGAGCATTGCCTAAATCTAGCAGCTGTGGTCAAACCGATCTGGAGCCACCATCTTAGATGTCACCAGGCAGGCATGATCTTGAGAATGGGTGCTTGCCCATGCATGCAGGAAGAATTCCAGGGTGCCTGATGAGAACATTCTGGGGACCCATGGAAGCTCTCAAAGCCACACAATGGCAGGGAAGTTTGGCCCCATAGAAAGGCCACAAAGTTCCCAGACCAGCAGAAAGATGAGTCAGATTCTCCTCACTAGTTCTGGTTGGTGCCACTGAGACACTAGCAACTCACAGGGTGCCAGCTAGATCCATCCCTCTTTCTGCCTTTTGCTCACCCAGAAGTTGGAGAAGGCGAAGGACAGAGAGAAAGTGGGATCTGCCAGCCAGAGCCACTAGCAAGATGAAGTGAGAGGGATGGAGTCAAAAATCCTAGCTCGTTGGCTTTGCCTGGCAGAGAGACTGGAAATGATCAGAAAAAAGAGAGCGGGACAGAGCTCAGACCATGCACGGTTTGATCTGGTGGCTCCCCACTTTTGGAGAATCCCCTCATTCCTGTGTCCTGGTACTTTGATCTCAATGTCTTCCCTCTCGGCTCTTCAGGTTTTTAAAGATCTAGGCCTGTGAGCAGCGGTTTTGCTTTTTCTGAACCAAGCCTCATTACACACACAATTCCTCTTCCCTTCCTCCTCTCTGACTGCAGATATCCTGCCCCACACAGTTACCCAGAATCAGACAAAAAAAGGAAAGAAATGAAAAGGGATTGACCTCAGGCCCCACCACAAGAATATGAAGTGATTCCAAGGGAGACACAGGAGGCAGTGAGTTGAGCCCCTACATAACTTGCAAATGTCCTCAAAATCTATCCTGCCTAATTATGGCTCTTGTTAAGCTTTTACTATGTGCCAAGCACTGTTCTAAGGCCTATCTACATTGCCAAGAAATGGAACGCCAAAGGCATGAAGCCACAGCTCTCCATGAGGATGCAGGATCAAGTGAAGCAGCATGGCTCAGTGGAAATAGCACAGGTTTAGGAATCAGAAGTCATGGGTTCTAATCCCGGCTCTGCCACCTATCAGCTGTGTGACTTGGGACAAGACACTTCACTTCTCTGTACCTCAGTGACCTCAGCTGTAAAATGGGGATGAAGACTGTGAGCCTCACATGGGACAACCTGATTACCCTGTATCTACCCCAGCACTTACAACAGTGCTCGGCACATAGTAAGCGCTTAACAAACAAATACAAATACCAATCATCAATACTCCGCACCCTCTCCGGACCCATCGCTTTCCTGAATGCTAACATTTCACATCTTCTTGTAGCCCTTAACTTATCGAAAAGGGCAAGAGGACTCCAGTGAGGAAGCTGGCTCCTCTTGGCAGGGAACTGAGGCGGCCTGCTGTCAAGCAGAGACCTCTGCTAGCTAACCCAGAGGTTGATACTGGAAGCTGCCCTCCGGTGGCTCTGGAGACAGCTGGGTTGGGAAGAGCAACTGGCACCTCCGCCTGGTGGAATGCTAGCAGGAGGCACCACCAGAAGTCCGGGGCAACCAGGCCAGTCAGAGAGGTCTGACCAGTGAAGATATCTGGTCCTCCAGATACTTGAAGTTGAGGCCTTCCCCTCTAGCAATCACTTAGGGGCCCCAGTATTGGGAATGCCAAGAATCGTATAATAATTACTATTATGGTACTTGCTAAGCATAAGTACTAAGAGCTGGGGTAGATACAAGATAATAGAGTTGGACACGATCCCTGACCCAAATGGGGCTCACAGTCTAAGAAGGAGGATATAGGATTTTATGTTCCATTTTACAGGTGAGGAATCAGAGACACAGAGAAATTAGGTGACTTGCCCAAGGTCACATAGCAAATGGCGAATCTGGGTTTAGAACTCAGGTCCTCTGATTCCCAGGCCTGTACTCTTTCTTATTAGGCCACGCTGCTTCTCAATAATAATTGAATACAACAAAAGCCAGGGGGTATTAGGGAAAAGAGATTCAGATCATTGAAATTCCTAAACCACTCTATGTTCAGACTGTCCCGGAACAGCACTCCTGGCTGGAAATTTCAGGATGAAATGATATGTGAAATTTTTCAATGGCCAAATTCAATATATAGCAACCATCTTCCCAAATTCTACTTTTACAGAAATAAACCAGGACCACCACCCTTACACATCATCACACCTTGCATAGTTCCTAAGGGGGACTTTTCCCATGGCTAAGCCAACATCCTAAAGATCTCAGCCAAGTTCAGGACTCACTAGGGTAGCTCGGCTCTCAAATTAACACCTTAAACCAAGCGGATGGGGAGAACATTTGGTCTGATGGCAGGACAAGCCAAGTAAAGCTCTCCTCAGGAGGGACTGTTAATCAGAAAGGTGAATTTTTTTCATCTCTTCTGTCACTGAGTTGTTCAGGATGAGTTATCAGAATGAATTGCTAGCAGGGCCAGAACTCTGAACTACTTCAGCAGAGGTTCAGAATTCACCTGGATCCCCCAAAGGGAACCCAAGGTCAAGTAATCACTTACTTCGGTGAATCACTGATTAATGTTCCTTCTTCCTGCTCACAGCTTACTGAGGGGCATATATTATCCTCAATGGATGGGATGTGTTGAGGCCTAATATAAAGAGCACAGGACTGGAAGCCAGGGGAGCTGGGTTCCCTCAACCCACTCTGCCAACTGTCTGCTTTATGATCTCGAACAAGTCACTGGACCGATCGAGGCCTCAGTTTCCTTCTCTGTAAGAAAGGGATAAGCTAATCAAGCTTCCTGGCTTTTAGATTGCGAGCCCCATGAGGGGCAGAGACCGTGTTGCCATTTGATAATCCTGCATCTACTCCAGCACATAGCCCAAAACTGGACACAGAAATACCGTCATTCTCATTATTGTTGGACAATTGCCAAGGTCACCCAACAATCGGTGTGTGTCTATGATTAGAACTTAGAACTCTGACTTCCAAATGTAACTTTTCTGTGGTTCCTGAGATTTTCCAGGCCATAAAACCCGGTCCAGGCTACCTGAGCACTAGTTTTGAGAAGCCCACAAAGGTCATTTGCAATCCTTTGGCTGCTCTCTCTATTCATTCAGTCATTCTACTCTATTTGGGGTGTGAGCGATCGGCAGTGATAGCAAGAAGTACAGGACAAGTCAATAGAGCAGTTGGGTACAAATCCTCAAGACTGCCTACCTTCTCTGAAAGGCTCAAAAGCCCCCTGTGGGTACCATCTTGTCCATCCTGCCAATGTCCCTACTGAGTCAGAAGGGGTGGGAGCAGAAAATGTGGGTAAAGGAGAAAGCCAGATAATGAAACAGAACAGTTAAGCACTTAAAAAGCCAGTTGAACTATAGGAAGTCTACCCGGAAAATGAGAAGAAAAAATTGAGCCACCAGTGAGGGACTTTAGACACAAACAGCCAGCTTGGATCCTAACAGCTTTCCAGCTGGGGGTGCAAGGGCTAAACAATCCCAAAGGCATAAAGCCAGAGGAGCAGGGACAAAGGTGAAGTTGCCAGGTCTAATCAATAATCCTTAATAATCATCATAATCATAATGAAAATGAAAGCAGCCTAAGACTCCACCCTGGTGCTAAGTCACACTCCAGAAAGAAGGAAAAAAAAGAGAGACAAACTCAGATTCCTACTATCTCTGGCAACAGAAAGCACTGACTGCCACAGGCGTCCCAAATGTAAACAAAGAAATGGCTTAAATTTATCACTGGTTAATGTTTTATCTGCCCACTGTCCCGGGACCAAAAACATCTCCAAATCCTATCCACAGCTCTTCTTTCTTTATACTCTAATTGCTGGAGTTGTGATCAGATTTGCTGGGACTTTTTTCCAAATGCTACTGCCTCCCCCTCCTCCTCCTCCACCACACCTCTCCAGTGAGTGCCCCTTGATGGGATTAGTGTGGGGAGGGGGCTACAGCTGCTCTGAGGGGCTCCAGATCTGCCTCTCCCTAATTCTACTGCAGATTTGCATAGCACTTTTTATTTTCCAAAGAGCTTTCCCATGGTTTAGCTAATTTTTCGACCTCACAACTTCTCTGTGACGTAGGAGAGGCCGCTATTATTATCTTGGCTTTACAGATGAGGAGCCTGAGGTTCAGAGAGGTTATGGGAGTGGGCCGGGTCAGTGGGAGAGCTGGGACTAGCGCCCGGGTCCTCTGACTTGCAAACCCATAATTCTCTTTCCAGTTGACCATGCTCCTTCTTTGGCTGTCTCTGGGCTTCTTGCCCTGCACTGTGGCCCAATGCTGGGCAGGGGGTCTGACTGGCTCTGGCATTCAGGGATGGTGGTCCAGCTCTGATATTTGGGAGCTAGACTGGGTGTCCAGCTCTGGCCTCTTGGGCTGGTTTGGGGTGAGCAGATTAGGGGAGTTTCAGTTTCAAGGAAAATAATCCCTGGAATTATTTCAAATTTTCTGCATAATTTGAATCATTTCTGAAGGCCCAGCGAAAGGATTACAACCACTGAAAAATTCAGCAGCATCCAGCAGAAGCAGCCCATGATGAAAAAGGTTTCGGTCTACTCATTTCAGCTTCAGTCAGAGAAGCAACACGGCCTAGTGGATACAGCCTGGGAGTCAGATGGATCTGAGTTCTAATCCCAATTCTGCCACTTGTCTGCTGTGTGAGCAATCACTTCACTTCTCTGTGTCTCAGTTACCTCATCTGTAAAGAAGGGATTAAGACTGTGAACTGGATGTGGGACAGGAACTCTGTCCGACCTGATTAATTTATATCTATCCCAGGTCTTAGAAAAGTGCCTGGTACAAGGAAGTGTTTAAATACCACTTAAAGACAAAAATTTTTTTTAAAAACCTGCTTATGAATGGCAGTTACCACTGGGCTCAGGTCTCACTGAAGAGGGGAAGGGGGCCTGCAAAACCTTGAAAATCATCAGGATTCTTCAGATATTCTCAAAGTCTCCAGATCAGAAGCATGATGCCAAACTGACAGTAGACTGACCGTGGCCTCACTCCTCTCTTTGCACCTTCGGCAGCAGCACTGTCTTCCCTGATGCCAAAGCAATATTATCTTCTATTTTTCAAATGGGAAGCAGTGTGGTCTAGTAGACAGAGCACGGTTCTGGTTGTCAGAAGGACCTGGCAAATGGCTCTGCAACTTGGCTGCTGTGTGACCTTGGGCAAGTCATTTCACTTCTTTGTGTCTCAGTTACCTAACCTATAAAATGGAGGTTAAGACTGGGAGCCTCAAGTAAGGCAGGGACTGTGTCCAACCTGATTAGGTTGTATTCCCCCCAGAGTTTAGGACAGTGCCTGAAACATGGTAAGCAGTTAATAATTCCATAATACCATAAATTAAAAAAGAAAAAAAAAGAATCAGCATGGCCAAATGGAAAGAAAGTGGGCCTGAGAGTCAGACAGCTGGGCTCAAATCCCAGTTCTGCCATTTGCCAGCTGTGAGACCTTAGTCGAGTCACTTGACTTTTACGTGCTTCAGTTTCACTACCTATTCTCCCTCTCCTTGGACTGTGAGTCCGAAATGGGACAGGGAGTGCTTTAGATTTATCTTGTACTTATCACAATGCCTGGCACAAAGTAAGCACTTACAAAATACCACTATTTTTATTACTGTAAATTCAAGGTGTGGTCCCTAACAAAGAGATATCCTTGGAAGAAGAGAAAGAAGCAAGTGTTTTAAATCAAAGCGTTCAACCTAGATCACTTTTTTAAAATGGTATTATTCATTCAATGGTATTTATTGAGCACTTACTGTGTGCAGAGCACTGTATTAGTACTGTACTAGGAGAAGCAGCGTGGCTCAGTGGAAAGAACCTGGGCTTCAGAGTCAGAGGTCATGAGTTCGACTCCCGGCTCTGCCACTTGTCAGCTGGGTGACTGTGGGCAAGTCACTTAACTTCTCTGTGCCTCAGTTACCTCATCTGTAAAATGGGGATTAACACTGAGCCCCAGGTGGGACAACCTGATTCCCCTGTGTCTACCCCAGGGCTTAGAACAGTGATCGGCACAAAGTAAGCGCTTAACAAATACCAACATTATTATTATTATTATTACTAAGTGCTTGTATTAGTTAAGCACTTAGTATGTGCCAGGCAGTGCACTAAATTCATTCATTCATTCAATAGTATTTATTGAGCGTTTACTATTTGCAGAGCACTGTACTAAGCGCTTGGAATGAACAAGTCGGCAACAGATAGAGACAGTCCCTGCCCATTGACGGGCTTACAGCCTAATCGGGGGAGACAGACAGACAAAAACAATAGCAATAAAAAGAGTCAAGGTGATGTACATCTCATTAACAAAATAAATAGGGTAATAAAAATATATAAAATTGAGCAGACGAGCACAGTTCTGAGGAGAGGGAAAGGGAGGGGGGAGGAGCAGAGGGAAAGGGGGGGGAGGGAGCTTAGCTGAGGGGAGGTGAAGGGCGTGTAGAGGGGCAGCAGAGGGAGCAAAGGGAAAAGGGGAAGCTCAGTCTGGGAAGGCCTCTTGGAGGAGGTGAGCTCTAAGTAGGGCTTTGAAGAGGGGAAGAGAATTAGTTTGGTGGAGGTGAGGAGGGAGGGCATTCCAGGACAGCGGGAGGATATGGCCCAGGGCTCGACGGCGGGATAGGCGAGAATGGGGGACGGTGAGGAGGTGGATGGCAAAGGAGCGGAGCTTGTGGGGCGGGCAGTAGAAAGCGAGAAGGGAGGATGGCATTTGCTCATATCAATCAATGGTATTTATGGAGTGCTTAGTCTGTGCAGAGCACTGTACTAAGCACTCAGGAGAATACATCAGAATTAGCATTTAGTTCCCTGCTCATAATGGGCTTACAGTTTAGCGGGGTAGACAGACAATAATATCAATAATTTATACTATATAATTTAAAGATATGTCTATAAGTGCTGAGAGGTTGAGGGTGGGGTGAAGAGAATATGTCCAAAGGTCACAGATCCAAATGCATAGACGATGCAGAAGAGAGAGTGAGATGGGGAAAAGAGGGCTTAATCGGGGAAGGCTTCTTGGAGGAGACGTGACTTTAATAATGTTGGATATCAGCCTGGATTCTGGGGTTGGTACCCATCTTCTGTCCTGGGCAGTGTCAGTTCAGCCCAACACCAACCCCATCTTATAAAATAACCAATGCTTCCTCTAGCTTCTTCTTATTTCTGAACCTTCAGCTTAATCTGATTTCTGTTTGAAGGCTTTAGGAACTGATCAGAAGCTAAGGACTAGACTAAGAAAGAGAGATGCTATCTCTTTGCCTTGGGCCAAACCTTATCCCAATCAATCAACTGTATTTATTGAGCATTTACTATGGGCACAGCACTGTATTAAGTGCTTGGGAGAGTACAATGCAACAAAATTAACAGACATGATCCTTGCCCGTAACTAGCTTACAGACTAGAAGAGGAGAAAGACATTTATATGAATAACATAATTAATAATATGAATAACAGCTCAGGGCTAGAGAACAAAGTTATAACAGATCGACAGCTATCTGAAGCTCCAACTACTATTGGAGTGAATGAGGGCAGAGGCTCAGTGTTTCCATAAACGGTACCAAAGCTTTTCCCCAACCCTCTGTTTTGGGATAGATGAAGCTCGTTAGGCAAATTCCTTGGAGGTGCTGAGGCTGGCATTCATGGCCCTTGATACCTAAATGTCCTATGCCCGCCTAAGCTCCATTTAGGAATAGCCTCCCTCAAGTCTAGGCACACATGGATCTTCTTGGCATGAAAGACTTTTAAACTGTAATCTCCACCACTACACTGTAAACTCCTTGTAGGCAGTGACCATGTCTATCAATTCTATTGTATTGTATGGTCTCAAGCGCTTCGAACAGTTCATTGCTAAGAAGTAAAATGGCTTAGTGGATAGAGCACGGGTCCTGAGAGTCAGAAGGACTCTGCCATATCTGCTGTATGACCATGGGCAGTCACTTCACTTCTCTGTGCCTCAGTTACCTCATCTGTAAAATAGGGATTGAGTGTGAGCCCAATGTGGGACAGGGGCTGTGTCCAACCTGATTAACTTGTATCTACCCCAGTGTTTAGAATGGTACTTGGCTCATAATAAGCACTTAACAAGTACCATAATAATAATAATTATTACAGTGTGCTGCACACAATAAGCACTCAATAAATCATCCCGATGGATTGCATGGATGGCCCCCAAGTGCACAAATACCAATGACAGAAAATTCCTTTCTGAAGGAAAGAAGCTATCTTGCTTGATGGTAGCAATTGTCTACTGGACTCCATCATTGTTCAGAAAACACCTCCTAGAGATTTTGAAAGGTCAGGAAGCAAAACTCTTAACAACAAGAAAATTTATTAAAATTTTTCTTCAAGGGAAATCCCCAAATAACTAGGCCTCTTGACTTGTCCCTGCCTCCAGCTCTAATGGGATAAATCCACCACACCAATAAGAGGCCCCAGGGCACAGTGTGTCATAGAGAGTGCCACTCAAATCAGCAATTCCAAGGCAGATTCCCATGACCTCTCATTTAGCTGTGCCAGCTTTTTCGTTCTTTTTTTTTTAAAAAAAAAAAAGGGTACGGTCCCCTTATTGGTATCACATGTCACTTAATTTCACCACCTTCTTCTAAACCCCACTCTCTCCGGTTTTCTCCTCTGAGCCTTCTCTTTCCAAGTGTTTCATTTGCACTGCCTCCCGTGGGACTCGTCTCTGCTGCCGTACCAACGTGCAGATAGCTAGCTGCAAGTCTATTATCATTTTCCCACAGACCCCCCCGCCCCCCCAGTAAGGTATCCTTCACAAACTAGAAATCGTTTGCTTCTCCCAACCGGGCCTGGTCTGATCCTTGTGCAGTCTGGTGAAAAGCGAGGGGGTGGTGGGGAAGGACTTAGGAATCAGAAAGAACCCAGGCCTCACCCATACCAGGAGGGAGAGTGATCAGAGGAAAGCTCCTCTGCATCTCTGTTGTTGGGGTGAGCTACTCCACAGCCCACACCTGTTGTGCAGAGAGCCACAGCACAACAGATCCTTCAGACGCTTTCTGCTTAAGTTGTCGCTTTTAAGTGGCCCTGAAAGCCGGCTTCAAGTCACGGGGCCAGAGTATCACATTCTGGGAATGCTGTCTGTCCTCATTCTTTGGAGTTTTAGATACAATAAACAATTCTCTTGACCACTTCAGGCGTGGTTGGCTGACTCTGGGAAAGCTAATAATAAATCAGCAATAATCATAGTAACAGGAAGGAGAATTAGTATTTCTGGAGGCTGCATATGGGTCCTTATGGGCAGGCGGATGTGTCTACCAACTACTAGGGAAGCAGCATGACCTAGTGAAAAGAGCCCGGGCCTGGAAGTCAGACGACCTGGGTTCCAATCCCGGTTCAGCCACTTGCCCGCTGTGTGATCTTGGACAAGTCACTTAACTTCTCTCTGCCTCAGTTCCCTCATCTGCAAAATGGGGATCCAATCCCTGTTTTCCCTCCTATTGTAAACCCCATGTCAGCCCCATGTCTGATTATCTTGTATCTAACCCAGAGTTTAGTACAATCCTGGGAACATAATAAGCGCTTAACAAATGCTACAATTATTATTATTTTCTCTTGTAACTTCCCAAACGCTCAGTACAATGCTCTAAACACAGTCTTATGCTGTCAAATTGTCTCCGACCCATAGAGACTCCATGGATGCATCTCTCCCTGAACGCCCCATCTCCATCTGCAATCATTCTGGTGGCTTATCCATAGTTTTCTTGGTAAAAATATGGAAGTGGTTTACTATTGTCTCCTTCCACAAAGTAAATTTGAGTGTCCACCTTCGACTCTCATCTTCCATGACGCTGCTGCCCAGCACAGGTGAGTTTTGACTTGTAGCAGACTGCTTTCCACTCACTAGCTACTGCCCACACTAGGAATAATAATAATAATAATGTTGGTATTTGTTAAGCGCTTATTATGTGCAGAGCACTGTTCTAAGCGGTGGGGTAGACACAGGGGAATCAGGTTGTCCCACGTGGGGCTCACAGTCTTAATCCCCATTTTACAGATGAGGTAACTGAGGCACAGAGAAGTTAAGTGACTTGCCCACAGTCACACAGCTGACAAGTGGCAGAGGAATGGAATGGGTAGGCCTCTGCTTGACTCTCCCTCCCATAGTCGAGACAGGTAGAGCACTGGAAACTTTCCAGGTGCGATCCTGAGAGGGGGCTGCACACAGTAGGCATTCAATAAATTCCATGGATAGACTGATTACTTCTGAAATGTTCAAAGCACTTTACATTTATTAGTTCAATTACCCTGGTGTGGGTGTCCATCATAAAGGGTATATTAGCTCCTTACGCTCTCCCTAATGGGAGGAGGTACCCAGCGGGGCCTCCTTCTCTACTTTGACTTCAAGCTTCCTTGGACTCCTGGGTCCCCTTCAGTGACAGGAAGGCGTAAACCTACAACTGGGAGGAACTGGAGATTGGGAGGGGCAGAACATGTCTCGACTCAGGACATATAGCCAAGGTTCCTTACTCTGGAAGTTTTCTCACTCTGAAATCCCCTTTCCTGATAGGGCACAATTTCTTGCTCCCCGGGGAAATGGCAGAGGGTCACTGCTAATCAGTTCATTCACCTAGGAAGGAGAGATCTGTAAGGCTGAAATCAGAGGCCCAGTCCGGCCACATGAATGGGGGACTCAGCAAAGAGAAGACAGGGAATCTCATTTCTGGCGGTCAGCGTTTCTCCTGCTTTATTTTCCTAGAGAAGAAACCTGCCTGGAGACTGCTGAGGGAGAAAGAGAAGAAAAATCATCAGTCCCAAGCTTCTAAACTTAAACTTGCAAGGTCAGCACAATCCTGGGTATTCCCTGGCACTGCTTGCGGAGGGTGAACTTTCATTCCAAACGGAGATTTCTAACCACTATTCTGGCATTCCAAATCAGACCCTTGCTGAACGGTGGGTACCGTGGGAGATCAAGAGGTCAGGGCTGAGAGCAGCTCAGGAGGGAAACCCCTTTAAATCAGTCATATTTATTGAGTGCTTACTGTGTGTCGAGCACTGTTCTAAGTGTGTGGGATAATGAAACACAACAGAGTTAGTGAACGTGTTCCCTGCCCACAATGAGCTTAGAGTCTAGAGATGATCTTTCTTTTTTTTTTTTTAAATGGTATGTGCCAGGCATGGTTCTAAGTGCTGGGGTAGATACAAGCTAATCAGGTTGGGCACAGTCCATGTCCCACATGAGGCTCACAGTCTTAATCCCTATTTTACAGATGAGGGAACTGAGGCACAGAGAAGTTAGGTGACTTGCCTAAGGTCACAAAGCAGACAAGTGACAGAGCCGGGACTAAACCCAGGCCTATGCTCTATCCCCTAGGCCATGCTGCTTCTCAGCTTACAGGAAACACACTGCTCACTAATTACTGTGTTAAATGAAAGACTTTAGCAGAGGAGAGTGAGTTTGAGAAAGAGTCAGGGATCCTGTGCAGGCTTGCGCAGTACCGAAAGGCAAGAAGGTGTACAAATCGGGGAGGCAAAGAAGTGAAGCGTGAAACAAACTCCAATGATGCAAACACAAACACAGTTTCACATGCAGGGAGGGGGGTGTTTTCCCCAGGACCCTTTCCTCACATAAAGCAGCTCCTTGCTCCCAAGAGAAGAAAGCACTGGTGGAGTAGAAAGCAAGCGTCCAATACTGTCTGCAAATGGGAGAAATCATTAGCGGAGCTCAGGGAATCAGCATTATCTGACTGCTCGAAGAGACGGTCTTTTAGCTCTCCAGCGAGACGACCATCTGATCGCGTTGGCTCGGGAAGCCACTTTCTGATTGAGGGAAGCCAAGGTCACATCACTCAGCTTGGGTGGGAGGTTCCCTGAGACACACACAGGCCTGTCCCTTGGTCACCCTCTCTGCAACCCCAAGGAGGGCCGTTCCCTCCCTTTACAATAATCAATCAGTTGTATCTACTGAGCACTTTCTGTGTGCAGAACACTGTACTAAGCACTTAGAGTAATGATAATAATTGTGGTATCTGTTAAGCACTTACTATGTGCCAGGCACTGTAATAAACACTTTGGGGGGAAAGGGGTGTGGGGGATAAAAGCAAATAGGGTTGGATACAGTCCCTGTCCCACGTGACTTTATCCCCATTTTACAGATGAGGGAACTGAGGCAGAGAGGAGTGAAGTGACTTGCCCAAGACGACACAGCAGGCAAGTGGCAGAGCTGGGAATAGAATCCATGACCTTCTGACTCCCAGACCCCAGTATAACGGAGCTGGCAGGCACATTCCCTGCATACAGTGAGTTTCCAGTCTAGAAGATAAACTTCTAGTCTGGAGGACTGAAGAGATCATGTCCTCACAACCCCAAGCATAAAGACTGACTTGTTATGTGGCATAGGACCAGCAGAACGAACACTCTAGATGCCATTCAAGAAAAAGATGGCAAAAGATTCATCTCCAAGGTAGGAGGGAGCAATAGACTAGGTCTCTTTTCAAGTCATTCTTTGATAAATACCGGTCAACCAACCACCTGTAAACTAATGACCTTCTCAACACAACTCCTATTTTTTTAAAGGTATTTATTAAGCACTTACTATCTGCCAGGCACTGTACTAAGCGCTGGGGTAGATACAATATGATCAAGTTGGACACAGTCCCTGTCTCACAGAGGGCTCACAGTCTTAATCTCCATTTTACAGACTGGAGGTAACAGGTCCAGAGAAGTTAAGTGACTGGTCCAAGGGCACATAGCAGACAAGTGGTAGAGCCAGTATTAGAACCAAGGTCCTTCTGACTCCCAGGCCCAGGCTCTGTCCACTAAACCATGCTGGAGAAGCATTCTTTAGCCATAGCTCCCTGCACAATGGGGTGTCCTCACACTGAACAGGGATGCAGGGATACTGAAGAACTAGAAAAGAGGACTTTGGAAGGACTCTACTAACTACTTTAAGAGCAGAGGCTACCTTTCCTGTGGGGGATGGAGGAGGGAGACCCGAAGATGGAGAGGGGCTGCCCTACTCCTAGATCCAGCTGGAATCAACTCAAGTGTTCAAAACCATCAGAGAGTCAGTGCCTGGCCACAAAATTAGGAGCTCAGTACAAGGTCCATCTTGTAGGAGATGTGGAGATCAGGTTGGCAAAGAATAGCCTCTTTCTTGGTCTACCGTGAGGCTGGCCACCCGGCTTCCCAGATACAATTGGTTCCTTGTAATGAAATCTCACCTTCCCATTCTGCCCGGGCCTGAATACTTGCCCTTCTCCTATCACCTTTTCATTTCTTCTCCTTCAAGGACAAGTCTCACATAACCAAGATAAGGTCCTGTAAAGCTTATTTATGGGCAGGGCATGTGTTCACTAATTCTTTTGCATTGTACTCTCCCAAAGAGCTTAGTACAGTGCTCTGCACAGAGTAAGCACTCAATAAATACCCCTGATTGATTCAAATACTCTGAAGACCGCCATTTAGAGTAGGCTGTTAGATCTTCTGTTTTCATGCCAAGCCCCAAACCTCATCTTATCTTTGAGAAAACAGCTGGGTTGACTATAGAAAATAGAGTATTTTTGAGGCAACAGAGAGAAGTGTTAAATTCCACACCATTACTTGAACTGGTAAGCAAGTGTAATGGAGAGAGGTAAATCATAAAATCTTTGTGAAGATAATTTTTGTCCCTCCCCTTTCCAATAAATTGAAGTTGGCAGGCTATTATTCAACTAGAAGGAAGAAAGAGTCTACAACAGAGTACCAAGAAATCATCTTCCCTGGAGAAAAAGAAAAGTAGACATATCAGTCAGCCTAGGATAGTGAGGTCACACCTGCCTAAAGACAGGATGATGGACCAGAAGCCCCCTCCAACTCCATGATTCATTTGAAATAGCAGAAGGACAGGGCATACAGTGGAAGGGTTATTTGCTTTTGAAAACAGGTTTGGGTTTGTCACATTGTCAGTGGAAATGTTGCCATTTAAACCTTGAAGAGCTAGATTTGATTTAGTATACTAAAGCCCAGAGGACTCCCAAGAAGATGCCATGTTTTAGGCTGAGCTTTAGAGCTTTAGAATACTGAAGAAACAGCACTATGATTGCTAGATGAAAAAAAATCAGCCATGTACAATCTGCTAATGTGCACAACAGAGAGAGAGCACTTTGCTCATCTCTGAGGTGTCTGGCATTTCTACTGATACTATAGGTCCATAATTCAAGGAGAGAGCTTAGTCTTTTAAGAAAAAGACAATGCTAACAATCAATGAAGTAGAGAGGAAAAAAAATCATTAAATTGTGCTTCCATTTCCCATATCAGTTGAAGGGAAACGTTTCTGATCAATCAAATAGCTTGACCAGAACAGGCTGCCTGGGGAACAGCCTGCTGGTTTCAGGGGTACAGTAAGGAAGGAGGAGCAGTTGGGATGAACTACCTGATTCACACCCCACAAAGCAGGAAGGGGCAAGGTAGTCCCAGGGCCAGCTGCGATGCACAATGGGCAGTGAGTATGGCTGGTCTAAGATAAGCAAGGCTCCTTTCCTTACTCCTCTCTTTCGATTCCATGTTTCCAACTCCAGGCCAGCTTGAGTTCTGTACCAAGAGCCTTTCCAAAAAACATGGACTCCATCAAGAGTGGGGAAAGAGCCAGGTCTACCAATCAGTCATTCAATTAATTGTATTTACTGAGCACTTACTCTGTGCAGAGCACTTTACCAAGCGCTTGGGAGAGTACTATATAACAGAATTGGTAGACACATTCACTGCTTCCAATTCCTCATGTCCTCCCTGAAGGGGCAAACCTTCTCCCCAGAAACTGCTTAAGGCAGCTCAGAAAGGAGAGGCTGTTGCACCTGAATTGTTTCTTTTATCCTTCCTACATGTACCACACAGAAACAAGACAGGTAGTTTGGGCTGACCCTCATAATAATAACGATGGCATTTGTTAAACGTTTACTATGTGCCGAGCACTATTCTAAGCACTGGCATAGATACAAGGTAATCAGGTTGTCCCACGTGGGGCTCATAGTTTTAATCCCCATTTTACAGATGAGGTAACTGAGGCATAGAGAAGTTAAGTGACTTGCTAAAAGTCACACAGCTGACAAGTCGTGGAGCCGGGATTAGAATCCATGACCTTCTGACACCCAGGCCCGTGGTCTTTCCACTAAACCACGCTGCTTCAACACCAACGTGCTTATCTGCTTATCATCACTAATGTCTGGCATTTCTAATGTCCCCCTCTCTACTGTAAGCTCATTATGGGCAGGGAATACGCCTGCTTATTCTGTTGAATTGTGCTCTCTCAAGCGCTTATTAAAGTGCTCCATATTTAGTAAGTGCTCAATAAATACAGTTGACTGATTGATGTGAATTTGAATCCAGTTTAACTCTCCCCCAGTGTGTGGATGCACATTTCTCCTTGCATGGCTTCTCATCTCAAGCTTAAAATCAAATAGCCCATGCTCCTAGAGACATTTACAATTACCACCATCAACCATATAGGCTCTATTAGGGTATACAAATGCGCTCACTTGCTATTTCCTGGACTTGCCAAACCCCAAATATGGCTATTTCACCCCAAGGGCTCAGGAGAGAAAATCCTTGACCCTCACTGGCCCATGCCTAAGGAGCCTGTTGTTTAAGACCCTTAAAGGACCCAGTTCCTTATAGTGTGGGAAGCAAACACACCAAACAATTTAACCCTCTTGAATATTTCCACCTCTGACAGTCCAATGCGGTTTGGCAAGCGGAAGGGTGGGGTGGGTGGTCAAAAAGAGTCTAGGCAGGTGTTCTTTACAAGCTGGGACTTGCAAACCTACCAAATGCCTTGTGCAATTATAGACTGTATTCTCTAACAATTGGAATATTTAACACCACATACACACACAAACACACAAAAAACCCCCTCACTTGTTCATCCCGCCCCTCCAAGGAGACTGGATTTTCCAAGACCCAGCTCTCACAGTTTCATGACCCACGAGGCATTAATAGAGTCACACATAGTACTGAGGAACATATTCTGGCCACAGCTGTTTCCATCAGCTCCTGAAAATAAGACCTTGTCTAAAAAAAGAAAGTTAAAAAAAAAATCCTTCAAACTGCGACCTCAGCAGGGAAATGAACCACGACTCTTTTCATCTTTTCTATTTTAATAATTTTGCTCAGGCTTAATCGCTTATTGAAAATAAAAATCAAACCCACACATTAAAATGCTGGTGTCCTCAAGAACCAAGAGACCGCCAAGCGTGACAAGAATATCTCGAGGTTTCTACCACTGATCCCACCCCTCTCTCCCCCCAACTCTCCCCCAGAGTTTTCACCATTAAGGAATTTATTAGTGACCCCCAGGTAAGCAGACCCAACCTACCAAGGAGCTATGGATTCCTAGGTTTAGGCTCTGCCCTTGAGGACAGGCAGGAGAGAATGTGCGCACATCCACTTGCCTTGGTATTCACCAGAGCAGAGAGTACTGTAATATCAACCTCTAAGGGCTTTTCCAGGAGAAATGGCTCACTCCGTAAAGGAAAAGTTCTAGTGCTCAGAAGAGACTCTTAGAATAAATGATCTCTAAATACTGTAGCACTGCATATTACAGGGTTTATAAAGATTCCAAGATGCACAGATTCAAACAAAGGATGTGTGTACAGGGCAGACTGAGCTAACTCCCACATGCCCTCCCCCACCCCTCCACCCCAGTGGCAGATGCACATAATAGAAGGGTAAGTCCGGCAAGGGAAGAGATTTAATTACAGGGACTTTTATTTTAAGTCAGAGCGCAAGGCAACCTTAGGCAGTGCCCATTTTAAATGGGTTGTTTGGTTTCCTGTGGTTCAAAAGGTGTCAAGGCTAAATATACCCCACTTTCCATGGAGGCGGATTAGTCAGTGAGATCATTAAAAAGAAGGAAGGTTTTGCTGAGCGGTGAGAGCAACTGCAGTTCGACAAACCTCAACTATAACACCACTCCCACGGACCAGGGCCCGGCAGCTCCAGAATTTTGGAGTCTTGGGATGATAAAACAGAAAATTAAAATCCCAATTTCGCCCGCACTATTCAGGTAACTGGAGCAAAAGCCAGCTGCTGGACTGAATGGTCTGGATCACTGCCAAAAGCTGGTTTCTCCACTTTCTTCACTTCCCTGGGTCTGGAGCTGATTTATTCTTTAGAATCATTGACTCTGGAGTGGACCCAGCCAACACTTCCAGAGTTCCCCCATTCAAACCGATCTCTGTGCAAATCTCATAAAAAGATAATGGCAAAGAGAGGCAGAATTGATTTTTGGACTATTGGTTATATTCAGAAAAGTGAATAAACCCAGGACAGGAAGAACAGATAACATGATTCCAGTCACATATGTTTTTAGGATAGGTCTTTGCTCAAAACTTTACACAATGGTAAAAATGCATACCACACATTTGCTGTGAAATTACTTGAAAAATCAATATCTGATCAATAAAACCATAGAATTTCTGGAATGGAAGGGATCTTAAAAGTCTCCTAGTTCAATCTCCTGGGTTCTGTCTGGGATGACTTAGAGGGCCACCTGCCTGATCAGTGCCTAACCAAGCAAATCAATCAGTGGTATTTATTGACTGCTTACTGTGTGCAGAGTACTCTAAGCATTTTGGAGAATACACTACAACAGAGTTGGTAGACACATTCCCTGCCCACAACGATCTTACAGTCAGTCTATCCCTACGGGCTCCCAGAAGATGAATTTACAACTGGCTTGTCCATAAACTCCACAGTGCCATGACCCTCATTACCAGGAAAACCTAATGAATGGAAAGTCTCCATTGCGGCTACATCAGCCTGAAGCTCCCTAGATTCTAGTCTTAGCTCTTCTTGTCTCAATCAATACCACTGATCCACTGATAGATTGATACTCTTTGCCCTTTAGGTTCACCAGCTCCCTCTTTCCCAACCTTCTCTTAACCCAGGGCCCAAGAGGTGAGTCCGGGAAATTGAGGACAGTGGGGAGACCCCTAGGTGCTTGCCAAAAGTGAGAAGTCACAGTGTAGTCACTTCTGCTCATCCAAAAATGACTAAAATGCTTAAAGGTCATAGATCAAATTATAAAAGGAAGATGCTTCCACTGCCCTCCCTCTCAGAAAGGGATTGATTCTGAGCTTTATTCTACAGTCCACAAACTTTAGAAGCTCCAGCTTATCTGGTTTTGAGTGATAATATGCCATCGGCTCACCCAGTAGACCAAGTGAGAAAAATCTTACAAGTAATCAATAGCTGAGACACTGCACATCTCTGGGAAGAGGAAGGACTGGTCTTGGCAAGTAACTGCTTCTCTTGTAGTTTGTTCTAAAAAAAAAACCAAACAAAAACCAACCCACCAACATCCTTCCTGATGTCCAAGCCCCTTCCCGCACAAATCCATACCAATCAGAATCTCCAGAGTGTTGCAGTCCTGACCAAAGTGGGGCCATCTGGTAGGTGGTCCTGAGGCAGAACAGCCGTAAACTCAAGGACACCCCTAATCAATCAAAAGTACTTTGGACTCCAGAACCATAGATTGTTACGACATCCATAAAGATGTGCACGACAACTCTTTACAATATGTGTTTGGTTTTTAAACAGAAATGCTACTGAAACAATAGTCATCATCAGGATTTAATAGCTTTACTTGCTTCCACATCGCTTTCCTAGTAGGTTTTCAATTTTTAAAATTGATTCAACTACATTTAAATGCATTTTTACATCCTGCTTTTAGGAACTATGACATATTTTTGGAAAGTTGAAGAAAATGCATAATCTAGTCTATATGAATTCATCAAATCCAATACAGTTTTCCTTCAAGCAGGAAGGCCTCAAACCAGCCCAACAACCACCACTCTACTGGCTGGGCCCAACCTGACTTCTGAGGGTGTTGGGGGAAATCTTCCGGACACTTGTTTCATTCTTAGGTGGAGGAAATTCCCAACAGCCACCATTTACCCATGAACTGGATAGAGTGCAGGCACCGAGGGAATGCCACCAAAGTTTTAAATAAGTTGCCGAGTACTCAACTGAGTGGCTGGATCTGGGGAGAGGAGGCAGGCTGTCCTGATGAGGTCCAACTCTTACCAGCCTTTGCCCTTCCTGGCCTGAGTCAAGCTTGCCCAGGGCTTCACCGCAAGGAGATCCTCCTTGTTTGATTCCAAGTCCCCCCTCCATCCCTCCAGAGCAACTCATGGGGCTGGTGGTAAAGAAAGTCTTTAAGAAGGAACACATCAATATAAACACTCACACACATCCTGCAGGGAAGGAATGCTCCTTAGCTAACATTTCTATGCCTCATCCTCCTCACTAGGTCAACACCTAGGATTCCTAGTCCAGTGATTGTATAGGACCTGCTGCACATTTATTAGTATAAACCGAGTTTATGTGGAGCCAAATATCCGTGCTCACTGTCAACACAATTTAGGTCACTTGAGTCACGTGATGGCTCAAATCAATCGATTCTACTTATTGAGCACTTACAGTGTACTGAACAAGGTCAGTACTAAGCGCTTGTATCAAGATATTGACCAAAAGGGCCCACAGAGAGTCTGCGTAAATGATTTAAATGATTAACTGTAAGGGACAAAGAGGCAGGTGACTGACACCCATTTTGGACAGGGGAACAAACTGTGCCTGTGGAGGGATTGGAGCCTTAAAAGGAGAATATCGAGGAGAAACTCAGGACACCAGACAACTAAAAGGCTGAAGATAGTCTCAATTTATGTCTGTGAACACCATGGTGGGGAATTGAGTTTCAGAGCCCCACACCTGACTGTACCACCGTGGACGTGAAGGAGTTACTTTGGTTCCCTATTTAGGGTCCTCATGGGGCGGGCCTAAGCCACAAAGGGGCCGGGACCACTTGCTTGGGATGCCACACTTATGAGTACAACTCAAACTGAAATCACATTTGCTCGAGTTGATATTAAAACTTGGGTGAGTGTCACAAGTCTGACAATGTGTGTCCTGCAAGTCGGGGGCCGAAGAGGCACAAGTGCAGAGTTGATGACGTCCCAGTCTGCGGTGCCCAGCCACTAGGAATGGATGGTCTGGGTTCTATTTCAGGCTATCTACCAGACATATCTGAAAATAGGTGATGGTTTTGTTTTCGATTTATGCTTTAGCTGTTGCACTTTGACTTCCAACTTCCTTTTCCTGCAGACATTTATTTGTACACTATACCTACTCCATACTCATACAGTCCCTCCACCTGTGAATAACATATGTAAGGTACTCCCACTGGGAATAACTAAAACAATGCAATTTATCAAAGTACAACCATGCATGTGCTCAAGAATAGGATCTCTACTGGTCAAAATTAGTTGGATTACAAAAATAACTAGGGATAATTTTTGATGTGTGTTGATTAGACACCTTGTGGGAAGGCATCGTGTCTACCAACTCTGTTGTATTATACTCCCCCAAGCACCAGTACAATGCTCTGTACACAATAAGCGTTCAATGAATACCTTGACTGGATGAGGGAGAATTTTAAAAATTTGTTCCGGCTGTCAAAACACCCCAAGCCAGCTGTGGGTCCTTGTCTCTAAAGATCAGGGTTCTCAAGTACATATGGCCACCTGGCTGTCTTATTGGGACCACAACAAAACCTTGTGGCTTGGAGCGTCACCCTCTCCCCAGAAGCTACACGGGATAGGTAGAGCACCGTCTCTTACTCCAGCAGTAGCAGAAACAGAACCTACTTTCATTTCTCTCTACTAGGCCAGGAAAGAGAATCTGAAAAGAACCAACAAAACCTCTGGTTAGTGGGGAGCCCATGCAGCCTCTTAAGACAGAGACTCAGGAAAAAGTAGCATGGCCTAGTGGTTAGAGCTTGGGTCTGGGACTCAGTAGGACCTGGGTTCTAATCCCAGCTCCACCACTTCTCTGTTGTGTGACGTTGGGCAAGTCATTTCACTTCTCTGTGCCTCAGTTACCTCATCTGTAAAATGGGGATTGAGACTGTGAGCCCCCTTGTGGGACAGGGACTGTGTTCACCCTGATTAACTTGTATCTACTCCAGAGTTTAGAACAGTGCCTGACACATAGTAGGTGCTTAACAAATACACAATTCCAGCTCTTGGTGCCGTGCCTTGCAAATAGAAAGTGCTTAACAAATACTAGAATTATTAAGTGCTTAACAAATATCATTAAACTAAAAAAAGTGGTTTCCTGGAGGCGCAGCAGGGGAGTAGGAAGAGTGGGGAGGAGAATCCAGATTCTCAGAGGAAAATATACATAGAAAAATAAAGAAGCAAAAATTAGAGTCCAGGAAAAAGAAATGAGAGGGAGGAGAAAAAGGCAAAACAAAAAAATGAAATGGGACATTATAAGGAACAATTCAACAAACAAAAAAGAGGAAGCTTCAGAAAAGGAAGTATACAGAACAGGGCAAGGAAAAAATATAAAAGAGGGTACAAGTAAAAATGAAAGGAAGCAAAAGGATAAAACAAGGAAAGAAAGGATGAGAAGGAGAGTAAGAAATAAGGTAGAACAGAATGATGTGGAAGAAAATACATTATTTGATACATTCAAAAGAGTGAGTGGTTAGCAGAAACTGGAGGGTGGGTGGGGAAATGGGAGAGTACGTAGGTGGGAGGCAAACAGAAGTGGGTGCAAAAAGTGGTTCAATGTCTCAATAAAAGTCTTTTCTTCAGCTTATGCTGAGATTAAAAAAATGACTTCAACAAGAACTGGGCAAGTATTTGAATGGTTCCCCATTTTGCTGGTGATCAGGGACATTTGTGAGAAACCGTTGTCTCTTTAAAGAATGTCAGAATGCCAAAAGTATTTGTAATAAGGCAAAAAAAAAAAAGGCTTAGAGTTTATGAACATTTCAATAAAGAATAAGTGTGCTCTACTAATGGAACTGTTGTCATTTTGAGAAAAATGGCTCATGGAGTCTTTGGGACAATGAAGTAATTTAGCTTTCATTATTTTTCTTACCAAGACTGAAAACTTTTAGTTCTTATTTATTAAATACCTCTAACTTAAAACTGTGTTTCATTGCTAGCTTAATATTTAAAGATGCAGGTACAAGAAAGTCATGCAGGTTGCAAAAGCGGTCACGGCAAATATCCTTGGAGAAACTCATCTTCAGCGATCTCTAGACTGTAAGTTCATTGTGGGCAGGGAATGTGCCTACCAACTCTGCTATATTGTACTCTCCCAAGCGATTAGTACAGTGCTCTGCACACAGCAAGCACTCAGCCCAAAGAAGAATGGGATCGGAAACAAAAAGAGTCGGTTTCAGAAAACAAGAAGCTCCTGACTCTGATACTTGATGCTTTTATGGGGAGGGTGGGGAGAGAGTGGAATCTTTCCCAGCTGATAGTCATTAAGACAGATGATTCCAGCCTTCTGGGTGTTAGTCAGGCTTACCACACTTATTCACAGACGGTATCACAATTTGCTACTGTCCTCTGGCAGCTAGAGCCCAGACAAGGCTCCAGACAAGCACTCAGAGGGATAGAGAGCCCTGAAGGGGCTGGTTATCATCATCATCATCAACAGCAACAGTATTTATTGAGTGCTTCTATGTGCAGAGTCCTGTACTAAGCAGTTGGGAGAGTACAATGCAACAGAGCTGGCTGTCACCTTCCCTGCCCACAGCGAGTTCACAGCCTCCAGCAAGTGCCACTGGACATGTGTGAAGATGTGCGTCTTGGTCTACAAATCCCAGTATTCTGCAGGGGCGCTGCATGCGTACAATCTCCCACCTCCCAAACATGAGTCTGGGGTCTAGAGTGCCCAGCTGGGTCTACACACCGTGGACCGAGACCTTGCTTTGCCCAGGAATTTGGTCTGTGCTGGGCTCTCCGAGATTGACTCTCCAGCTCAGCTGCTGTCTTCAAGCAACTCGCTCAAGTACACATAAACTCTTTCTGCACAGGCTGTGAAATAAGGACACAAGGAAATAATTTTGCCATCCCCAACCCCTCTCAGGAGGTCAGAGGAGGATATAAGACTATGTCAGCAAGGGGTTTAGATAGCTTCATAGGAAAGTTGATGAGAACATAAAAGACTGTCACCCTAATTAAAATGCTATTCAGCTAGCGCCTCCAAGTTATTAACACTAGAACCCTGCCCCCAACATGCTTCGCTTGCTTGTTATAAATGGCTGGGGAGAGAACTCAGTTTAATATAGCTCTCCCAAACCATCACAAATGGGAAGTGCACCATTTCTCCCTTGACTTCCGAGTTTACCGACGATGGACAAGCAACACGAAAGCGGAGACCCAAGTGGAAAGCACAAAGTTTCAAGTCTATTTCATTTTCTAAGTTCACTATAATAGTTGGTTTCACAGCTAAGTCCTCTCAGTGCCCTGGGTCTCGGTTTTCCCAATGAGAAAATGAGTCTGAATCTGTGATAATGATGCTGTATCTTTATTCATCTCCTCACCTGAGTCGGAGCCAACGGGCCCAGATTATCAATCTCGATTTCAAATCCTGCCTCCGAGAAGCAGGACCATTCGTGACCCATCATCCATTTCCATTAGCACAGTGCTTTATGCTCAGAAACTGCTGGTCAAACACCGCTGATGATGAAGATGATCTTCGGAGGCTGTTTAATTTAAAAAGGGTTCAAGTAACTCTGGTACTTTCCCAACTGAAGGAAGATCTTATCTTCCTCTGGGGTGCTCCCTTCTTGGAGAAGGCTCAGAGTTAATTTATAATTTGAAGAGAGTGCTTCATCACCAACAGCGCTTTCTGAATGCCTACTGCGTGCAGAGCACTCAGCCAGGTGTTCGGGAGTACATAACAGAGGTACAGGTGCAAATGATGCTGCTAGTAACAAATGATTGCTTCTATATCTATCCGCATGGTTTTATCCATCCTTGTTATGCAGATAACTCCCAAATCTATCTCTCATCTCCACTTGTCTCCAAGACATGCCCACCTGGATAATAATTATAATAATAATTGAGGTACTTGTTAAGCACTTACTATTTGCCAAACACTGTTCTAAGCACTGGGATAGATAGAAGGTAATCAGGTTGAACACAGTCCGTCCCACATGGGCCTCACACTCTTTAATCCCTATTTTCCAGGTGAGGTAAGTGACTTGCCCGAGGTCACACAGCAGACAAGTGGCAGGACTGGATTAGAACACAGGCCCTTCTGGCTCCCAGGTCCATGGTATATCCACTAGGCAACACCACTTCTCTGAATGTCTTGCCAGCACCTCACACTCCCTATGTCTACAATGAAGCTAATCATCTCCCCCACCTAAATCCAGTCTGCCTCCTAACTTTTTATCTCTGCCGACAAGCCCGCCGTGCTCCGTGACCAGGTAGTCCCCAACCTCAATTCTATCCTGGACTTCTCCCTCTTATCCAAATTTCACATTCATTCTTCCATTTAATCCTGCTGGTTTTTCCTACATAACATCTCCCAGATCTGTCCCTTCCTCTCTCCATTTAAACAGCTCCCACAGTGATCCAAGGTGGGATCAAGGTGATGCAAGACTATTGCATCAGTTTCCTTGGTATTCTCCCAACCTCCGTCCTCTCCCAACTTCAAACTATTCCACATGGATCACCTTCTCAGAGTATCACTCAGAACTCACCTCTCCATCCTCAAAATCCTCCACTGGCTTCCCCTCACACCTCCACATCTAACAAAAAACTCTTCAACCAACTCGTCCCATCTTACATATCTGTTCTTCTCACCGGCTACATTCTGGCATGCTCTCTTTGCTCCTCTCTAGTTAATCTTCTAATGGCACTTCACTCTCCCCTCTCTCACATTCATCCCTTTGCTCACACAATTTCCCCGATATGGAACTCCCTTCCAAAATGTGACAAACCAAAATGCTCGCGATATTCGGTGCCTCCCCCAAATCCCAGTTCTTCCAACAAGCTTTCCCTGATGAGTTCCTAGTGCCCCGAGCAATCTCCATCAAGTTATGCACTTCCTTACACCTACCCTGAGCACTTTTGTATCTACATTATTCAACTGTCCATACAATTACTTCCTTAGATTATTCTATCTACCATTTTTTGGGTCTGTCTGCCTCCATTAGAGTGTAAAGCCCCTTGGGAGTAGAGAACATATCACTTCTCTGTTTTGTACTTTCCAAGCACTTAGTACAGTGCACTGGACCCAGTGGGTGGTCGAGAAATACTACCACTTCTAGTCATTTCTAGAACTTCAGTTGTTTCAGAGAACATGAGGAGACAGAGACAGAAAGGGGGGTGAGGGGAAGGGAAGAAAGAGATGTAGTTTCTGTAGATATTCATGGTCTGATAGTGTCAGACTGTGGGGCTGCCCAAATTGGTCCCAAATGAGATTCCACAATGGTGTGTAATTCCAGACAGATGTGCATCAGCAGCAGGCCTGCTGAAAGGATGGATGTCCTTTTACATGTTTTCACAAGCATGTTCTCTCCTTGGCCGTTTCTGCTTGCGGCACCCAAAGGAAGCAAGTGCTTCTCCCGGAGCCAAGAGACATGAATAGCTGCCATTTATAGACTCTGCCTGCAATGTCTATAAATGTCTGAGGAGCAACAGAATAGCCATTTTCTTTCAGTGGGACTTTCACTTGGAAACTCTGAGGCACAAGAAGAAATCCTTTGCCGGAGGGATTATAGGTAGCGAGGATAGTTTCATACTCTGAAGGGAAGCTGGGGGTCTGGCATTTGGAGTGTTCACACTAAGACAATTTCCCTCAAGGTGACTCAGGGGAGAGAAAGCCGCCCTTAGCCCTCTCCCCACTGTATCTGAGGCACTCATCTCAGACCTATTGGGGAATTTGCTTCATTTAGAAAAGTGATGGTCCTGCCCTAGAAAACTATAATAATTGGTCCCTTATTGACTGCAGCAAAGGGTAAATCGGATTATCTTGTGGCTACTTGGCTGGCTGATGAACCTTCTCCATACCATATAATAATAATAATGATAATAATAAAGGTATTTGTTAAGCACTTTGTGCTAGGCAATATTCTAAGCTCTGGGGAAGATACAAGGCAATCAGGTTGGACAAAGTCTTTGTCCACACAGGTTTACAATCTTAATCCCCATTTTTCAGATGAGGTAATAGAGGCACAGACAAGTAAAGTGACTTGCCCAAGGTCACATAGCAGACAAGTGGCAGAACTGAGTCTAGAACCCAGGTCCTTCTGGCTCCCAGGCCGATTCCACGAGGCTACATTACTTCTCCCTTGGTAATTCACCCCAAGCAGGGTAGGGAGATTCAAAAATATTTATTGGAAATACACTGGAAATGCTCCAGCAGGCTCCTCCAGGGTGCTCTTCGAATGCCTGTACCTAAATCCTTCATTTTGACCTTGAAGGCTCCTGCCACCCCACACCAAAGGAGCGAGCTCCCCTCCCAAGACTCGCTTCTTCCAAGAGGGTAGATTCCAGGACTCTCAGGTCACTCCTTTCCCTCCCCAGAAACCAAAACAGATTCCACGTTGCTGAACACTGCAAACCTCTTCCTCCTTCACAGTCACGGCATCATGTAAGAGAAGCAGCGTGGCTCAGTGGAAAGAGCACGGGCTTGGGAGTCAGAGGTCATGGGTTCGAATCCCGGCTCTGTCACTTGTCAGCTGTGTGACCGTGGGCAAGTCACTTCACTTCTCTGGGCCTCAGTTACCTCATCTGTAAAATGGGGATTAAGACTGTGAGCCCCATGTGGAACAACCGGATGACCCTGTATCTACCCCAGTGCTTAGAACAGTGCTCTGCACAAAGTAAGCGCTTAACAAATACCAACATTATTATTATTATGTAGTCCACCTTTTTTGAGTTCTTTTTTTTTGACGATATTAGTTAAGTGCTTACTCTGTGCCAGGCACTCTACTAAGTGCTGGAGTAGATACAAGCTAATCAGGTTGGACACGGTCCCTGTCCCACACAGGGCTTATAGTCTAAATCCCCATTTTACAGATGAGGTAAACGAGGCACAGAGAAGCAAAGTGACTTGTCACAGGTCACACAGCAGACAAGTGGTGGAGCTGGGATTAGAACCCAGGTCCTTCTGACTTCCAGGCCTGTACTCTAACCATTAGGCACACGGCTTTTTATTCTTGTCAATCAATCAAATCATGGTATTTCTTGAGTGCTTACTGTGAGTAGAGAACTGTACTAAGTGCTTGGGAGAGTACAACACAACAGCATGGGCAGACACATTCCCCGCCAACAACTAGCTTACAGTCTAGAGAGGGAGACAGACACTAATAGAAATTACTGATACGTGCATAAGTGCTGTGGTATCGTCAGTGGTACTTAACTGAGCGCTTACTATGTGCAGAGCACTGTACTACTCAGAATGGTGCCCAACACTTAATGATAAGCAAGGCCCTTTCTCTAAAGACTAGATTTGATGTCAAGCCCAGATCTGAGCTGTTTCACACCTGACTTTCAACTAAGGAACATGGAAATCCCCAAATGTAAAACAACCCAGTGAATACAACAGCATCCATGTGGTATTCTCTTCACTGCCACAGCCCAAGGGAGGGGGTGGCTGAATTAATGGAGGTTGATGGTAAAAACAAAGCTCCCACCCAGGGATTTCCCACTGTGAGTCAAGTCTCAAACAATGCCAGGATTGACAAAATGGCCTTGGTGCTGAGCAAGAGAGAGAAGTACTCGAAGATGCAGTCCTTACCCTTGAAGAACCTACAGTCTAATGGGGGAAAGCAAATGGACAGAGATTGATCAAACACCAAAGGGATAGAAAACAGAGATTAAAATATAGGTGGATTAAATAAAGCAATGACAAACATACAAGCACTAAACGTGCTGTAGTGGTTGATGGGAAGCCATAAGGGTAGTAGAAACAGGTGGGAAATTCCCTTTGCTCTTCCCCACTCCCAGCCCCACAGAATTTATGAACATATCTGTAATTTTATTTATTTGTATTGATGTCTGTCTCCCCCTCGCTAGACTATAAGCTCACTGTGGGCAGGGAATGTCACTGTTTGTTATTGTACTGTACTTTCCCAAGCACGTAGTATGGTGCACTGTACACAGTAAATGCTCAATAAATACTACTGAATGAATAAATGAATTCAGGAAATGCCTCTTGGAGGACTGGCCTCGAGCTGGGTTTTCTAATCATTTCTCCGATAAACAGAGACCTAGGCTGAGGATTTTCTTCTCACGAGTCTCCTGATTTGAGGCGAAACTTGGCTACTTTTCCAGGGATTTGCTGGGGGGGGCGGGGGTTATTGTTGTGTTTTGTTTTTTGTTTTAATAGGCTGTTTTTTTTTAAAAAGGGATGGGCCAAATTTGTGGATTTTCCATTCGCCAGACGTGTTACTGCACAGGAGGTCACAGGACTGTACTTTCCAAGGAGAGGGACAACAGCTCATCACCCTACATAGCACATGCCATCCTGGAAGTTTAATACGGAACATTTCTCAGCACATCCAGGTGTGTGGAGAAAGACTTAAAGTGATGGTTGCCATGGTTACTGTTCGCTTCCCGAGCTGTTGGCCCCACAATATGGGATACATGTGACACACATACAGGAAATTTTCTTCCAAGTCAGTTTCTCTGTGATCCTCGGAAAAACGGTGGCTTTCCTGCTCCCTCCACTCACAGTGCCGGTTTGCCTGTCAGCTGTGGAAGCAGGCTGAGGGAAGCTCCTTGAAGGCAGGGAATGTGTCTACCAACTGTACTGAACTCTCCCAATTGCTTAGTACAGTGCTCTGCACCCAGTAAGCACTCAATACATATCACTGATTGACTGACCCAACAAGTCCATGTCACTCTTACTCCTAACTCTGGACTCCTGAAGAACCCCATAACTATTTTACTTAAGGTTCCCTTTCCACAGGCTTCTAAGCCAATGAAGGGTGTCTTTCGGCATCTCACTACTTCCACCTACCTCCTTCTCTAGCATCAGTACTTACAATCCTGAAAAACAGCTTCTCCCAACTCCCTCGAACTCTTCACGCCCAGGAACCACAGGCAAAAAGGAATTTAGGAGGTCCAGACCATCAAAATTACATTAGCAGAGAGGGCAGGCAATCAAGAGTCTCATGTTCTCTTCTGAACTCTGCCCCGGGTCCCAAGGCGAGACACAACTTGTCCTCAATTATAGCTCTCCGGCTATAAGATGGAGGTGTGGAGGTGAGAAGAGTCATTTCTGCCATGAAGACAATCAATGTGTCTTTGAACTCCTTGGATGAAAGGTGCTATATAAATCCTGTCATCACTGACAGGGGGTGCTGAATCGCCACAGAGCATCTTTAAAATACAAAAAAGACTGGATGGAAGACCCCCCCACACCCGGCACACTTTCATTTCATTCCTACGCATAGATGCCAATTCTGTGACGGCCCCCAATATTTTGGAGCTGATGATCTTGTATCTACTCCAGCGCTTAATACAGTGCCTGGAACATAGAAAGCACTTAATGCATTATTTGAAAAAAAAAGAGTTGGGTTCTGCTACTATCCTGGACACTGATACCCATTTCCTGTTTCCACAAGTCACCTTCCCCACATTGGTTCCTGCCGCTAAGTTCTACAGCTCAGATGTTGTACCAGACTTCTCACGAACATGGGAGGGGACTGCATAAAACTCTGGAGCAATTGGAAGGGTCACAGGTTCGGACTGATTCAAGTGGCTTTCCGCAAAATGGCAGCCATGAGGCATCATCATGCCACACTATGTGCGGTCTAAACGCACGTCATCACGTCTGTTGTGGGGTCTGATATTTTGAGAGCTGTCGCTGGCCACCTCAGTCGGGGGGGGGGTGGAGTTCAAGGGGTGGAATCGTTTACTGATATAATCGTTCTCCTTTGAACCCCTCACCTGGGATGGAACACTGGATCAAGAGGCTGGGTTGGTCCCATCTCAGGTAGCTCTGCCAATCACAGGGAGAGACAGGCCTCAGTTCGCCACACTGTGCGCTCATTCATTCATTCAATCATATTTATTGAGCACTTGCTGTGTGCAAAGCACTGTACTGAGCACTTGGGAGTACACTAAAACCAGACACATTCCCTGCCCATAGTGAGCTCACAGTCTACAGCTCAGCCCTGCATACTCCACTCACAGAATTTCACATCAGTAACCTCCACCCACACTATTCTAACATACCCCATGCAAAGGCCCACACTTGGAAGAGATGTTTGGAGTGATTTTCTGCTTTCTTGGTTCTCTAGCTTAGATACACAATCCCCAGGCCTGGTCTGGATGTGAGAAGCTCTGTCTTGATGCCAATACAGCCAAACATCCCCATGACTTACAGGCAGCAGACCTTGGGGCTCTGGTGTGGAAGGGACTGGCTAGCTAGACAACCACTCTGTTGGCAAACCAGCTGTGACAAGTCCAGGAAGGTGAATTTACAAGGCGCTTCTCTTTAACTTACATCTTTCCTTCCTGCTCTCCCAAGGCAATGCAATAGAGAAGCAGCATGGCTTAGTGGAAAGAACATGGGCTTGGGAGTCAAAGACTGTGGGTTCGAATCCAGGCTCCGTCACTTATCAGCTGTATGACTTTGGGCAAGTCACTTAACTTCTCTGTGCCTCAGTTACCTCATCTGTAAAATGGGGATTAAGACTGTGAGCCCCACGTAGGACAACCTGATTACTTGTATCTACCCCAGCACTTAGTACAGTGTTTGGCACATAATAAGTGCTTAACAAATACACTTATTATTATTATTATGATGCAATACAGATGAGGAATGTGGCCTACTGGATACAGCAGAGGCCTGGGAGTCAGAATCCAAGGTCCACTAATTCATTCATTCATTCATTCAATCGCATTTACTGAGCGCTTACTGTGCGCAGAGCACTGTACTAAGCGTTTGGAAAGTACAATTTGATTGTCTGCTGTGTGACCTTGGGCAAGTCATTTTCTTTTTCTGTGCCACAGTTACTCATTTTCTTTTTCTGTGCCACAGTTACCTCATTTGTAAAATAGGATTAAGACTGTGAGCCCCATGTGGGACAGGGACTGTGTCCAATTTGATTAGCTTGTATCTACGTCCGTGCTTAGTACAGTGCCTGGCACATAGTAAGCACCTGAATACCATAAAAAAAAAGAACTAAAAAAAGATGGAAAACCTCAAGGGGTGACTGAAAGAGGAAGAGTTTGAAGTGACTGGCACATAGAAAATGCTTAACAAATACCATATTAAAAAAAATATGTAGGATCGGTCAAAGGAGAGTTTCTTAGAAATTAAATTGCTCCAGGGACAGATGAGACTAGAAAATTTCCCCTTTAGTTTTATACTAATTCAGCTCCTGAAACAAACTGTTGGGGCTGTTGGTTTCATTTCAGCTTCTGAAAGTCTCGGGGCTACTCAACCAGAGAAATACAGCTTATAGCTTTCTATAGAGAACTCTCCATCCCCCTCCCCAACTAAGGGAAAATTTTCTTTTTTTCAGGAGGGTGAGGGAGAAAAAATGGTGAAGGTGGAGGGGTAGGTTCATCTCTGATAGAAACATATCAGAGGAACGTAACCAAATGCTGTGTCATGTCAGTATTCTGGCGCTTTCTTTGCTGACATCAAGTCCTAAATTCAGAGTGCAATAGAGCTAAATAGGTCTGTGCTCACTAAGCTAACTGCAGTGGTGGTGGCCAGGGAAATCGACAGGGGCATTACAAAATCCAAAAGGTCAATTTACTTAAACCTTATTCCAGGCCCCAGGAGTAGAAAAAACAGAGAAACTAAGGAGTAAGCACTCTACCCTAGAATTTTAGATGGGCCTCGATTGGAAAGCCGGGCAAACAACAGGCTGGGGGTTTCTGCATGTGAAAAAAAATCAATTCTGGCCTGTGGAAAAGAACCTGATTCTTTTCACTCAACGTTTTCCCTTTGAGGAATGAGGTTAAAAATATCTGAATCTGGGGTGTGGCCAAAACGAATAAGGTAACCCTCCTGACAAGTGCCCCGAGTTCTAGACAAAGAAAGCTCTAAAAATTTCATAAGAAGGAAACCTGTTTCATCTCCAAAGGGAAGCGGGCAAAACACTTAACCAGAATTCTACCCTGAAACATCTCTAAAGCAGTCGGCCCTGGTACCAAGCATATAGCTACAGTTCAAACAAGCCCAAGTTTTCAGTACCTTCTCTCCTTCCCACTTAGATTGTGAGCCCTATGTGGGACGGGGCAGATTCCTGATTAACTTCTATCTACCCTAGTGTTTAGAACAGTGCTTAGCACACAGCACGTGCTTAAAAAAACCGTAATATTATTATTTTCCAAATTTTGAGAGAGTCATTCTCACTGCACCTTACAGTCTCCTGGCTCCCATCCCTGTCCAAAGTCCTTGGTCAGACACGGGTTGCCTACATGTGCACTCAGCTTGCTTCACCCAACTCAAGCCATGCCTGCAGGTGCTCTATCTTGCAGTGTAATAACAAAGGGAAAAAAAAATCAGACAGGTGCAGACAACGTACCAAGGTTCATTCATTCAATCTCATTTATTGGGCACTTACTGTGTGCAGAGCTCTGTACTAAGCGCTTGGAAAAGTACAATGTAATAGGCACATTCCTGCCCACAATAAGAGAGTCTAGAGGAGCAGGTGTCTTTTCAGCCACATCCACCCATAGATTGGACTTAACCACCGGACAAGTAGCGTGGCCTAGTGAAAAGCAGCGTGGCTCAGTGGAAAGAGCATGGGCTTTGGAGTCAGGGCTCATGAGTTCGAATCCCAGCTCTGCCACTTGTCGGCTGTGTGACTGTGGGCAAGTCACTTCACTTCTCTGTGCCTCAGTTCCCTCATCTGTAAAATGGGGATTAAGACTGTGAGCCCCACGTGGGACAACCTGATTCCCCTATGTCTACCCCAGCGCTTAGAACAGTGCTCGGCACATAGTAAGCGCTTAACAAATACCAACATAAAAGAGCATGGGCCCGGGAGTTAGAGGACCTAGGTTCTAATCCCGGTACCACCACTTACCTAGTGTGTGACCTTGGCCCAGTCACCTAAATTCTCTATGCCTCAGGTCCCTCATCTGCAAAATGGGGATTCGATATTTGTTCTCCCTTCTACTTACTATGAGCTCCAACGTGGGAACTATCTTGCATCTCCCTCAGTGATTAGAACAATGCCTGGAACACAGAAAGCACTTAAATGCCACAATTATTAACTACAGCGCTTCTGCTTCTTCACTTCTTCTGCGTTTGTGCTTCTGGTTGAACTTTACCAAGCACTTAGTACAGTGCAGAGCACTTGGGAGCACTCAAAAAATACCATTACTACTATCATGCTATTTCATGAATCCACCGCGTCCCCACCACCCCTATTCTGCTCCTCATCCCCTCAGAGTTGGATAGTCATTATTTTTTAATGGTATTTGTAAAGGGTTTACTATGTCTACATATCTGTAATTTTATTTATCTATATTGACATCTCTCTCTCCCACTCCAAACTGTAAGTGCATTGTGGAGAGGGAATACGTCTGTTTATTGTTGTACTGTACTCTCCCAAGTACTTAATACAGTGCTCTGCACACAGCAAGCGCTCAATAAATACAGCTGAATGAATGAATATGTGCCAGGCACTGTACTAAGCGCTGGGACAGATACAAGCTAATCAGGTTGGACACAGTCCATTTTCCACATGGGGCTCACAGTCATAATCCCCATTTTACAGATGAGGTCACTGAGGCTCAGAAAAGTTAAGTGATTTGCCCAAAGTCCCACAGGAGACAAGCAGAGGACCTGGGATTAGACTCAGGTTCTTCTGACTCCCAGGTCAGAGCTCTATCCACTAGGCCATGATGCTTCTCTGAGATTTTCTAACAGCCTCGTCATAAAGCCCCCCAGCCCAAGTACTTCACAGTGTCCTGCACCCTAGCCATCAATCCATTTCAACCCAGTGGGACAGAGCTAAGCAAGCCACTAGCACTATAATGCATTCCCCTCTGCAGGTTCCCCAACCTAAAGTCTACACTGGAGACATCAACAGCCTAGAGCTCCTCCCTGTTCCCTCTACCCTATTTATTGATGCACATATCATCTGTCTGCATTGCCATTCATCACCCCCCAATTCTTCTTCCTTAAAATGCAAATTCCTAATCACTGGCACCACCTGTCTTCATCAGCTGCCTGCCTCTTACCTACTGATTCACTCCTGCTATGCTCCAGTTTAACATTCCTTACTCCCAGTAAGCCGTGTTCATAATGTACCTTGCTCGCAACTCTCCCATCTCCACCTCATGGCTCAGGGCTTTCTAGCCCCTGCAGTCCACTAAATTACGTCCCCCTCTATCTTCAAGTCCTTTCTAAAAAGTCACCTCCTGCAACAGGTGAGCCCTAACAACTTTTCCACCAGCTTGGTTTTCCCACAGCTTGGTTTTCCCACCCCTTCCGCCACCTCAACCGGCAGGTGACTATCTGTTTATTATTTTTTTTTGTTTATATCATGTACACTTTCTTTTATTCTTTTACATTTGGCAATTTGTGTCCCCACAAAAGCCCCACTTAAAAATAAACTCCTTGAGGATATAAAAATAAACTCCTGCAGGTCCTCATTGAATCCTGTCAGTGATGATAGAGGGTCTAAATGGCCACCATTCCTAAGGCACTCAGGTATTGCTGTAATTGGAACTAAACAAATGGATGAGTCCCTTTGATTGCTAAAACTGATAGCTGTCATTCTCAAGGTCCCTCATCTGTAAAATGAGGATTAAAACTATGAGGCCTATGTGGGGCAAGGACTGTGTCCAACAGGATTTGCTCGTATCCACTCCAGGACTAAGTAAAATGCCTGGCATATAGTAAGAGGTTAAAAAATACCATTAAAAATTGATATAAATAAATGTTTAGATTGAAGTCCTATAGGGTTGGACCTGATGAAATGTACCTCCACTTTCAAAGTTCCTGGGGACTGTAGGAGTTAATTAACCGATGCTTCCCTCCCCTCTCCAGCTGTGGGAGCACGTTCCCACCCCCCACCCCCCACCTACCCCCATTCCCAGAATGGACCCTTACAACATTTGAAACTCTGCAGAAACACTTAAAGTTCCATGGTCTTGGCCAGGGGCATCTTCACTTCTCCCTTTAAGGGCTCTGACTCTTGGACTGATTAGTTTGAAGCTTCATCATCAGTGTTTTTTGCTGAAGACTTGTTACTTTTATTTTTTTAGGTGCATGGTATTCCCCTACCCCGGGCTTGTAAAGTGCTTGTAAAGTAGATTGTAAAGTGCTTGAGGGCAGGGATCGTTTCAACTAGCTTTTACTGTCAATTCTCCTAACATCTCATACAGTGCTCTGCACATGATAATGTGCTTAATGAAAGAATAAAAGATTTGTGATAACGATGAGGGAATTAACGTTAATGTGATCAATGTTGGCTTGAGGTGCGCCTTCTGTGTGCATCTGAGCAAAGGGACTTAAAGATAGGAAAACTACAGCCATCTGGCAGAGCATGATTAGGATGAGGCAAGGTATAATTTCCAGAGGAAAAACGTGCTGGGAGCCTGGTAAACACAGAAAATTCATCTAAACCACATCAGAAACAAAGGATTAGTGAACGCTCAGGTCATGTGAGATAAGAAGTTTGGGCCACGTCCTTAGTGCAGTGGAGGGGAGGCTGGAAGCTCCTCGTGGGCAGGGAATGTGCCTAATTACAATAATAATAATAATAATAGTGGTATTTATTAAGCGCTTACTATGTGTCAAGCACTGTTCTAAGCGCAGGGGTAGATACAAAGTAATCAGGTTGTCCCACGTGAGGCTCTCAGTCTTAATCCCCATTTTACAGATAAGGTAACTGAGGCACCGAGAAGTGAAGTGACTTGCCCAAAGTCACACAACTGACAGGTGGCGGAGCCGGGATTAGAACCAATGCCTACCAACTCTGTTATGGTGTACTCCCAAGCATTTAGTACAGGGCTCTGCCCACACTGATTCACTGATTGATAGGTTCCCAACAGAATCTTAAATTCCACCAACCCTTTGCTGGGGGTGTGGGACTGGAGGGAGGTGTACATGTTCTACCATCCCAAACAATGGAGTAATAAGGGAGGACACACAAAAATGCCCAGGAAACCCCCCCTAAAAACTCTTCAGAGTTCCTTGATGCAGAATATTTGAATTTGGAAGGCCAACCCTCGAATCAAAAACGCATGCTACATTTGCCCAAAAAACCCAATTGATAATCCAGCCCCCCAGATAGACTTTAGCCTCAATTATTTACACTTTAAGCATATTACCTTTAGGATTTCATTCATTCAATAGTATTTATTGAGCACTTACTATGTGCAGAGCACTGTACTAAGCGCATGGAAGGTATAATTCGGCAACAGATAGAGACAATCCCTGCCCAGTGACGGGCTCACAGTCTAAGTGGGGGAGGATTTGAAATACCCAGCTAATTACCATCAAGGTATACTTGAATAATCTGGATAATGTGTTAGGATATACCCGTGTACAGGAGGATTTATGCAACCAACTCCAGTATAAATCAAAGGGTGGCTCCCCCTCTAGCTCGTTGTGGGCAGGGAATGTGTGTTTATTGTTGTCTTGTACTCTCCCAAGTGCTTAGCACAGTGCTCAATAAATACGACTGACTGATCCACCCACCAGTTGGAACTCCAGTGTCTCCTAACCAAGCTCCTTATTAAATCACAGAGGAAGTCGGCGATAGAGATGCTATTAGCCCTGTGGACTGCTTGGTTCACGTCTATCCTCTTGAACAGACCCTTCTTATGGAAAGAAAACAGGGAGAATATGACTTCCTGGCAAACATTTTCCTTCGACAAGCTACAGGTTCCCCAGGCCAAAGTGGTATCTGGTGGAAGAAAAAAAAGGAGATTTTTGGAAAGGCTTTCCGTCTGCCTTATAAAGCCCCCTAAAGACCGAGCTATCGGTTCATTTGGCCTCATGGCTGAGGATGCATGAGGCACGATTCGACACAGCGAAAGCCCTTCTGCAGCACTGGCAGCGAGAGAGGCAGATGTGACTCAGAAGACAGATCAGGAGTAAGGTAACTGCAGAAGCCAAAGGGATATTTCAACAGTTACCTTCTGTCCAGAACAAGACATTAAATCCTGACATAGAAACCTCAACTAGCAAACCCAAACCCCCTCCAACAAAGAATGCCCCCCTCAAAGTCAGCCACTGGTATAGATCTAACCACCTGCTTTGGGTTTGAGGAATGTACTTGTACACAGGTTAACAGGACAGACAGACCAAACCCCATTTACTTCAAAAAAGACCAAAAAATGGAGCTTCTCAGTCACCTGAGAAACAGCACGGCCTGGTGGATAGAGCACGGGCCTGGAAATCAGAGGGACCTGGGCTCTAATCCCAGCTCTGCCACTTGTCTGCTGTGTGACCTTGGGCAAGACATTTCACTTCTTTGTTCCTCCATTACCTCATTTTCTGTAAATGGGGATTAAGACTGTGAGCCCTGATAATAATAATTGTGGTATATGTTAAGTGTTTACTATATTCCAAGCACTATCCTAAGCGCCGGGGTGGATACAAATAAATCGGGTTGGACACAGTACCGGTCCCATGTAGGGCTCACAGTCTCAATCCCCATTTTACAGATGAGGTCACTGAGGGACAGAGAAGTGAAGTGACTGGCCCAAAGTCACCCAGACACGTGGCAGAGCCGGGATTAGAAGCCATGACCTTCTGATTCCCCAGCCTGTGTTCTATCCACTATGCCACGCTGCTTCCCTTCTATGTGGCACAGGGACTGTGTCTGACCTGATTAGCTTCTATCTACCCCAGTGCTTAGTACAATGTCTGGCACATAGTAAGCGCTTAACAAATCCATAAAAGGAGACCAAAAAAATCCCTGCAAATCTCTAAAAGCTCTAACAGTAATCAAGACTCCATCTCCTTGCCGCCTCAAACTCTTCCTACTGCCATCCCCCTGACCATGTTCACGGAAGCTTCCATCAAACTCCTGCCCAAAGAGGGAGGTGGATACCCCAGGTGGGTTCTATTACAGTCCCAGGTGAGCCCAGCACTCAATTTCTTTCTTTTTCACGATGATCATCTTCACTGGGTCTCAGTTAGCCCTGCCCTTTAAGCAACTTGCTTAAAGATCTGAGATAAGCTCCCCAACAAATGGTTTATTTCTTTTACTCGGGGAATTTAACAAGCACTTACTTTGACCTAAGCGCTGGAGGCACATACGAGATATACCAATCTGACGGGTCCCATGTGGGTTTCATAGTAAAAGAGGTAGGAAGATCCAGGATCTTGCAGCTTATCTCAATTTTAAAGAAGAAGAAACTGAGGCCCAGAGAGCTTAAGTGACTTGTCCAAAGTCACACAACAAGCCAATGGCAGAGCTGGGACTAGAACCTAGGTCTCCTGATTCAGGACAAAGAAAAGTATGTGGTGGGGAGAGGTGAGGAAGAAAACAGAATTGAAAATTGAGGCAGCTCTTCCACCCACACCTGAAGCCCACTCCTCCCCTTTCTACAAACATCAGAAGGCAAGACTATGTCTCCTGCAGTGTAGAGTCTGGCGTCCAAGCCCTCCTGGGTCCTCTGCAAGTGGCTGCTGGTCATTTTGCCCCTAGTACCCTGTGACCCTTCCGCCCCTAGGCTATTCTACAAACACGAGATCTTAGGTGACAGATGACTCATAGCCCAATCAGTAGGAGATGGAAAAGTGATGGGAACAGAGATTTACATTTATAGCATCAAAAGGCTTTGGGGGGAAGGGGGCTGCGGGGAGAAGGTTTTAGTCCTTTTGCAACTGTAATCCACAAATAGAACTAGTAATCTGAGTTTTCCTGGAAGAATGTACTTAAACCGGAAGCTGGGAGAACCAGGAGCATTTCCCATAAGACTGTCATCACTATCTAGATTCGGTGAAGACCTTAGCCTTAGTATTGGTTTATAAAAAATGTCAGTTTCTATTATTTGCAGTTGAATGTTATGTCATTCTCGGTTTTTTAAATGGAGTCTAAAGCTTGACTTAGGATCAAATTCAAGTGGCTTTCCAGTTTAAATTGTGGCCGAATCCTGAGAAAAACGGAATTTGGAAGTTGTTTTTCTTTTAACTCAGAGGCATACAAACCTTCCACAAGGCAAACAATGAAGTTTAAAAACTTGGCAGGCCTAACGTCAATTACTTGCCACACAAGGCTCTTCTAACTCTGTGGCAACCTTTCAGAGCCCACCAAATGACAAAAAACTGGAGTCCCCCAACTCTCCAACAGACTCCCAAATGTTCTCTAGATTGTGACCCGTACCCCAGCTGACTCCGTGGTGCCTTCTGCCTGCTTGGGATCAGGGACGCTGGGTTTCTCTTTTTCACTTTTGTCACACATTGAGGAGCGGCCTGGATCTCATCTGCTGCATTTGGAAGTGAACGGTGGAGAAGGTTTCTTCCAAGAAAGGAGGCATGACAGCAGATGATCACGCCCCAGAACATTAAGGATGAGGCACCTGGCTCTCTGATCCACCTCAGAGAAAGCTGCCAGGGCGCCCTGATCACGGGTCTTATTATCAGATGCAGGGTGATGATAAGAACAGGAAAAACAAAACAACTTATGAACTCCGGCGTGGTAGCCTATCTGGGGCCTGATGTGTACCTGTAATATTTCAGGAGATGGAGCATAAGTCACCTTGAATCAGCCACGGTTTGACCACACAACAGGCGGTGACGAAAGTTTGGATTTTCCTGATACGACGTATGCGTGGGGGAATGTGATTAGGGCATGTGGACTATGAGATTCAGTGACCAGTCATTTCACAATGGCATGTGGAAAATGCAGGCAGCCTACCGGGCCACACCTCTGTGACTGCTTCCCACACCTACGGTCCGGAATTCCTCTGGGACAAACAGAACTGCTTCAAAAAGAGGGAGGCAAAGCCCCGGCCATCCCAACTCCCTCATCCCATCCCATCCCTCATAATGGTATGATTACCATTCCACGACAGCCTTAGAATGGCATGAACAGTCATTTTAGTTTCAGTCTCCCCCAGGAAGATTTAGGGCACAGGTCCATCAGTGGGGTAAACCCTGCCATTTTGGAGGACTGCCTTCTCAGGGAACTGTGAAGCTCCAAATTGCCATGGGAGGCCAACGCACTTTCCGAAGGTCCTTCCACAACAGGGTACCTTTTCTGCCACCCAAGTCACCCCGCAGAGCTTGCAGTGGCCCACACTGCCCTCTTTTCCTTTTCTCCCACTCCCTTCTGCGTCGTCCTCACTCGCTCCCTTCACTCACCACGCCCTCAGCCCTCACGTACCTATCCGTAATTTATTTCTATTAATGTCTGTCTCCCCCTCCAGACCGCAAGCTCTCTGTGGGCAGGGAAGGGGTCTGTTATACTGTTGTGTTGTACTCTCCCAAGGGCTTAGTACAGTAAACGCTCAGTAAACACGATGGATTGATAGTAAGAATTCTGTTTCCATTGAGGTTTCCAGGTGTCCGGCCTCTTTCCCAACACTTGAGGAGCTCCAGCTCTTCCCTGCCTCCTCCTTTCCTAGTCACACTGCAGTTCCTTCCCAAACTCTTTCCCCCACCACTTGAAGTCTGGGAGAACAAATGTTCAGGTCTCATTCTGAGTGGTCTGGAACTCTTTTTCCCCTCTTTTGTAAGGTTAGAGAAGAAAGGGGGAGTCAGAGCATATCCAGTTGCTGGGCTCCAGGAGGTTAAACATAACAACCAATGAGGTGGAAGGGCTGCAATGTGACATGCTCATCTCACATGAACGGGAAAAATTAATCGATTCGAACAAAGGAATGACTCCCCCGCAAGATTGGAATGCTCCAGTGTTCTCGGTAATCCCCTGTTTCAGCAACTCTCCATGCGACTCCCTCATTTAGCTGTGACGAGGACTCAAGGAAAGTCAAACCTTCCAATGTCAGAGTTCCTCTCCAGTCACCGAGGCTTCACAGCTGGAGTGTCTGCAATTTTGGCATCAAATTGCAAATTCTTAACTCTAGCAAGCACAGGGCACTGACGAAGTGGGGCGCTGGAGGAGGGGACATCTCCAGATGTTCCCTGATTTTTCTACCGAGAAGGAGGCAGGGTTGCAGGCGATTTAATGCGTGAATTTCTTTGCTTTACCCGAGATTCCATTTTAACCCCTGAAGAAGAATCCACACGTTTGGAAGAACACACGTCTCTGAACTTGGACTTTCAAGGATGTTTCTTAATAGATGTCTGACCTACCGAGTTTAGCTCATCACCAGCCGGGATACTGATATCCGGAAGGAAGAGAGAAATTATAGACAAAATACTTAAAACTGGGGAGCCTGACTGGTTCTGGAGGAGGTTTGATACGAAAATCTGCCACCATCTCTCACACAGTGGGCCTCAAGCAAAATCTGGAGGAACCACCGTGCCTCTTGTCCCATGGTTTATCCAGGGATAGGAACCCAGGATTAGGCAGGTCACGAGCACACCAGGACCCCCAGGAGGCCAGTTTGTGGGGGGAGACAGTTCAGAGTAAGGACAATGTCCTATGAAGGATCATTCAAGCTTTGTTTTCTTACTTTAGTCACTGCTTCCTTAAACTTATGTCATCAACTGAAATTCCCAGCAAGTTTCCTTTCTAACCAGTAGCTGGGACAGGGGTGTGAGTGGAGAAGAGAACAGTAGAGGGAAATCCAAGCTATTCCCAGAAAAAAAAACAAACCACCTAACCTATTTCACAACCTCTCAAATGCAAAAACCATCATTAGATTGCAGAAATTCAATGACTTCTTTGGGGGGGAGGGAAACCTCTTTTACTGAATACAGAGTCTCAACTGGTCCAAAGGAGTCCAAATAAGCAAGTACCTCCCTCTTGCACATTCCCTCCTTCCAAGGAATAAAGGCTTTCAGTCCAGGCTCAGATCAGCAAAGGGTAGTTCCACACACTCCCCAGTAAGTATTTGACAAGAACCTGAGCTAGCTTCATCAGTCTAGCAGACAGACTTTACCACCATCACCCCACCCCACCCCCTAGGCCACCTTTCCTATTACCTCTTTTCTCTCCCACCCTACTCCTTCGGCTCCCTTCAGGGCCCTTACCATCTGCCAGTTATCTGGCTGGGGAACTCCCCCCCATCACCTTCCTGCTGAGGGTCTTTCACCAAAAGGAAACAAGATTCATTCTTTTAGCTGCATTCCTGCCTCCTCTTTCTCCTTTTTATCTGCCGAAATTTCCACAGTTGAATCAGATCTAACCCAGCTTCCCCTAGACAGGCTGTAGAGCCAGATTAAAAAACAAAAACAAAAAAACAGTTTAAAGCAAAACCCCACACCAGTCCTCTCCCCACTATCCTCCCAACGCAGAAGTCATTAGTGGATTCCACAGACAATTCTACCTCTTCTGAATTAAGAACACCTTCTGAACCCGGGCACAGTATCCTCTCTTCAAAAGACATTTTTACAAGCAGATTTGACTCAGTTTAGGAACCCCTCATTTCCCTCTCCACCCAACCACAAGAGAATGCCGATTCACAGCAAATTCAGTCACTATCCTCCTACTGAGGTACAGATGGAGAAGCTGAGAAAATATTAAACCCAAACTACTGCACTAGTGATGACCAGAACCCAGCCCCACTGAGCTCATGCTGAGACCTGCAATCCTGTAAGCCACCCCAGTCCCCGGCAGGAGGGCGAAGAGCCCTAAACTGCTCCGATTTCAATAAAACAAGGTGGGTCAGAGGTGCCTGGAAGTGTGTCGGGGCAAGTGGCCCTTCCAAGGGCAGAGTGCGAGGGCCCACATAAGCTGCACCTGCCTCTCCCCATAGCTAACTCAGACCCCTCCTTACGGCTTCTCTGGGAGGCTGTGGGTGACTAGAGCTAGGATCCTTCTCTCTGCTCACCTGAAGCTCGACAACGCTGCAGTGACGGGAGGCAAACAGCTGAGGTGACCTCCTTAGAAACTGAGAACTTGATAAACCTCTTCCTCCTACAAAGACGGCAAACTTAAGAAGACAGAGAGGCTGCCAGGCTGAAGGTCTTGCTCTGCCTATCCCAACAGGTGAAAACAGGTGACATTCAATCGTATTTAGCGAGTGCTTCTTTGTGCGAAACACTGTACTAAACGCACGGGAAAGTACACTAACGGAGCTGGTGCATACATTCCCTGTCCACAAGGAGCTTACAAGCCCTACATGCTTCAACTCTCTGGCACCCTCTTCACCAAGAGCCAAACCTTGCCAGTCACGTAATCCCTTCACTATCACCCTCTCGCCCCACGGAGGGGCAGTTCCAGGTTGGTCGGTCAGTCGTATTTATTGGGTGCTTACTGTGTGCAGAGCACTGTACTGGGCTAGAGAAGCTGCATGGTTTGGTGGAAAGAGCAGAGGCTTGGGAGTCAGAGAATGTGGATTCTAATCCTAGCTCCGCCACTTGTCTGCTGTGTGACCCTGGGCAAGCCACTTCACTTCTCTATGCCTCAGTTATCTCATGTGTAAAATGGGGATTAAGACTGTGAGCCCCACGTGGGACAACCTGATTACCTCGGCTCTACCCACCCCCCCACGCCCTTAGAACAGTGCTTGGCACATAGCCCTTAGAGCAGTGCTTGGCACATAGTAAGTGCTTAACAAATACCAGAATTATTATTATGCTTGGGAGAGTACAATATAATGGACATATTCCCTGCCCACAACGGATTTACAGTCTAGAGAGTCACATGCAATGTGCCCCCCCCCCCCCCCCCCGCCTGTCTTGCCCAAGAACTGGCTAAGGGCCAGTTTCCTCATCAGTAAAATGGGGATTAAAACTGTGAGCCCCACTTGGGACAACCTGATTACTTTGTCTCTACCCCAGTGCTCAAAACAGTGCTTGGCACATAGTAAGCACTTAAATACCAGAATTATCACTGTGCTTGGCAGAGTACAACGTAACAGATACAATCAGCATGGCTTGGTGGAAAGAGCACGGGCCTGGGAGTCAGAGGTCATGGGTTCTAATCCCAGCTCCGCCTCTTGCCAGCCGTGTGACCCTGGGTGAGTCACTTAATTTCTCTTGGCCTCAGTTCCCTCATCTGTAAAATGGGCATGGAGACCGTGAGCCCCACGTGGGCCAACCTGATGACCTTGTATCTATCCCGGCGCTTAGAACACTGCTCGGCACATAGTATGTGCTTCGCCAAGACCACCAGCACAATCTCTGCCCACAATGAGCTTACGGTGCGGAGAGTCTCGTGCAGCGTGGGCCTCCCTCCCCTCGCCCAAGAACCGGCAAGGGGCCAAGCTCATTTCATGCCGACGGGCAGACCCTGATCGTCCTCCCTTCTTTAGAGAAGCAGCGTGGCTCGGTGGAAAGAGCCCGGGCTTGGGAGTCAGAGGTCATGGGTTCTCATCCCGGCTGTGCCGCCTGTCAGCTGTGTGACTTTGGGCGAGTCCCTTAACTTCTCTGTGCCTCAGTTACCTCATCTGTAAAATGGGGATGGAGACCGTGAGCCCCAGGTGGGACACCCCGATGACCTTGTATCCCCTTCCAGCGCTCAGAACAGTACTCGGCACATAGTACGTGCTTCACCAAGACCACCACCACAATCCCTGCCCACAACGAGCTTACCGTGCGGAGAGTCTCGTGCAGCGTGGGCCTCCCTCCCCTCGCCCAAGAACCGGCAAGGGGACAAGCTCGTTTCATGCCGACGGGCAGACCCTGATCGTCCTCCCTTCTATTGAGAAGCAGCGTGGCTCGGTGGAAAGAGCCCGGGCTTGGGAGTCAGAGGTCATGGGTTCTCAACCCGGCTCCGCCGCTTATCAGCTGGGTCACTTAACTTCCCTGTGCCTCAGTTCCCTCACCTGTCAAATGGGGATGGAGACCCGCGAGCCCCACGCGGGCCAACCTGAGGACCCCGGGATCCACCCCAGCGCCGAGAACGGTGCTGGGCACAGAGGGAGCGTTTGGCTCGGTGGAAAGAGCCCGGGCTTGGGAGGCAGAGGTCATGGGTTCTCATCCCAGCCGCTTGTCAGCTGGGTGACTGTGGGCGAGTCCCTTCACTTCTCTGTGCCTCAGCGACCTCATCCGCAAAATGGGGATGAAGACCGTGAGCCCCACGTGGGCCATCCCGATGGCCCCGTCCCTCCCCCGACGCTTAGCGCAGTGCCCTGCACATAGTAAGCGCCTAACAGATACCAACGTTACCCTTAACGGATCCCCACCTCCCCGGGCCTCCCCCCGCCGCGAAAAAACACCAACTCACCGCTGTGTGAGCTGAACCACCGGGGCGCGATGTGCAGAGGTAGCGCGTCGGCCAGCGAGGCCCTGGAGCCCAGGTAGAGCATCCCGTCTCTATGGTGACCGCCGCCCGTCTCCTGGTAACCGTTGCCAGGGGCGAAGGACGGGTCGGGCCCGGTCCCTCCGCCGCCGGCCCGCTCGGCATCCCCGGCCCCGCGGTTGGCCGGGCTGTAGAGGCCGAAGGGCACCGGGCCGGCCGGGCCGGGGTCCATGCCCATGCCGGCCACCGAGCTCACCGACCGGCTGCGCAGCCCCATGGCCCCGCCGCCCGCCCGGTAAGGCCCGAAGGAGGGAGGCCCTCCCGGAGGAGGCACGGCGCTGTCGTCGCTGGAGACGCCGGGGAAGGGACCTCGGGAGCGGGCCGCCGTGCTCTGCTTGCCCCCCATGGCCCCGGCCCCCGGGGGGGGGGGGGGGGGGTGGGAAGACCCGGACCCTGCCCCCTCCCTGCCCACCGAACACGACGGCCTGAGACCACTTTAGGGGGGGCAGGGGGAGCACCACCCTGTGCGAGCCGGTCCTGCCACCATCAACCGGGGGGGGGGGGACGACGGGACGGGACGGATGCAGATGATTTAAAAAAAAAGGCAAAACCAAGCCGGGCCACACCAAAGGGAGGATGGAGAGCTAAGGCAGGGCAGCGATGGGAGGCGGCGGGAGCATGTTCCCCCGAGCCAAGGACCGGACGCAACAGGCCACCCCGGATCTCATCGACCGGCCGGCCCCCGAGGGCGGCTGCTGCTTTTTTTCTTTCTTTCTTTCTTCCTTTTTTTTCTCTTTCTTTCTTTCTTTCTTTCTTCCCCCCTCCCCCCCCTCCCACCCCACCCCCGGCCCTCGTCCGGGCGGCGGCGGCTGGAGGTCTGCGCCGCGGTCCGTCCGGCCGGCTGGTCCACCCGCTCCGCCTCCCCGGCTCCCGGCGGGGCCCAGCGCGGCCGAGACAATAGAGGGCGGCAGAGCGCAGGCGCCGACCCGCCAGGACACGCCCACTTTTAACCCCTTAACTCCCGCCCGGCCTCGGGGGGGGGGGGGGGGGCCTGGCCACCCGCTTCCTTGGCCGTCCTCCTCCTCCTCCTCCTCTCTCTTTGTCTCTGCAGAGACAATGGGGCCCGACTGGGTTCCCCCCACCCCGTCCCAACCGTTAAATGCCCCCCCCGGCTGACGTCGCCCCCTGGTGGATGCCGGCGGTATTGTCCACAACCGCCCCGGCTGACGTCGCCCCCTGGTGGCTGCGGGTGGTATCGTCCGCAACCGCTATAAGTGCCCCCCCCGGCTGACGTCGCTCCCTGGTGGATGCAAGTGGTATTGTCCGCAACCGCTATAAGTGCCCCCCCCGCCCCGGCTGACGTCGCTCCCGGTGGATGCAGGTGGTATTGTCCACAACCGCTATAAGTGCCCCCCCCCGGCTGACGTCGTCCCCTGCTGGATGCGGTTGGTATTGCCCACAACCGCTGAGTGCCCCTCCGGCTGACGTCGCCCCCTGGTGGATGCGGGTGGTATTGACCGCAACCGCTATGCGTGCCCCCCCGGCTGACGTCGCCCCCGGTGGATGCAGGTGGTATTGTCCACAACCGTTAAATGCCTCCCCGCTGACGTCTCCCCCTGGTGGATGCGGGTGGTATTGCCCACAACCGCTATAAGTGCCCCCCCGGCTGACGTCGTTCCCTGCTGGATGCATTTGGTATTGCCCACCACCGTTAAATGCCTCCCCGCTGACGTCTCCCCCTGGTGGATACAGGTGGTATTGTCCACAACCGCTATAAGTTCCCCCCGGCTGACGTCGCCCCCTGGTGGATGCGTTTGGTATTACCCACAACCGCTGAGTGCCCCTCCGGCTGACGTCGCCCCTTAGTGGATGCAAGTGGTATTGTCCACACCGCTATAAGTGCCCCCCCGGCTGACGTCGGCCCCTGGTGGACGCATGTGGTATTATCCTCATCTGCTAACAATAATAATAATGATGTTGGTATTTGTTAAGCGCTTACTATGTGCCCAGCACTGTTCTAAGTGCTGGGGTAGATACAGAGTAATCAGGTTGTTCCACGTGAGGCTCACAGTTAATCCCCATTTTACAGATGAGGGAACTGAGCCACAGAGAAGTTAAGTGACTTGCCCACAGTCACACAGCTAACAAGTGGCAGAGCCAGGATTCAAACCCCTGACCTCTAACTCCCAAGCCCGGGCTCTTTCCACTGAGCTAGGTGCCCCTCCGGCTCATTTCAGCCCCTGGTGGATGCATTTACCCTGTATCTACCCCAGCGCTTAGAACAGTGCTCTGCACATAGTAAGCGCTTAACAAATACCAACAATATTAGGTATTACCCACAACTGTTAAGTGCCCCTGCTGCTCACGTCGTCCCCTGGTGGATGCATTTGGTATCGCCCACAACCGCTAAATGCCCACGTCGCCCCCTGGTGGATGCAGGTGGTATTGTTCACAACCGCTAAGTGGCCCCCCCGGCTGACGTCGCCCCCTGGTGGATGCATGTGGTATGGTCCACAACCGCTAAGTACCCTTCTAGCTGACGTCGCCCCCTGGTGGATGCATTTGGTATTACCCACAACTGTTAAATGCCCCTCCGGCTCACTTCGGCCCCTGGTGGATGCACTTGGTATTGTCCACAACCGCTAAGTGCCCCTCCGGCTCACGTCGCCCCCTGGTGGATGCAGGTGGTATTGTCCACATCTGCCAAATGCCCCTCTGGCTCACTTCGACCCCTGGTGGATGCATTTGGTATTACCCACATCTGCTAAGTGCCCCTCTGGCTCACGTCGGCCCCACAGTGCCCCCTGGTGGATGCATGGCCTGGTGGCAAGAGCCCGGGTTTGGGAGTGTGAGGACGTGGGTTCTAATTCCGCCTCTGCCGCTTGTCTGCTGTGTGATCTTGAGCAAGTCACTTAACTTCTCTGTGCCTCAGTTATCTCACCTGTAAAATAGAGATAAAGACCGAGAGCCCCAGTAGGACAACCTAATTACCTTGCATCTACCCCAACGCTTAGGACGGTGATTGGCACATAGTAAGCATTTAACAAATACTATAATTATTATTTTTATTGGATATTGTCTACAAATGCTAAATGCCCCCCCCCCCCCCCATCGGCTCCTCAGCGCCCCTTGGTGAATGCATTTGGCATTATCCACAACTGCCACTCCTCACACTTCCCTCCTTCGCACCTGACATTATAAAGTGGGAAATTTCACGCGGAGGAAATCACCGATGATTTTATGCACACATCTCCTTGGGTCAGATCAATTGCCAGGGCCTTTTTAAAAAAATAATAATAATTATGGTATTTGTTAAGCGCTTACTCTGTTCCGAGCCGTGTTCTGAGCACTGGGGTAGATAACAAGGTAATCAGGTTGTCTCGCGTGGGGTTCACAGTCTTAATCCCCATTTTACAGATAAGGTAACTGAGGCACAGAGAATAATAATAATAACGTTGGTATTTGTTAAGCGCAGAGCACTGTTCTAAGTACTGGGGTAGATACAGGATAATCAGATTGACCCACGTGAGGCTCACAGTCTTAATCCCCATTTTACAGATGAGGTAACTAAGGCACAGAGAAGTTAAGTGACTTGCCCACAGTCACACAGCTGACAAGTGGCAGAGCCCGTATTCAAACCCAAGACCTCTGACTCCCAAGCCCGGGCTCTTTCCACTGAGCCATGAGTGAAGTGGATTGCCCAAGGTCACACAGCAGAAAAGTGGCAGAGCTGGGATTAGAACCCACATCCTCTGGCTCCCAAACCCAAGCTCTTTCCACTGAGCCACGCTGCTTCTCTGAAAAGATCGGCCTTCTTTTAAAAAAAAAGATTGGTTCTTCCTCGATTTACAAAGACAAATCTGCAAGGATCAGATACTGTAAAATAAACTGCCGAGACTGATCGGTTTGACTTAGCTTCCAATCTCCCTTGTTTCCTTTTTCTTTCTGGTTTACTCTGGGCAGCGGATCAATATGGGGGAAACATATAAGATGTAGGTCTCGGAAATAGAAAGGACAGAATCTGGGCTTGAGGGCCATGAGGCTTAACCTTCACATCATCCCCAAACCTGTACGAGCTTGGGCAAGCCTCTTCTCTGTTCCACTCCTCAATTCTGAAATGGGATTTCGACTATCCATCTACGTCCCAGGAGGGAAGCAGTGAAAAACTGGTGTAACGTTGGTTGTGGAGTCCATCGGCAAAGGTTAAAAAACAAAAAAAGCAAACAAACCTTGGAAGTAGCGGTCGGGTAAGTCAGAGCCTGGGGTTCTGGGCATTCAGGAATTTTGGGAAATTCAAAATTTGCTCAATCTCAGTGAGGTGAATTAGCTTCATCCCTTCCCTAACCCTGCCAGCCCAGGGAGCAGCCATGCAAATCAGGGCCTTGCCACTGGAGCAAGTCTGCCTAGCAGCAGGGAGCCCAGGAGCTCCTCCTCTCAATGGGCAAGAGTCCAGCTGCTTTTCCTTGCCTGGTGAGATGTCACCGCCTCCCAGCTCTTTCCATTTTCCCTGCTTCACTGGAACAAAAATAAATTAAATGGAGAACCCGGGAACAAAGGGTAATTAACAATAAAGCACATGAAGACAGGAGGCAGAGGAAAGGCAGAGAACATCTGCCATTCACCGCACAGACCTGCGCTTCTTAACTACTTGCCGGGGTTTCTTTAACAACTCCGCGACTTGGTCGTGCAGGCCCCGTGACCCGACCTCGAAGGTGTCACTTGGGTTCTTTTACCAATCTCTGGATCTTGACCTGTGGGGAGGGGGCTGTCAAAGTGGCCCCTCCACCTCAAAGTCCTCCCGGAATCAGAGAGGGGCTAAAAGACCGCACGGCTCTTTCGGAAGCCGCAGGCAGGCCAGAAAAGAGCCTAAAAATAATTAATCGATCGATCAATCACATTTATTGAGCGCTTACCGTGTGCGGAGGACTGTAATAGGTGCTTGGGACAGTCGATTATAACAGAGTTGGTAAATAAAAGATCAAGGGTCCACTCTGTGGACTATTCTGTCTCAAGAAGCGACCCCCCACTCTTGCTTAAAGAAATCATGCAGCCATAATTCTCCACAATCAATCGGTTATATTTACAGAGCATTTACTGTGTGCAGCGCACTGTACTAAGCACTTGGGAGAGTACAAGACAACAATGCAATAAAACAGACACATTCCCTGCCCACAGTGAGCTCTCAGTCTAGAGGGGGAAGACAGACACTCATAAAAATCATTTTTTCCTCATCTCCCACTCCCTTCTGCATCACCCTGACTTGCTCCCTTTGCTCTTCCCCCCACACCCAGCCCCACAGCACTATGTACATGTCTTAAATGGATTTATTGGTATTGATGCCTGTCTCCCCGTCTCCAGACTATAAACTCATTGTGGGCAGGGAATGTCACTATTGTTGGGTTGTACTTTCCCAAGTGCTTAGTACAGTGCTCTGCACCCTATAAATATGATTAAATGAATGAATAAATCTCATAAATAAATGATGTGGGGCTGAGGGCGGGATGATATGGGGAGCAAATCACATTGCGGAGAAGAGAGGTCGGGGCTAGTGAGGTACGCGGGGGAGTCATTCACATCAATTAATCAATTAATGGTATTTATTGACTGTAAGCTCATTGGGGGCAGGGCACGAATCTACCAACTCCGTTATATTGTACTCTCCCAAGCATTTAGTACAGTGCTCTGCACACAGTAAGCACTGATTAAATAATGTTGGTATTTGTTAAGCGCTTACTATGTGCAGAGCGCTGTTCTAAGCACTGGGGTAGACACAGGGTAATCAGGTTGTCCCACATGGGGCTCACAGTCTTAATCCCCATTTTACAGATGAGGTAACTGAGGCACAGAGAAGTGAAGTGACGTGCCCACAGTCACACAGCTGACAAGTGGCAGAGCTGGGATTCGAACTCATGACCTCTGACTCCAAAGCCCGTGCTCTTTCCACTGAGCCACGCTGCTGATTGAGTATTAAGTGCTTATTATATGTAGAGCTTCTAGGTGTTTGGGGGAATAGAGTACAATCGAGTTAGCAGACACATTCCCTGCCCACAATAAATTTACAATCTAGAGGGGGTAGCTGAAGCCATGGAGCAAACGAACTTCCCTAGAGAGCGAATTTTAAGTTGAGGAGAGGATCCAGCAAAGAATCTTTAGAGATACCATATTTAGTGGAGGGGAAGCAAAGGAAGAGTCAGCAGAAGGCACGCGTTTATCCAACGCTTTCTAGAACTTATTGATATTTTCTCAGCGTGCAGTTCCCCATAGTATCAAATTCCCTATGCTTACTGAACAGTGTATGGTCTTTTTTTAGTTTGTTTGCCTTGGAACAACCAACTTTAACTTCACCAGCATTTTCTCATCTACATATCCATTTCATATCCAGGAAGTCTTGCCTGACTAACCTCTCGTCTCTCTTTCCCTTCTGTGTCATTTTTGCGCTTTGTGTCCACACGCTCTTAACACTTTAATAATCACCCCACCTCCACAGCACTTATGTACGTATCCTTGTATCTACCGCTTCCCCGATCTGTAATTTATTTTAGCGTTTCCCCGATCTGTAATTTATTTTAGCGTAAGCTCCTTGAGGGCAGAGATGGTGTGCACCTCTAATGAACTCTCCCACATGCTTAATACAATGCATTACAGCAGTACAAAGTACTACAGTTAGTACATAGTAAACACTCGATAAATACCATTTATCGATCGGATGATTGAGCCATTTATTTCTGAATTCTATTTTGTTTATCCCCTTCCTTAGTCTGTATGCTCCTTGAGGGTGGGATTGTGCGTTCTAACTCTAATTTGCTCTCCCGAGCACTTAGTACAGTGCTCTGCATCCGGTAGGCATTCAATACATACTAGTATTGATTGACTGATTGAGTATCCTGTAGTCACCCGTGTCGTGGGATTTAATGAAAAATAATTCTGCATACCTGTCAACACCCTCGGCGGATTTCAAATGTGTCCTCTGCTGGCCTGGGTTTCAGGCTGGGTACCTGACTGGCTGGTGGCCGTTCTTTCAAAAGGGTCTCGGGATGCTCGTTTTTGCAAATCCTGCTTCGTTTGCTGCTTCTGAGAGCAATTTGAAGTGAATGATTCCAGAAGACAGTGGCCAAAAGCGGCCTTGAGACTTCGAATATTTGGTGGAAGGACTGCAGGACTACATCCTTTGTCCTCTGTGCAGCATCAGTTTGTGCCTCGGCACTAATCACTTGACAAATATGGATTTGAAATGAATGAGGATCGAATGATTTGGATCGTGGGGGTCAAATAGTGATGATGGAGTCTCCCGTCTGGAGCGACAGATGAGTCTCCACCCAGAAACGGCGTGAAGGAATTTATTATAACGTTAGTGGATTTTGCAGGGCTGCACGCGCCCTCTTGTCTCTGCCATTCAGCAACCCGTTGGGGCATGGAGGCCAAATCATTTCAGGGTCAACTTCGAGATTAAGCAGAGAGAGGAAAGTAGTAGGCTTGGCATGTTCTAACTGCTCCTTAAGGGGTTGAATGCCCATGATCTTTGATATTAATCATCCTCCCCTCACTCCTTCACTGTCAAGGACTCTATCTGTTAATAACTTGTTAACAAAGGGCATTTCTTAGGTGCTTACTCTGTGCCAGGCACTGTACTAAGTGCTGCAGTAGATACTAATAATAATGATGCCATTTGTTAAGGGCTTACTATGTGCAGAGCATTGTATTAAGCGCTGGAGAGGATTCAAGGTGATCAGGTTGTCCCACGTGGGGCTCACGGGCTTAATCCCCATTTTGCAGATGAGGTAACTGAGGTCCAGAGAAGGTAAGTGATTTGACCAAAGTCACACAGCTGACAAGTGGCTGAGCTGGGATTTGAACCCGTGACCTCTGACTCCCAAGCCCGTGCTCTTTGCACTAAGCCACGCTGCTTCTCTGCGTAATCAGGCCACATTCCCAAAGTCTTAATCCCCATGTTACAGATGAGCTAACTGAGGCACAGCAAAGTGAAGTGACTTGCCCAAGGTCACCCAGCAGACAAGTGGCAGAGTTCACATTAGAACCCAGATCCTCTGACTTCCTTAATGGGGCTCTTCCCGCTATTTAGACTGTGAGTCCATTGTTGGGCAGGGATTGTCTCTATCTGCTACCGAATTGTACATTCCAAGCGCTTAGTACAATGCTCTGCACACAGTAAGTACGCAATAAATAGAAGCAGCCTGGCTTAGTGGAAGGAGCTCGGGTTTGGGAGTCAGAGGTCACGGATTCTAATCCCAGCTCATCCTTTTGTCAGCCGTGTGACCTTAGGCAAGCCACTTCACTTCTCTGGACCTCAGTTCCCTCATGGCTCGGTGGAAAGAGCCCGGGCTTGGGAGACAGAGGACATGGGTTCTAATGTCGACTCCGCCACTTGTGTGCTGTGTGACCTTGAGCAAGTCACTTCACTTCTCTGGGCCTCAGTGATCTCATCTGCAAAATGGGGATTAAAAGTGTGAGCCCCACGAGGGACAACCTGATGACCTTGTATCTACCCCAGCGCTTAGAACAGCGCTTGGCACATAGGAAGCGCTTAACAAATACCATCATTATTATTACAGGGAAAGCAGCTTGTCCCACGTGGGGCTCTCAGTCTGAGAAGCAGTGTGGCTCAGTGGAAAGTGCCCGGGCTTGGGAGTCAGAGGTCATGGGTTCTCATCCTGGCTCCGCCACGTGTCAGCTGTGTGACTGTGGGCCAGTCACTTCACTTCTCTGTGCCTCAGTTACCTCATCTGTAAAATGGGGATGAAGACTGTGAGCCTCACATGGGACAACCTGATGACCCTGTCTCTCCTCCAGCAGTTAGAACAGCGCTCTGCACATAGTAAGCGCTTCACAAATACCAACATTATCATTATTATTATGATGTGTGGGACAACCTGCTGACCCTGCGTCTCCCCCAGTGTTTAGAACAGCGCTCTGCACATAATAAGCGCTTCACAAATACCAACATTATCATTATTATTATGATGTGTGGGACCACCTGATGACCCTGCATCTCCCCCAGTGCTTAGAACAGTGCTCTGCCCATAGTAGAGCACTACTCTACTACTCAGTGGAAAGAGCACGGGCTCACTGGAAAGAGCCCGGGCTTGGGAGTCAGAGGTCATGTGTTCGAATCCCGGCTCTGCCACTTGTCAGCTGTGTGACCTTGGGCAAGTCACTTCACTTCTCTGGGGCTCAGTGACCTCATCTGTAAAATGGGGATGAAGACCGTGAGCTTCACGTGGGACAACCTGATGACCCTGTATCTAGCCCAGCGCTTAGAACAGTGCTCTGCACATAGTAAGCGCTTCACAAATACCAACATGATCATTATTATTATTAGAACAGCGCTCTGCACATAGTAGGCGCTTCACAAATACCCACATGATTATTATTTATCTCCCCCAGCGCTTAGAACAGCGCTCTGCACATAGTAGGCGCTTCACAAATACCCACATGATTATTATTTATCTCCCCCAGCGCTTAGAACAGCGCTCTGCACATAGTAGGCGCTTCACAAATACCCACATGATTATTATTTATCTCCCCCAGCGCTTAGAACAGCGCTCTGCACATACTAGGCGCTTCACAAATACCAACATTATTATTATTGTTAGCCCAGTGCTCTGCCCATAGGAAGCGCTCAATAAATACTATTGAATGAATGAATGAATGAATAGTAAGCGCCTTAACAAATACCGCCCCCCCATGACTGAATGAAGGAGCAGGCCACGCTGCCCCAGGCTGCGGACTACAACTCCCGACAGCCCCCGCGCCGGGCGCGCCGGCGTCACGGGGCGCGCGCCGAGCTGGGGGGCGTGGCCTCGTCCCCGGGCCGGCCAATGGCGTGGGGAGCTGGCGCGGAGGGGGGGCGTGGCCTCGTCCCCGGGCCGGCCAATGGCGTGGGGAGTTGGCGCGGAGGGGGGCGTGGCCTCGGGGCGCGCGGCGCGTCCTCGCGCGCCGGGGGAGGCGAGGGGGGGCGCGCGCGCGCGCGGCGATGGCGGCGCGGTGGAGCAGCGAGAATGTGGTGGTGGAGTTCCGGGATTCCCAGGTAACGCGCGCGCGGGGTCGGGAGGGGGGGAGGGAGGGGGGGGGCAGGGCAGAGGAGCCCACTGAGCATGCGCCGCCCTCGCCTCCCCCACCCTGCTCCTCCCTGGAGGGGCGCGCTGGGCCTACCTGCGCTACACGCTGAGCAAAACCTGGAGGAGGGGCGTCCTCCTCATAGCCTCCTAATGTCAGAGCAACCTCCACCTCCCCATTCCCCCAGCCGGCTTTTACTAGGTGCTGGACACTGTGCTGAGCGCGGGGCCCCTAGTTGGGGGGGGGGAGGTCCCCCTAAATGCAAAGGGGGGGGGCTTTTTTTCAACTTTGTGGCCTCTTGCAATAATAATAATCATGTTGGTATTTGTGAAGCGCTTCCTATGGGCACAGCACTGTTCTAATAATAATAATCATGTTGGTATTTGTGAAGCACTTACTGTGTGCAGAGCACTGTTCTAATAATGATAATCATGTTGGTATTTGTGAAGCGCTTCCTATGGGCAGAGCACTGTTCTAATAATAATAATGTTGGCATTTGTGAAGAGCTTACTATGTGCAGAGCACTGTTCTAAGCGCTGGGGGAGACACAGGGGAATCAGGTAGTCCCACTTGGGGCTCCCCGTCTTCATCCCCATTTTACAGATGAGGGAACTGAGGCACAGGGAAGTGACTTGCCCACAGTCCCACAGCTGACAAGTGGCAGAGCCGGGATTCGAACCCATGACCTCTGGCTCCCAAACCCGGGCTCTTTCCACCTAGCCACGCTGCTTCCCCTCTTGCTGCAATAATAATGTTGGTATGGGTTAAGCCCTTACTAGGTGCAGAGCACTGTTCTAAGCGCTGGGGTGATAGTGATGGTCGTGGGTTCGAATCCTCGCTCTGCCACTTGTCAGTTGTGGGACTGTGGGCAAGTCACTTCACTTCTCTGGGCCTCAGTTATCTCATCTGGAAAATGGGGATGAAGCCTGTGAGCCTCACGTGGGACAACCTGATTACCCTGTATCCACCCAGCTCTTAGAACAGTGCTCTGCACATAGTAAGCACTTAACAAATACCAACATTATTATTATTGGTGAATCGCTTACTATGTGCAGAGCGCTATTCTAAGCGCTGGGGTATTAATAATGATGGTATTTGTTCTAAGCGCTGGGGTAATAGTCATAATAATAATAATGATGGTATTTGTGAAGAGCTTACTATGTGCACAGCCCTGTTCTAAGCGCTGGGGTAATAATAATGATGGTATTTGTTCTAAGCGCTGGGGTAATAGTAATAATCATAATGATGGTATTGGTGAAGCGCTTACTATGTGCAGAGCACTGTTCTAAGCGCTGGGGGAGACAGAGTCATCAGGTTGGCCCACGTGAGGCTCACAGGCTTCATCCCCATTTGACAGATGAGGTAACCGAGGCACAGAGAAGTTCAGTGACTTGCCCACAGTCCCACAGCTGACAAGTGGCAGAGCCAGGATGAGAACCCATGACCTCTGCCTCCTAAGCCCCTGCTCTTTCCACTGAGCCACGCTGTTCTAAGCGCTGGGGTAATAATGATATTTGTGAAGCGCTTACTATGTGCAGAGCACTCTTCTAAGCGCTGGGGTAATAATGATGGTATTTGTGAAGCGTTTACTATGTGCAGAGCACTGTTCTAAGTGCTGGGGTAATAATAATGATGGTATTGGTGAAGCACTATGGGCAGAGCACTCTTCTAAGCGCTGGGGTAATAATAATGATGGTATTTGTGAAGCGCTTACTGTGTGCAGAGCACTATTCTAAGCGCTGGGGGTAATAGTTATGGTACTTGTTAAGCTCTTACTATGTGCAGAGCACTGTTCCAAGCGCTGGGATAATAATTATGGTATTTGTGAAACGCTGACTATGTGCAGAGCACTGTTCTAAGGGCTGGGGGGGATACAAGCGCTTAACAAATACCAACATTATTATTATTATTATTATTATTACAAGGTGATCAGGTTGTCCTACGTAGAGGTCACAGTTTTAATCCCCATTTTACAGATGAGGGAACTGAGGCCCAGAGAAGTGAAGTGACTTGCCCAAAGTCCCACGGCTGTCAAGCGGTAGAGCCAGGTTTAGAACCCATGACCTCTGACTCCCAAGCCCGGGCGCTTTCCACTGAGCTCCACTGGGGTAGTAATAATGATGGTATTGGTGAAGCACTTACTATGTGGAGAGCACTGTTCTCAGCGCCGGGAAGATACAAGGTAATTAGGTTGTCCCACTTGGGGCTCACAGTCTTCATCCCCATTTTACAGATGAGGGAACTGAGTCACAGAGAAACAAATAAAATAAATGTTGGTATTTGTTAAGCATTAACTATGCACAGAGCACTGTTCTAAGCGCTGGGGGAGATACACGGTAATCCGGTTGTCCCATGCGAAGCTCACGGTCTTTATCCCCATTTTACAGATGAGGGAACTGAGGCACAGGGAAGTGAAGTGGCTTCCCCGCCGTCACCCAGCTGACAAGCGGCGGATCCGGGATTCGAACCCCTGACCTCCGACTCCCAAGCCCAGGCTCTTTCCATGAGCCACGCTGCTTCTTGTGTGTCCTCTCTCCCGAGGTGTCTCACCGTTCATTCGTTGGGCAGGGGTGGTCTCCCTCTGTTGCCGAATTGTCCGTTCCGAGCGCTTAGGACAGTGCTCTGCACATAGCGCTCAGTAAACACGATGGGAGGAATGAATTCGTTCAGTTGTATTTACTGAGCGCTTACTGTGTGCGGAGCGCTGGCCTGAGCGCCTGGGGGAGCACAATGCAGCGATAAAGACGGTCCTTGCCCACAACGAGCTCACAGTGTGGGAGGGTGACAAGCATCAATGCAAATAAATTGACATCGCTATAAATAAATAAAATGACATCTAGAGAGAGAGAGGGCTCACCTCCTCCAGGAGGCCTTCCCAGACTGCGCCCTCCCTTTCCCTCTGCCCCTCCTCCCCATTCCCCCTTCTCCCGCCCTCTGCTCTTCCCCCGTCCCCTCCCCACAGCACCGGGGCCTATTGGTCTATATTATTTATCACTCTATGAATGATGTGTCTATATCTATAATTCTATTTATTTTGATGGTATTAATGCCCGTCTACTTGTCTTGTCTCCCCCTTTTAGACTGTGAGCCCGTCGTCGGGCAGGCGTCGCCTCCATCTGGTGCCCGACTGTCCTTTCCAAGGGCTCAGCACAGTGCTCGGCCCACAGTAAGCGCTCAATAAATACGATTGAACGAACGAACGCGCGCATTCCCCACAACGAGTGTACACGCTAGAGGGGGAGACAGACTTGAATATAAATGAATTAGTTACAGATATGTATTAAGTGCTGGGGGGCTGGATGAAAAAAGGGAGCAAGTCGGGGTGATGGAGAAGGGGAAAGGAGGGCTCAGGGAAGGCTTCTTGGAGGAGGTGTGATAGGAGGGGACAAGGTGACCGACTGTTTTGAAGCCAGTCGTGAGGAGTTTTTGTTCGAGGCGGAGGTGGATGGGCAACCCCTGGAGGTTCTTGAGGAGTGGGGATGCCTGTCCCCAACTTTTCCTAGAGAAACAGCGTGGCTCAGTGGGAAGAGCCCGGGCTTGGGAGTCAGAGGTCATGGGTTCGAATCCCGGCTCTGCCACCTGTCAGCTGGGTGACTGGGGGCAAGTCACTTCCCTTCTCTGTGCCTCAGTGACCTCATCTGGAAAATGGGGATGAACTGTGAGCCTCACGTGGGACGACCTGATGACCCTGTATCTATCCCGGCGCTTAGAACAGTGCTCTGCACATAGTAAGCGCTTAACAAATACCAACGTTGTTATTATTATTGTCAGCTGTGTGACTGTAGGCAAGTCACTTAACTTCTCTGGGCCTCAGTGACCTCATCTGGAAAATGGGGATGAAGCCTGTGAGCCTCACGTGGGGCGACCTGACGACCCTGTATCTCCCCCGGCGCTTAGAACAGTACTCTGCACACAGGAAGCGCTTACCAAATACCAATATTATTATGATTACTGTCAGCTGTGTGACTGCAGGCAAGTCACTTAACTGCTCTGTGCCTCAGTTGCCTCATCTGGAAAATGGGAATGAAGACTGTGAGCCTCACATGGGACAACCTGATTACCCTGTATCTCCCCCAGCGCTTAGAACAGTGCTCTGCACATAGTAAGCACTTAACAAATACCAACATTATCATTATTATTATTATTAAAAGTGATCTGGGCGGCAGAGTGAAGTATGGACTGGAATGGGGAGAGACCGGAGGCAGGGAGGTCAGCAAGGAGGCTGATACAGTAATCAGGGTGGGATAGGAGAAGTGATGGTGTAAACTTGGTTGCAGTTTGGATGGAGAGGAAAGGGCGGATTTCAGCAATGTTGCGAAAGGGGAACCAGGAGGATTTAGTGATGGATTGAATATGTGGGTTGAATGAGAGGGAGGAGTCGAGGATAACACCAAGGTGACGGGCTCGTGAGACGGGAAGGATGGTGGTGCCGTCTACGGCGATGGGGAAGTCGGGGGCAGGGCAAGGTTTGGGTGGGAGAATAAGGAGTACAGTGCTCTATCCACAATAAGCGCTTAACAAATATAATTACCACTATTTGGCTGGAGTTTTGATCACAATGGTTCGAGGCTTCAGAGTAAAAATCAATTAATGGTATTTATGGAGCACTTAACTGTGTGCAGAGCACTGTACTAAACAGTTGGGAGAGTCCAATATAGCTGACTTGGTTGACAGGTTCCCTGCCCCGTAGGAACTTACATTCTCATTACCCTTTAAAAGATATTATAATAATAATGTTGGTATTGTTAAGCGCTTACTATGTGCAGAGCACTGTTCTAAGCGCTGGGGTAAATACAGGGGAATCAGGTTGTCCCGCTTGGGGCTCACGGTTCTTAATCCCCATTTTACAGATGAGGTCACTGAGGCCCAGAGAAGTGAAGTGACTTGCCCAGAGTCCCACAGCTGACAAGTGGCAGAGCCGGCATTCGAACCCATGACCTCTGACTCCCCAGCCCAGGCTCTTGCCACTGAGCCACGCTGCTTCTCTATTATGGCTCTTTTCCTTGTGCCCCACCATCTCCTCACATTGTAGGGTGGGTGGCCCTTTTTTTTTAGTGGTATAAGGTGCTTACTATGTACTAGGCAGTAGCTAATCAGGGTGGACAGTTTTCCTGTCTCACACAGGGTTCACCGTCTTAATCCCCATTTTACAGATGATATAACTGAGGCACGGAAGTGAATCGATTTGCCCAAGGCCACACAACAGACAAGTGGTGGAGTCTGGATTAGAACCCGGGACCTCTGACTCCCAGGCCCATGCCCTAGGCCCAAGATCACGCTGCTTCTAGCCTTCCAGCCTCCTGTTCATCTTCTGAGCACGGGGCAAGATCAGCTCCTCGTAGGGAATTTCTGGAGGACAGTTCAGCCCGATGGAGTCATAGGTGCTTCACTGGGGCCCTATCGTGTTCCTTTTATTAAAAAAATGGTATTTAAGAGCTTACTATGTGCCAGGCACTGTACTAAGCATTGGGGTCGCTACAAGATAATCAGGTTAGCCACAATCCATGTCCCACGTGGGGCTCACAATCTTCATCTGAGACTGAAGCAGATGAAGCCTAAGAGAAGCAGCGTGGCTCAGTGGAAAGACCCCGGGCTTGGGAGTCAGAGGTCATGGGTTCGAATCCCGCCTCTGCCACTTGTCAGCTGTGTGACTTTGGGCAAGTCACTTCTCTGGGCCTCAGTTACTTCATCTGTAAAATGGGGATGAAGACTGTGAGCCCACATGGGACAACCTGATCACCTTGTATCCCCCCAGCGCTTAGAACAGTGCTTTGCACGTAGTAAGCGCTTAACAGATACCAACATTATTATCAGGTTTTTTGAAATTTTCAGGAAGAAGAGTTATGAGCGAAGTAACTATTTTCGGTGTCTTGGGGTCAGTCTGTAAATTAGCAGCTACTCGCTTTCCTGCTGGAAGAAGGCATCGCCAACTTTTGAGCACCTACCGGGTATATCTAATAATGATAGAGAATAATGATAGGTAATGATAGATAATAACGATAATAATTGTGGTATTTAAGTGCTTACTAGGTGGCAAGCATTGTGCTAACCACCAGAGTAGATAAAATCGGACACAGCCCCTGTCCCACCTGGGGCTCATTAGTTTCCGAGAGAGGGAGAACAGGTTTTAATAATAATAATAACGATGATAATTAGGGTTTTTGGTAAGCACTTACTTTGCCCCAGGCACTGTACTAAGCACTGGTACAAGCACTGGGGTAGATGCAAGCAAATTGGGTTGCAGTCTCCATTTTACAGATGAGGGAAGTGAGCCACATGAATGTTAAGTGACTTATCCAAGGTCACACAGCAGGCAAGTGGCAAAAGTGGGATCAGAACCCAGGTATCCCGGCTCTTTCCATTGGCCCACACTGCTCAGTAACTCTAATGAGTTATTGGAGGGTTAATGGAGGGGGTAATGAAGAGAGATGCAAATTAGAGGGATTAGAACAGCGTAGACCTGTATGGCGATTACATAGATATTTAGCATGCACACACGTGGGACAACCTGATCACCTTGTATCCCCCCCAGCGCTTAGAACAGTGCTTTGCACATAGTAAGCGCTTAACAAATACCATCATTAATTAACACATGATGGGCAGTGGGGTCCAGTGCCCCAGTGGGTTTAGTGCATTTGCTCTGCATTTGGATCTGTGCCCTTTGCGCATTTGAAATTTGCTCCCCGACACCTATGTATAGGCCTATAAATTATTTACATTAATGCTCGTCTCCCTCCTCTCATCTCTAGGCTCGTGGGCAGGGGTAGCGTCTACTAACTCTGTTGAATGATACTCTCCCAAACAGTACAGCGCTCTGCACACAGTAAGCACTCAGTAATTACCACTGGTTGGTTGAGTGTAAATATTTTTGACTCTTTCATTGGAGTGCAAACTCCTTGTAGGCAAGAATTGTGTCTGTCATCTGTTTTTCGTGTTTAAACACTTAGCATTATGCACTGTGGCAACCGAGCACCCAATAAATACCTTTACTCCTCCTTCCTTCTCCTCCTCCTTCTGTTCCTCAGACTTTCCCTTTCTTCCTCTCAAGCATCCTGGCTCTGGCTAAGCAGTTTTACTCAGCAATGGGCGAGATCCCAGATTTTCTGCTTCCTGGGGCCTCTCCCAAGATAAATTAAGCTCTGGTTCTACAGTAGTTGTGTTTGGGGAGGAAGGCACAGAGTGGTTACTATAGTAGGGGTTGGAAGAGAAGGAAGTGATTAGGTAGTGAAATTTGCAGTGGAAGGTTGGAGGAAAAGCAGCAAAAGAGAAACACAGGTATACCTCCAGTTATAACCACCCAGAAATAGATGCACCCCAAGGATGCGCCCCGACTGTTTTCTGATTTACCGCGGCGTGTTATGCCCCACCTTGATATTAGATCCAATCCCGTCCTGCTCCCTTTGCCAACTCCCTTCCCCCACACCTCCCATTCCGAGGATATTTCCTGCCTCCCTCTCTAGACCCCACATCTGACCCCCACCCTTGTCTTCCACATTACACCCCCATCAATCCCTGTCCCAGTTCCCGCAGCTCTGGCCAGGAATAAGGGGCAGGGCTATAAATTGTATGGGGGAAGGGAGGGATGGGGATCAGGGTTGTGTTTGCAGCAGCAGCAGCTTTCACTCCAGTTACTTGTAAAAGCATCATGGAGGATGGTGGGAATGGACTGGACCAGGGTGACCAAGGAGACTGGGGAGTGGAATAGAGTTTGGGGTATAAGAATGGGGATAAGAAAGCCACTGTTTTGTTGTTGAGGGTTTTTTTGTTGTTGTTGTTGTGGTTATTTGTCAAGCACTTACTATGTTCCAGGCACCGTACTAAGCGCTGGGGTAGAGAGAAGCAGCGTGGCTCAGTGGAAAGAGCCCAGGCTTTGGAGTCAGGGGTCATGAGTTCGAATCCCAGCTCTGCCACTTGGCAGCTGTGTGACTGTGGGCGAGTCACTTCACTTCTCTGCGCCTCAGTTCCCTCATCTGTAAAATGGGGATGAAGACTCTGAGCCCCACGTGGGACACCCCGATTCCCGTGTCTACCCCAGCGCTTAGAACAGCGCTCTGCACCTAGTAAGCGCTTAACAAATACCAACATTATTATTATTATACAACCTATGCAGGTTGGACATAGTCCACGTGGGCTCCCGATCTTAAACCCCATTTTACAAATGAGATAACTGAGACACAGAGAAGTGAAGCGACTTGCCCACGGATTAGAACCCAGGTCCTTCCGACTTCCAGGCCCGGGCACTATCCATTAGGACTTAATCCCCATTTTACAGGCGAGGGAACTGAGGCCCAGAGAAGTTAAGTGACTCGCCCAAAGTCACACAGCTGACAGGTGGCGGTGCCGGAATTAGAACCCATGACCTCTGACTCCCAAGCCCGGGCTCTTTCCCCTGAGCCACGCTGCTATTTGGAGTGGGATTAATCTGTGGGATCTCAGATATTACGGCACCTCGATTTGGCGTCGTATTGAGGCCTACCAATGAAGCACGGGACTGAAAAGAAGACTAATAGGAGCATAATATTTAAATTGCCTCCTTAGATCTTCCCTTTCCGTAACGGTTATTCTGTGGGCTTTGCTCCTTTACACAGAGCTCCCTGTTCGATGAAGAGAAGATGGGTGATTTATCTCCCTTCAACTCTTTTCCATCCCCTTCGTGGAATTGAAAACGAAGGCTCTGAGCAATATGAATCCTCTGCTGCCTGAGCGCTTGAATCTGACAGACGATTACTCTCCCCCTCCTTCAAAGCCTTATTGAAGCCACACCTCCTCCGAGAGGCCTTCCCTGACTAAGCCCCCCCTTCCTCTTCTCCCACTCCTTTCCGCGTCACTCCGATTTGCTCCCCTTGTTCTCCCCACCAGCCCCACGGTCCTTATGTAGATATCTGTATATTTTTAATATTAATATCTGTCAGCTCACTGTAGGCAGGGAATGTGTCGTATTATTGTCGTATCGTACCCTCCCAAGCGCTTAGTACAGTGCTATGCGCCCAGTAAGCACTCAATAAATAAGAACGAATGAATAGTAATGATGATCCACAAGGCTCATCACTATCGCATCGCCTCTAGACAGGGATCTAGGAATGTTTTCATCTTGAGGGAAGGAGGACATTGTGGTAAATTCTTCGGTAGACCGTGGAAAGGAATGTTGCAAAATTGTTCTGTTCCTGCTCTTCCCCGCTTTTCTAAAAGCGTCTTTTGGGAAGCCTCAAGAACATCTGATGGAAATGACTCATGACATGAAAACACCTTTTAGTTTGCTTTTTTGGGAAGCCCCGGTTGAAGCGTTAGTTTGTGGGCAAAAAAAGCTCGGCAAATCAAAACCTTTCTAAGCCTGCCCCACTGACGGGATAATGTTTCCCGTGATTTCGGTCATTAGGAGAACGCCCCTGAAGTTCCCATTTTACAAGAGAGACGGTTCATTGTGAAATAACCGGGCTCTGCGGAGTTTGGGAAGGGAATCAGATAACCTAAAACACGACGGGTCGGGTACCTGTGGGCAGTAGTCTAAAAATAGCTCTCCTAGCAATGTCAGTCCCTAATTTAAAGAGATTAGATCAAGTCCGTTGAAATGGTCCGATCCTTTTATATCCACAGCTTTCAATTCTCGGTTTCATTCTAAGGAATCTGAGAGGACGAGCATTATAGTCAAACCGATAGACAAACTGATGTTAAAAGAACTCACCCAGCTCTGATTTGCATTGATCGAATGTTTCTAGTATGATCAATAGAGAATAATATAAGTAGGGTAAATACTCTCATTTCTTAGAGTAGCTTATTCCCAGGCTAAGTAGTAGTAATAATAATAATACTATTAAGCACTTACTATAATAATAATAATGTTGGTATTTGTTAAGCGCTTACTATGTGCAGAGCACTGTTCTAAGCGCCGGGGGAGATACAGGGTCATCAGGTCGTCCCACGTGAGGCTCACAGTCTTCATCCCCATTTGACAGATGAGGCAACTGAGGCCCAGAGAAGTGAAGTGACTCGCCCACAGTCACACAGCTGATGAGTGGCGGAGCAGGGATTAGAACCCGTGACCTCTGACTCCCAAGCCCGGGCTCTTTCCACTGAGCCACGCCGCTTACTATGACCACAGATCCCTGGGCCATGTGGAGCTCACCCTCTATGTAGAAAGGAGAACAGGCACGGAATCCCCATTTTACAGATGAGAAAATTGAAGCACAGAGAAGTTAAATGATTGCCGAAGGTCACACAGCAGACGAGCGGCAGAGCTGGGATAAGAACCCAGGGCCTCTGACTCCCAGGTCTTTTCCACTAGGCCCCTGGATGAAGTAGGGATTGCAAAGAGAAAAGCCGATGGCTTTTCTTTGTCTCTGGCACCGGTGACCTTCTTCTTGCTAAGCCCTGTGGTCTCTATTCCCTCCTAATCCTCCTCCAACTCTCAGCTGCCTCTGACACTGTGGAGGACCACCCCCTTCTCCTAGAAACATCATCCTAACGAGAAGCAGCGGGGCTCAGCGGAAAGAGCCCGGGCTTGGGAGTGAGAGGTCATGGGTTCGAATCCCGGCTCCGCCACTTGTCAGCTGGGGGACTGTGGGCAAGTCACTTCACTTCTGTGGGCCTCAGTTCCCTCATCTGTAAAATGGGGATGAAGACTGTGAGCCTCACGTGGGACAACCTGATTACCCTGTATCTTCCCCAGTGCTTAGAACAGTGCTCTGCACGTAGTAAGCGCTTAACAAATACCAACATTATTATTATTATTATCCAACCTTGCTTCACTGAGACTGTCCTCTCCTGGTTTTCTTCCCATCTCCCTGACTGTTCCTTGTCAGCCTCCTCCTCTGCCTCCCACCCTCTGACTTCGGGAGTCCCTCAGAGCTCAATTTTGCGTCCTCTTCTATTTTCCACCTACGCCCACTCCCTTGGAGAAGTCATTTGGCTCCTGTGGCTTGAACTACTCTCTCTTCACAGATGATTCCCAAATTTAGCTCTCCGGCTGACTTCTCCCCTTCTCTACAACTAATCAGTCAGTGGGGCTTATTGTGTTCGGGGCAATGTATTAAGGGCTTGGGAGAGTACAGTACAATAGAGTCAGAAGGTCATGGGTTCTAATCCCGGCTCTGCCACTTGTCCGCTGTGATCTTGGGCAAGTCACTTCATTTTTCTGGGCCTCAGTTACCGCCTCTGTAAAATGGGGATTGAGACTGTGACCCTTATGTGAGACAGGGATTGGGTCCAACCCGATTTGCTTGTGTGCACCCCAGTGCTTAGTACAGTGCCTGGCATATAGAAAGCATTTAACACATACAATAATTATTATTATTATTATTGTTATAGAGTTGGTAGACCTGTTCCCTGCCCACAGCAAGCTTACAGTCTCGCATTTCCTCTTGCCTCAGGACATCGCTGCCTGCGGCTCAGTGAAAAGAGCCTGGGCTTGGGAGCCAGAGGTCATGGGTTCGAATGCCGGCTCCACCACTTGTCAGCTGTGTGACTGTGGGCGAGTCACTTAACTTCTCTATGCCTCAGTTACCTCATCTGTCAAATGGGGATTAAGACTGTGAGCCCCACGTGGGACCACCTGATTACCCTGTATCTACCCCAGCGCTTAGAACAGTGCTCTGCACATAGTAAGCGCTTAACAAGTACCAACATTATTATTATGTCCCACCGCCACCTCAAACTACGTACAAAGCAGAACTCTTCAATTTTCCATTCAAACCCTGTCCTCCCCCTGTCATTTCCATCCCTGTAGACAGCACCACCATCCTCCCTCTTTCACAAGCCCGTAACCTTAGCGTTATTTTGACTCATCTCTGTCACAGGACTGTGAGCCCCATGTGGCACGGAGACTGTGTCCAACCTGATTTGCTCGCATCTACCCCAGCGCTTAGTACAGTGCCTGACAAAGTGAGCGCTTAACAAATCCCATCATTATTATTCAACTCACTTATTCGATCCGTCACCAGATCCCGTCGGTTCTGCCATCACAACATTGCTAAAATCTGCCCCTTTCTCTCCATCCAAACGGCTACTGATTGCATCTTCAAGAGGCATTTCCCCTACTCCCTCTCCCTTCCGCGAATCCCTGCTGTACTGGACCTCTACCGTTTCAAGCACTTGATAGTCACCCCACCCTCAGCCCTACAGCACTGATAAACATATCTGTTAGTTTATTTATATAAATGTCTGCCTCCCCATCTAGTCTGTAAGTTTCTCGCGGGCAGAGAGCGTGTCTTCCGACTCTGTTACGTTGTACTCTCCAAAATACTTAGTTCTGTGCTCTGCACGCAGGGAAGCAATAAATAGGGAATAAATAGGGAAGCAGCAGGGCCTAGTGGGTAGAGCAAGGTCCTGGGAGGACCTGGGTTCTCATCCCGGTTCTGCCACTTGCCTGCTGTGTGACCTTGAGCAAGTCACTTAACTTAGTGGAAAGAGCCCGGGCTTGGGAGTCAGAGGTCATGAGTTCGAAACCCGGCTCTGCCACTTGTCAGCTGTGTGACTGTGGGCGAGTCACTTAACTTCTCTATGCCTCAGTTACCTCATCTGTATAATGGGGATTAACTGTGAGCCTCACGTGGGACCACCTGATTACCCTGTATCTACCCCAGCGCTTAGAACAGTGCTCTGCACATAGTAAGCGCTTAACAAATACCAACATTATCATTATTATTCTCTGGGCCTCAGTAACCTCATCTGTAAAATGAGGATCAAGACTGTCCAACCCAACTAACTCGTATCTACCCCAGTGCTTAGCACAGAATCTGGCACATAGTAAGTGCTTAACAAATGCTATTGCTTGCTTGACTGATGGGCCATAATACTCTTTTTATAAAACCTCCTTCCTTTCCCTTCAGAATACAAGGCAGTAATCCTTTATTATTCTGTTTTATGAATTCCTCTCTGAGATAAGCTAGCTGAAAGAGATACCTGTGTTGGCACCGAGATGTAAAGAATCAGCCCCACGTTAATCTTATAACGAAATCCATCTCGGAAATGAATATCTGTGTGTGGATAGAATCAGGTATTTTAAAGAGTAACTTTTTTAGAGCTTTGAATATTTCAAACCTTGGTCTATCAGGATGGCCTGGGGTCCTGCAAATGCAGCTACCTTTCTCCATTCGTTCGTTCATTCAGTCGTCATAAGCGCTTACTGTGTGCAAAGCACCGTACTGAGCTCTTGGGAGAGTACCAGTTAATGTATTAAGTTGGTGGAAAGAGGGGGAACTTAATAATAGTAATAATAATAATAATGATAATTGTGGTATTTGTTACATGTTTGCTATGTGCCAAGCACTGGGATCAGTACACTTAAAAACGGAGAGGATCTAATCCCTTTTCCACATGAGGCACATAATCTCTATTTTTTTACAGAAGAGGAAGTTGAGGCACAGAAAGGTTAAGTGGCTTGCCAAAGATTAGACAGGCAGGTGGCGGAGCTAGGATTAGAATCCAGGACTCTGCCCTTTCCATTAGGCCACTCGCACATAGCTCTACTGAAAAATCAATTTTGTAAAGCCCATATGGAAGCTTTCATCCATTTGCATCTTGACTAGGAACTGTATAACGTAGTCATCTGGCTCTGGATGTAGCCCTGAGCCTCTAGTTTATCATTTCTCACTTAAGCTATTAGATTGATTAATCCGAGTCGCTAACAATCAAACATCGTTGCCAGCAGAAAACCTTTTAGTGGACTAAATCATGGGCGTTGAAGGTGCATATCGTTCATGAAGGATGGGGTTTTCTTATGTTTTGTTTTTGCTTTAAGGTATTCGTTAAGCCCTTACTGTGTGCCAGGCACTGTACTAAGCACCGGGGTAGATACAAGCGAATCAGGTTGAATATGGTCCATGTCCCGCATTGGGCTCACAGTCTGAATCCCCATTTTACAGATGAGGTAGCTGAAGCACAGAGAAGTGAAGTGACTTGCCCACGTTCACACAGCAGACAAGCGGTAGAGCCGGGGTTAGGACCCAGATCCTTCTGACGCCCAGGCCCGTGCTCTAAACACCAGGCTATGCCGCTTCTCACCATTTTAGAGATGAGGGAACTTCTTGCTCCCCGGTTCCTTCAGCACTGCGCTTGCTGGCCAGAGCCAGGACCGCAGATTGGGGAAGGACCGATTCCACAACCACAGTTCCTAGTCACCGTAAAGAAGAAAAGCGTCGTTAGGGAGAGAGCGTTCCCCTTTCCTGGGTGACCTGGGGATCCCTGGGCTCTGAACCTCCTTCCTAACCTCTCGCTGCCCTCGTCCTTCACTCCAGGATCCATCACAAATGGATCGTGCTTGCAGTTGCCCGTGCAGCCCTCGGGATTCGGCCGGGACCCTTCGACCTTTTCTGAAATACTGTCTGAGCTCGGCTTGCTTTGGACAGGGCTGAACCTGAAAGCCAGGAAGCCAGGATAAGGATGGCAGGCTAAAGATGCCGGGCTGAGCATCAGGGAAGCAGCATAGCCTGGTGCATAGAGCGTGGGCCTGGGTTCGACTCCTGGCTCCACTTGTCTGCTCTTTGACCTCGAGCGAGTCACTTCACTTCTCTGGGCCTCAGTTACCTCATCTGTAAAATGGGAATTAGGACTGTGAGCCCCATGTGGGGCAGGGACTGTGGCACATAGTAAGCGCTTGATAAATACCGCAACTATCATTGTTATTATGAATAATGGGGTCAGTTCCTGCCACTGAAACATCCAGGGCTGGTGCCTTTCCACTGGGAAAATCTGCCAGGCCAGGTCCTTACTGGGTGGTTCCAAGAGGGCCAGGTCACAAAAACTTCCAGGACGTTGGGTTCTAATGTGACAGACAAGTGGCGGAGCTGGGATTAGAACCCGTGACCTTCTGATTGCCAGGCCCGTAGTCTATCTGCTAGGCCACGCAGCTTCTGTCGGAGGGCACAAGAAGACCCAAATTACAACCTGTCAACTAAGACTTCTAGACCTGTAATTACAGTGACCAAAAGCTCAAGGTTGAAACTGTACTTATGTATCATAGTCTACTTGTTTGAGAAGGTCGCCAGTACCTGGAAACTAGTAAAATGGCTTGGCAATTCAAGCTCGAATGTCAGCTGATCTTTTTTCCCACGTTCCCTCCAGGAGGTCTTCTCTCATTAATTTCGCATATTACTATCCTGCTTCTCTCCTTCTGGCCACTTCGGTCACTTCACTTCTCTGTGCTTCAGATATCTGTAAAATGGGGATTGAGACTGTGAGCCCCATGGGGGGCAGGGCCTGTGTTCCACCTAATTTGCCCGTATCCACCCCAGAGCTTAGTACAGTGCTTGGCACATAGTTAGCACTTAACATACACCATCATTCTTCTTCGTCGTATTCGATATATCTGTGTCACCTAAGCCCATGCTTTCTCACCTTCTGGCACCTCCCTCCCCTTGTGTCACTTATAGTCATATTTTTAAAAACACAGGTGCATTCCCCTTACTTGTAATTTATCTTAGTATCTGTCTCCCCCTTTAGATTATAAGGTTCTTGAGGGCAGGGATCATTTTTATGAAATCTGATGGATTCTCCCAAGTGCTTAATACAGTGCACTGAACAGAATAAGGGTTCAGGACATACTATCGATTGGTTTTTCTCTATGGAGAGAGTGGTATAACTAAAATGCGACCACCTGGGGAGCAGGGGAGGGAGTCCAGTGTTTTTAGCTGGAAAGTCAGAATATGTCATAATCATAAACATAGTATTTGCAGTATTAAATGCTTATATGGAAGGCACTGTACTAAGGGCTGGAGTAGGAACGAGATAATCCCTGTCCCACATAGGGCTCACAGTCTTTATCCCCATTTTGCAGATGAGATAACTGAGGCTCAGAGAAGTGAAATGACTTGCCCAAGGTCACACAGCAGATAAGTGGTGGAGCCGGGATTAGAACCCACGTCCTTCTGACTCCCAGGGCTATAGTCTATCCGCTAGGCCACGCTGCGTGTCCTAGCCTGGCTGTATTTATCCGGTGCAATGGAGGAGGAATTTGGTAGCTTGGAGCAGCATCCACTGGGTCACTGACACCTAGCTTTGAACCCGAAAAGCCTGAAGGGGTCAGATTAGGTTTCCTTGTTGCTGGCAGGCCCATGGAAGCTTCCGGAGTTTTCAGCATCCAAAGTGCGCTAGGTCCATGTGATCTGACGCCTTTCAGTATGGGAGATGTCCAGTGGGGTTGCTGCCTGGCAACAGCAGATGCCCTTTCCCGAGTCCCCTGAAAGATGAGGGGGTTGAGATTCAGATCGGGAATGGCGGGCAGTGTTTGAAATAGAAATGAATAATTATTAGCCAGAGAAATTCTGGGCATTCTTCCTGGTCCCTCGTAGAGGGGACAATGAAAACTGAGTTTCCTCTCAGGAGCCGCCGGGCCTAGTGGAAAGAATGCCGACCTAGGAGTCAGAGGACCTTTCTTTTAAAAATGGTTCTTAAGTGGTCACTATGGGCCAGGCACTGTACTAAGTGCCGGGGTAGATAAAAGATAATTGGGTTGGACACAGTCCTTGTCCCATATAGGGCTCATATCCATTTTCCAGATGAGGTCACTGAGGCACAGAGAAGTGAAGTGACTTGCCTAAGGTCCCTCAGCAGACAAGAGGCAGAGCTGGGATTCGAATCCAGGACCTCTGTCTCCCAGGCCTGTCCTCTCTCCACCAGGCCGTGCTGCTAATCCCAACTCCGCCACCTGCCTGCTGTAGACCTTGGGCGAGGTCCTTCACTTTTCTGTGCCTCAGTTTCCTTGTCTGTACAATGGGGGTTCAGTTCCCAGACTCCCTCCAACTTAAACCGCGAGCCCCATGTGGGACAGGGACGGTATCAGACCTGATTATCTTGTATCTACCCCAGGGCTTAGTATAGGGTTTGGCACATAGTAAGGGCTTAACAAATGCAGCGATGATTATCACTATCTACTCTATCCTGGGAGGTGAGATGCAGCTCTGTTGATTTTCCCAGCGAACTGAATCGTTATATTTTCTTTCCAACAGGCAACTGCCATGTCTGTGGATTGCCTTGGCCAGCATGCCGTGCTTTCTGGGTAAGTGAGCCGAATCGGCTCTTTGCTCTGTTTTCTACCAACACGGAGCTGAGGTTTGGGTTCCCAGAAGAATATATTCGGTTATAATTCAGATCAGACTCTGTTCTGGGCTTCCTAGTTACAGTCAGGGTACCCCAAAAAGCTGATTTTCCTGTGCCCTTCTTTGTCTAGCCCAAACAAGAAAATACCAGAATTACATGAAATTGTGGTTTGAATTTTAGACCAACCATATGGATTTGAGATGAGGAATTCAGACCTGCAGCTTTTGAACTAGTGTGTGTGGTGGGAACTCCACTGACAATAATAATGATAATAATAACAATAATAATTCTGGTATTTGTTAAGTGGTTAGTGCATGCCAGCCACTGTCCTAAGCGCTGGGTTGGATACAAACGAATCGGGTTGGGCACAATCCCTATCCCAAGTGGGGCTCATAGTCTCAATCCCCATTTTACAAATGAGGTAACTGAGGGACAGAGAAGTTAAGTGACTTGCCCGGAGTCACACAGAGAAGTGGCAGAGCTGGGATTAGAACCCATGACCTTCTGATTCCCAAGTCTGTGCTCTATCCACTACACCATGCTACACCAAGAAGCCCCTTGGTGTAAATATTTTACATAAATTCTCCTCCTCTTCTTACCTAGGAGAAGAGCACAGAGGGGATGGGGTAGGAGCCATTTCACGGCCACTATCCTTCAGCCCTGCTCCTCTTCAGCACATCAGTTAGTCCAGCAGTGGCATTTATTGAGACCTTAATAATAATAATAGTAATGATCGTATTTAAGCGCTATGTGCAGAGCACTGTTCTAAGCACCGGGGTAGATACAGAGTAATCAGGTTGTCCCGCGTGAGGCTCACAGTTAATCCCCATTTTACAGATGAGGTCACTGAGGCCCAGAAAAGTGAAGTGGCTTGCCCCCGGTCACACAGCTGACAAGTGGCAGAGCTGGGATTCGAACCCATGACCTCTGACTCCAAAGCCCGTGCTCTTTCCACTGAGCCACGCTGCTTCTCCAATTATAGTGAGTGCTTAGGAAAGGACAGTGCAACAGAGTTGGGTCATCAGTTGCAACTATATCCTCCTCTGCTTTCCCACCTCCTTCAGCCCAACCCAATATGTCTCCCACTCCTCCCATCCCCCCATCCCTTCCTCTCACATTTGTTCTTCTCTCTCCAAGCCTTCCAAATCTTTCAATCCTCTTTCACTGCCTCGTTGTCCCGTCGCCTACTGGTCTCGTGTACCTGTGTCACTCCATCCATGGTATCGGCGCATTGACCGATAGGAGAGCCAGATGAATTTCACCAGAGGAGGTGGACGGTGGATATCTCTGGTCCGCACTACCCCCCCGAGGGATTAACGTTAGCTTGTGACTTATGTGACCATCTCAACAATAGTCGTTAACAAGTGATTCCACTGCCCCTATTTGGAATTTTGCCTGTTTGTCTAATCGGTTCCTTCTTCCAGACACGGCTTCACTTGATCACCTCATCCCACAGACACCTATGTCACCGGTCTCCCCGACCCGCTTGCCACTGTGAAATCCCCCCATTCTCAGGGCAGCTTTTCCATTAGCACTGCAACTGTCTTCGACTGCGAGCCCCATGTGAAACAAGGACTGTCCAACCCGATTATTTTGTATCTACCCCAGGAGTTAGTACAGTGCCTGGCTCAGAGTAAGCACTTAAATACCATTAAACGCCCCCCAAAACCCTCCTTCCCTTTCACCCCAGTTCTCTTTCCTGTGTCTCTTTCCACATTCTTTTCATGGCTTCCGTACCTTGCCCTTTCCAACTTCTGATGCCCTCGTGAGGGAGCTGGCCCTGAGGAGATTTATAAGCTATTCGCTCCCAAGAGATGGAATCTAAAACCATTCCCTCGAGGAGGCTAATGCCGAGCGTGTACGTGCTGCTTTCCAGCCGCCGATTCCTGTACATCGTTAACCTGGATGCCCCATCGGAAGGTCACCGCAAGATTTCCCGTCAGAGCAAATGGGACATCGGAGCCGTGCAGTGGAATCCTCACGACAGCTACGCGCACTACTTTGCAGCTTCGGTGAGCTCATTCGCATTTTCGGTTGAGGACCATTAAATGGTGGATTCTGGAGCTGGCCAGGTTTGTTTTCTCTTATGCCCACTCATGACTTTCAGGGAACCCGCCCGGGTATTTTTGCCTGATTCCTTTCGAGAAGAAGCCTGCCTTTCAGTGACCTTTGCTTCCTAACGCCTGTTTCGGTAGAGCTGGGGCTGGGCAGACATCCCAAAGCTAGCGCTCATGGAGACGAACGACAATCCTTAGTCAACTCACTTGGCACTCATCACGTGCCCTGAACGGCAAGGCGCTTTTCCTAAACTTGGTGGATTTGGAAAGCTCATGGTGGGGATGCTGAGGCGCATTCACGAGCTGGCGCCGGCCATTTTCATTCCCGTTCTTCTCCCAGTAGAACACTTTTGCTGCTGCAGGTTGGGAGCATCAGGACCTCGAGAGCACTGGTAGTCACAGACCCACGGACACCCGCCTCACTCTTCAGCTCCATTACTAGTTGGTTCAGGTGGTGAATTTCTGGGACCGTTGGCTTTTTTTGTGGCGGTTTGAGTCCTGATCTTGGTGCTTGTCATCAGCTGAAGGAATTTTCTTCTGAACACTGAGTCCGGTGGTGAAGCAAGTGGTCTCAGGGCCCTGGGTCAACCAGCTTGGGGTCAAAGTGACATCCTTTCCCCTTATTGTGGTAAATGTGAGGAGGGATGGGTTGGAGGAGGAAGAAGAACAGAGGTGGAGAAACATCAAGCATTGATACGGCTTTGCTAACTGCAGGGAAGCAGCGTGGCCTGATGGAAAGAGCATGGTCCGGGGAGCTAGAAGGCCCGGGTTCTAATCCCAGCTCCACCACTTATTTGCTGAGTGACCTTGGGCAACTCATTTCACTGGGCCTCAGTTACCTCATCTGTAAAATGGACATTAAATCTTCCTCCCTCTTATTTAGACTGTGACCTCTATGTGAGACAGAGACTGTGTCCAACCTGATTATCTTGTATCCACCTCAGCACTTAGAACAGGGCTTGACGCATAGTAAACACTTAATAAATGCTATTAAAAATACATAAAAAATGCCATAAAAAAATCCCAGGGTAGGATTAACAGTAGTAATAATGTTTACAAAGCCGTTACTGTGTGCAGAGCACTGTACTAAGCACTGAGAAAGAGTATACAAGTGAGTATTCAGACATAGGCCCTGTCCCTCGAGGGGCTACTTCAGAGAACACGGCCTGGGCGTGGGAGTCAAGAGGACCTCAGTTCTAATCCCCGCTCTGCCACTTGTCTGCTGAGTGATGCTGGGCAAGTCACTTTACTTCTCTGTGCCTCAGTGGCCTCATTTGCAAAACTGGGCATTCAATATCAGTTCTCCTTCCTACTCAGACTGGGAGCTCCATGTGGGACCTGATTATCTTGTGTCTACCCCAGTGCTTAGGACAGTACTGGACACAGAGTCAGCGCTTAACAGATGCCACAATTATTATGATTTTAAGGCAGAAAAGAAGCCAGGTGGGAAAGACTGAATTAGGGGAGGGAGGGGAGGAGCGTTGGTTCCCCACACAAAAAAAGGCAAAGCCAGAGAAACCCTTTGAAAGAGGCCAGCCTTTTGAAGTGTCATGGGGGCTGAGTTCCTGATTTTTTTTTTTAATGGTATTTGTTAAGCACATACTATTTGTCAAGCACTGTTCTAAGTGTTGGGGTAGATACAAGTTAGGTCGGACACAGTCCCTGTCCCACATGAGGCTCGCAGTCTAAGTGCTAATGTATAGCCGACCCGATTCTTGACCTAAAAGATTAATTGAAGACCTTCAGAGCCCTCCAGAGTCCCGGAAGATCCCCAGCTTTCTTTTCAGGGGATAAGTTATATATTATAAATTATTTATATTAATGTCTGTTCCCCCCTCTAGACTGTAAGCTCGCTGTGGGTGGGGAATGGGTCTACTAACTCGGTCGTATTGTACCTCTCCCAAGTGGTTGGTACCGAGCTCTGCATTCAGTAACACTCAATAAATACCACTGATGATGATGGTTATGAATTTGCGTGGATATCCCTTGGATCGGAAAGAATAATGTTGAATTTAAGACCATTGTTTTCCACTTGTCTGAAGACTATTCCTGGAGACCCAAGGGCTGAGATTTCATCAGTTGCCATCTTTTCAACTATAATGTCTCCATCTCCTCCTACCAAAAAATTCAGTATTAAAATGAAAACAGCCAAGACCATTAGACACCAGATACTATCTCCTCCTCCCCATACCAAGCTATGCACCGTGTTCAAGAATCACCCCCTCAAAAACACCTTGCTTCTTATTAGCTGGGGAACGAAAGCGTGGTCTGGTATCGACAACCTGTCGAGATCACATTCTGTATCTGAGGACCGAAAGAAGAGCAAAGCGGGATCAGCGGCCAAGGGGAACAAAGGGCCTTTCTTGAAGGTCTCTCAGAGAACAAAACGGGAATTTGGCCAGAATTGGCTGAGATGACCTTGGAGGAAAGAGAAGAGCTAGCGAAGCCTTAACAATGCTTGATGTTTCTCCACCTCTGTTGTGCTGCTGATGTGCTGCTCTCCTTTAGAGTACGTCCGGGAGACTCTCCGAATACTTTGCCATTTGTATTAGCCTCTCGGTATTGAATTTCAGTGAATCATCGCAGTGGTCTTCTGCGTCGTCTAAGCACTTGGACCTGTGACCTTGGACATTTGATATTCGCTCCAACCCCCAGCATTTATGTACACATCTTTTAATTGTCTAGAATAAATTGCTTATTTATTCATATGAATGTCTGTCTCCCCCTCTAGACTGTAAACACATCGTTACGAGGAGGGACCTTGTCTGCTACTTTTGTTGTATGGTACTCTCCCAAGTGCTTGGCACAGTGCTCTGCACATAGTAAGCACTCAATAAATACCATTGATTGATTGAATGATGCAGACTACACATATTGCAAAGAATGGATGAGTTTTTTTTCCCACCTCGAGCTGAGAAACCTTCCTTTTTCCTCCTATTTTAGTTAGGAGCCATTTTGGTGAGTCCAAAGAATGTACTGATCATGAGCATTTCACAGAATTCGTGATTTCACATCTTTTCCGGGGGAATCCTTTATCTATAGAAACAGCAAAATGTGTGCAACTAAAGATAGAAATGTTTGAGCCTGAAAGTTTTGGCCTTCTTAAATAATGTGCGAATAAGTAGAAAACATTGACCGGGGCTCCACCCACACAAGCTTCTCATCTGGCATCAATCTTTTTACCCGGGTCTCGTGGGCAGTTAATTGGTTATGTGCAAGATGGGCATGATGTGAGAATAATAATTGTGGTCTTTAAGTGCTTGCTATATGCCAAACACTGTACTAAGCTCCGGGGTGGATACAAAACAATCAAGTCTGTGTTTATTGAGTACTTACTTTGTTTAGAGCACTGTACTAAGCACTTGGGAGAGTACAGTTTAACAATATAACAGACAATTCCTTACCCACAATGAGCATACAGTCTAGAGGTACCACATTGGGCTTAGACTAAATAGGAGAAGGAACAGGTATTGAATCCCTTGATAATCCCAAAATGCCCTGGGCTGCCTAGTTGATTTGGTTAGAATAAAGACGATTTTCGAGTTTTTGACCATCATCACTATTTACTTCCCAGCCCAACTTTCCTGTGTTGTTTTGACTAGTCCTCCCTGAAACAGAGTACCTGCAAATGATGGGATGTCTTGCATACTCCCCCTTCTTAGAGACTGTCTTCTCGGAGACCCCCCCTACCTGATCCTTCCTCTCTCTAGTTCACCTCTTTCGCCATTTTAAACACGGCAGTGACATTATCTCAGCCTGATGATGAGGTAGTGAAATGGAATGGTAGTGAGAGGCTCCTGAAGTCTGTGGATGAGTGAATAATAATTCTGGCATATGTTAAGTACTTACTGTGTGCCAGGCACTGTTCTAAATCACTGGGATGGATACAATCATATCGGGTTGGACACAGTACCTGTCCTCCGTGGGGCTCACAATCTCATGACATTTCTGGCACGCAAACTTCATTCTCAGTCACATTTGCAGGTCTTAGCCTGAGACAAACATTTTTAGAAGAGAAATGCTATTTTCAGTGTTTGCTCAATCGTTTTCTTTACTCGTCTGATTCTTTCGGCTTTCTCCTCCCTAGTGGAGACTCAAAGGTTTCAGGTTAACCCATCTTCGCTGAGATTTTGCCTTGAGCAGAACAAGATTAGACCCCCCCCCCCCAAAGATTGGTGAGCGTCAGACCTTCGTCCACCGCCTTATTTCTCCTGTTTCATTTCAGAGCAACCAGCGGGTTGACCTCTACAAGTGGAAAGATGGCAATGGGGAAGTGGGAACTGCATTACAAGGTCACACCCGGGTCATCAGGTAGGCAGTGGGATCTCCACGGTTTATTGGAAACGTGACTTTGTGGCTTAATAATTATTATGGTATTCGTAAAGCGCTTATTACGTGGCAGTCGCTGTACTAAATGCTGGGGTGGATACAAGCAAATCGGGTTGGACACAGTCTCTGTCTCACCTGGGGCTCACAGTGTCAGTCCCCATTTTGCAGATAAGGTCACTGAGGGACAGCAGACAAGTAGCAGAGCCCATTAGCACCTATGACTGACTCCCAGGCCCATGTTCTACCCGCTACACCATACTGCCTCCAGATTGGGTTTGGGACCGACCCTTTTTGCTGGAAAGCCTTTTGGCGATCCTGAAAGCTCTTTACACCATTTTCCTATTTGATTTATTCTAACGGTATTTGTTAAGTGCTTCTTATGTGCCAGGCACTGTACTAAGTCCTGAGATAGATACAAGCTAATCAGGTTGGACATAGTAACTGTCCCACATGGGGCTCACAGTCTTAATCCTCATTATATAGTTGAGGTAACTGAGGTGAAGTGAAATGACTTGCCCAAGGTCACCCAGCACACGCATGGCGGAGCTGGGATTAGAACCCGGGTCCTCCGACTCCCAGCCCGGGCTCTTTTTGCTAGATCACCTCGCTCCTCTATTGCCTATTTGTCACTGTCCCCCAGCGAGCACAGCTAATACTCCATCCTTCCTTGGCTGCAACTTGAGCATCTGTTTTGAGTTGGCCCCGGGTGGCTGGTCTTGTCATTAACGTTCCCCGAGGTGAGGATACTCTTACCGAAGGACAGCCAGTGTCTGGAAACGGGCAGTTTGGGTAGCCAGACCCCAGCAGATGCTCAAACTGGCAAGAACACAGGTCAGGTTCCCGAGACAAGGACAAGGGCCGGCTATCAAGCGGAGGCGGCAGGAAGTTGCAGATATTGGCGGGATCTCCCTGTTGAAGATCAAGGTACAAGAATATGTCTGTGGAAAAACTAGCTCTGCCGAGGGGGACAATTCAGACTTAGTTACCTCTTTCGTCTGCTGGGTCTCATTAGGAAATTGAGGTAATGCCCCAAACTACATAGCTTGGTCCTTCCAGAGGACTGGATTTTTTGTTTTTTAGTGGTATCGGTTAATAATAATAATAATAATGTTGGTATTTGTAAAGCGCTTACTATGTACAGAGCACTGTTTTAAGCCCTGGGGTATACAGGGTAATCAGGTTGTCCCACAAGCGCTTACTATGCGTCAAATATTGTTCTAACCGCTGGGGTAGATTCAAGTTAGGTTTCAGAGAGTCCCAGTCCCACATGGGGCTCACGCTCACGTGAGAGGCAGCTCTCATGGGGATGAGAGGTAGAAAATGACACTGCTGAAGGAAGGATTGGCCCAGTAAAGTCTGGAAAGCTGATGTTGGGGGTGCTGAAATATCCTCTCCTAGCCTGGGAAAGGCAGGTTGACAGGCTGGTAGAGCATTAGTTGGAGACCAGAGGGAGAGAGGAATCAGCCTGACTTGTCTGGAAATTTACGTGAGAGCTTATCATAGTTCTGGTCTTCCTCAGAGAGATTCACAGCTTGAATCTCAGGGGTCTTGTTATGCAAACTAATTGAGGGCAGCCTCCTCTAGCCGGGAGAGGCACGTGTTGCCAGAGGAATGGAATGTGACACTGACCAGTTTTTCCCTTTCCTTTCCTTATTACGCTGTCTGTCTTTTACATTCCTAGTGACCTGGATTGGGCAGTGTTCGAACCGGACCTACTAGTAACCAGTTCAGTCGACACCTACATCTACATTTGGGACATCAAGTAAGAACGGACAGCCTAATTACTTTACTTTTTTAAAAAATGGCATCTAAGTGCTTACTATGTGCTGGGCACTTTACTAAGCACTGCGATAGATACAAGGTAATCGGGTTGGACATAATCCATTCCTCACAAAGGGCTCATAGTCTTACTCCCCATTTTATAGATGAGGGAACTGAGGCACAGAGAAGTGAACTCATTTGTCCAAAGCCACAAAGCAGACAAGCAGTGGAGTCAGGATTAGAACCCAGGTCCTTCTGACTCTTAGGCCCGTTCTCTATCCAGTCGGCCACACCGCTTCTCTTTACTGCAGAGGACTTCTTTTCGTTTAGTGACGGATTTCACCTTTGTGGGGTAAATTTAAGGACAAACCACTCTCCTTTTCATCTTTCAGCTCGACTTAAGAAAAAGTCAAGTTTCAGAGATGAACATGGAGTGTCAGATAACCATACACAGGGTGTTTGCCCAGTGACATATAGGGGAGCCTACACTGAATTGCACCTTTGCTCTGCTCTCACCCTCTAATGACATCAGCATATCCCATAAGTCCTGCAGGCATCCTTCCGCTTTGCAATCTAGCTCAGAATGCTCCGCCCGAGCCCAGGGGTTTGCATAGGCAACACTCTGAAAGAAGCAGTAGAGAAGATGTATCAGAGTGGGTTCCCCTCGCACAGGGGAGGTAGGGCCGTATGAGGGAGCAGAGCAGTGACAGAGACTCATGACTGGGAATCCAAAGAAGAGAAAGTTGGAAAATGAAGGGATGGCCATGTTAGACTCCAAAAAAATTTAATTTCGTGACTTAACACGGAACTGAAAATTTCCTTGCCTGCTGCGGTTTTCCTGAGCATATTTCCTTTATAAAAGTACAGAGGAAATATATAAAGACTTTGTTCTGATTATCTGGTCCACAAAGCCTCTTGTCTTGCTCTACCAATCTTTTTCTGCTCACAAGTTATCCATTCATCATGTGCTGGGATGTCCTCAGCCCGGACTTAATTCCAGGAGTTGAAGCCCGTGAGTTTGGCTTTAGTGCCTGGGAGACTGTATCCTCTGCTGAGGTCTTATCTGGTAGATTATCGTAGGGGCAGATCTTATGTTGTCGCCGAGAGGAAGTGCACACACCTCAAGGATCTACTTTCCCTTCCGGTCCCTGCTCGTTCGGGTCACTCAAGCTGAGACCAGGGCCACGTGGGGAAAGATTTCAGTGTTGAGATTCACACATCCAGACAGTTGGAGCTGGTTGAAAAAAGCCCGGTATCCACCTAAAGAATCTCTCCCTTCCAGTGAGCTAAATCTAACTAAGGCAGTCGATCAATCGTATTTATTGAGTCCTTACTGGGTGCAGGACACTGTACCCAGTGCTTGGGAGAGTACAGTGTAATGGAGTTGATAGGCGTGTTCCCTGCCTGCAAGGAGTTTACAGTTTAATTAATTATGGTATTTATTAAGCGCTTACTATGTGCCTTGCAAATGATGGTTACAAGCAAATTGGGTTGGACACAGTCCCAGTCCCACGTGGGGCTCACAGTCTCAATCCCCATTTTACTGATGAGGTAACTGAGGCAGAGAGAAGTGAAGTGATTTGCCCAAGGCCACACAGCAGACAAGTGGCAGAGCCGGGACCCATGACCTTCCGACTCCCAGGCCCGTCCTCTATCCATAGGCCAGGCTGCTTTCCTTAGAATCAGTGGTCCCAGTGCTTGCCAGAAAATAGCAGCTGGGAAGGTAGAGAGACATTAAATGGTTCGGGGGAGGAGTCAAGTGGACCCATTTTGGAAGCCAGCAGAGGCATTCAGATTTGTGGCTTTTATTTTTCAGAGATACAAGGAAACCAGCTGTGGCCCTCTCTGCTGTAGGTGAGTACTTACTCTCGCTGGCTTGGGAGGCCAGACATTGCAGTGTCTTTTGCCTCATCTCCTTTCCTTTTATTCTTCCTTCTTTGTGACCACAGACGCAGAAGTTCAGATTATCGGATTAAATGTTTTCTTTCAGCCCTTACTACCTTTAAAGGTAACTCCGAGGTGCAAGTTCAGGGAAGTGCGAGGCTAGCTACTGGCTATTCCTCAGAATCATCTCAAGTGAGAAGCAGCATGACCTAGTGGATAGAACAAGGGCTTGGGAGTCGGAGGACCTGGGTTCTAATTCTGTCTCCATCACTAGTCTGCTCTGTGACGTGCAAGTCACTTCTCTTCTCTGGCCCTCAGTTACATCATCTGTAAAATGGGGATTAAAATTGTGAGTCTCATGTGGAACAGAGGAACTGTGGCTGACCTGATTAGCCTGTATCTACCTCAGTGCTTAGTACAGTGTCTGGCTCATAGTCATCATTTAACAAATACCATTTTTTTAAAAAAGTCATTTGGGTTAACCAGATGGGAGTAAAAATTTTGAAATCCGCTTTTAGAATTCAAATAGAGAAGTACATTTTTTTTTGTCATTCCATTTTTAGCTTGATATATTTAATAGAAAAACTGAATAAAAATGTTTGGGTGCGTTATTTCAGTCCCTGAAGTACTTAGTCAAAAACAGCTGTGACTGGAAAGGTTCCTCAAGATTCTGAATTGGGGTGTCTAGATTTTCTTGGATTTCATGGTTTCCAGAGCATTCCAGCTTTTGCATTCTGGTTTCAAGGATTAGATCCAGTTATTGAGTCTGATGCTGCCTATATAATAATTGCAGTATTCAAGCACTTACTATATGCCAAGCACTGTACTAAGTACTGGGATCGATACAAGACACTCAGGTCCCATATGGGGCTCACAGCTTATGTAGGAAGAATGGGTACCAATAATAATAATTGTGGTATTTGTTAAGCCCTTACTGTGTGCCAAGCACTGTACTAAGTGCTGTTGTAGATACACTCAGATTGGGTTGGACACAGTCTCTGTCCCATGTGGGACTCATAGTCTCCATCCCCATTTTACAGATGAAGTAACTGAGGCCTAGAGAAGTGAAGTGACTTGCCCAAGGTCACGCAGCAGGAAAATGGCCGAGCCAGGATTAGAACCCATTACCTTCTGACTCCCAGGCCCCTGCTCTATCCACTAATTCCCATTTTGCAGATGAGGGAAGTTGAGACACAGAGAAGTGAAGTGACTTGCCCAAGGTCACACAGCAGACAAGTGGTTAGAACCCAGGTCCTCTGACTCCCAGACCCACGCTCTTTCCAGTAGGCCACGCTGCTTTTCAGTCAGTCAACACTGAAAATCATATGACAAGCAGGGATGTGTTTCTGTACCTCTGACATAGAGACCTACCCAGGCTCAGTCTCTCACCTTTCATTTTTGGCTCTTATGCACTGTCTTTTGAAGACTTATCTCCGCCTCTCTCGCTAACCCGAGAATGTCAATCAAAGCCAAGGTAGCACCTAATAGCAAGTTGAGCTTCCTCACTTACCCAACCCCGCTGCTGGGTGCATTTCTGAACTCTGACCTCTTTCTGAAGAGAACAGGAGCGCTTGAAGCTGCAGTGAGATTTTTCATGAAGAAGGGAATGCTCTTTAAATGAACTCCTCAGGCAGCACAGTCCAGGACACTTCTCAGGGCCCAGTCTGTCCCCTCACGTCACCCTCACAAGGCCACACACCCTGAAGCCACTGGTGATCCCCTTCTGGACCTCTTGGCCGCCTTCGGCACTGTGACCCACCCACTCTGCTCCGTGCACTTCTAGACTGTGAGCCGTTGTGGGCAGGGATCGTCTCTTTGTTGCTGAATTGTACTTTCCAAGTGCTTAGTACAGTGCTGTGCACACAGTAAGAGCTCAGTAGATACAATTGAATGAAATGCACTTTGGGGTCTTGCCCTACCCTGAGAGATTCTCTGATGGGGTAACCTTTATCGGTCCCTTACCTCTTTGCTAGGTGGCAAGAGAACCCTCAGTAATAGTGGAAAGTAAAGGCGCTCAGCTGCCCCACTACTCCCCGCAGGTATTTTTTTTCCTAATGGCATTTGTTAAGCGCTTACTCTGGGCCGGGCACTATACTAAGCACCGAGTCATTGCTTGACACATAGTAAGTGCTCAGCAAATGCCATCATTCAAAATTACCAATCAGAGTTTAAATACTCTTCCCCCACCACAATCTGTTCAGAGGTTGGGGACAGTGAGAGTCCAGTAACTTACCTGTCCACCCACCCTCAGGTCATGTATGCAGGAAGGCAGCGGCAGACGGGGGAAGACTATCACCAGAAAGCAGCACCAAGCTTCTGCTCCGGCTCCCGCTCCTCCTGTTTCTCCTTCCGTAGAAGTTTTGGAAGACACTTTACTGAGTGTGATTTTTTTCTTTCTTTTCCCCTGATTTCCTGTGCAGCTGGAGCCTCACAGGTCAAATGGAATAAAAAAAACGCCAACTGCCTAGCCACCAGCCACGATGGGGACGTGCGGATATGGGACAAGCGGGTGAGTTATTTGCTTCCCCTGTCTAACTGTACTCCAACGGGTTTCTAGCAGTCTAGGGTGCTCGGTGCAGTCCTCAGGGAATGACATTCTTTAACCTAAAGAAGTAGTCAAGCAGGATGCAGAGATTGGGGAGGAAAAAAAAGCCTTCCCATATTTCCCCATCTGCCCTCCCCTCACTATCAACTGTGCTTAACTGTGTTCCCCTTAATCACTCTGATGCTCACCCCAGCCACACAGGACTTATGTAAATATCCTATGCACGATTCTTCCCCCCGTCTGTATTTTATTTTAATATCGATCTCTCCCTGTTGACTGTAAGCTCCATATAGGCAGGATTGTATTTACTTGTACTTTTCCGAGCACTTATTTTTATGTTATTTAAAGTACTTACTATGTGTCAAGCACTCTACCAAGCACTGGGATTAGATTCAAGATAATCAGGTTGGTCACAGTCCATGTCCCACATGAGGCTCACAGTCTTAATCCCCATTTTACAGATGAAGTAACTGAGGCATAGAGAAGTTAAGTGACTTGCCCAAGCCCACACAGCAGGCAAGAGGCAGAGCTGGGATTAGAACCCAGGTCCTTCTGACTTCTATGCTTGTGCTCTATCCACTGGGCCACACTGCTTCTCTGCTTTGCAAACAGGAAGTGCTCAGTAAATATCATTGATTAGTACTTTTGCCCTTGGAAGCTAGATGCCCATCAGTTTTAAAGTAGCCTGTAGGTCCCATACTTTTCTTTAAATGGTATTTAAGCGATTACTATATGTCAGGCACTGAAAGTACTAAATCCTGGGATAGATGCAAGATAGACTGGACACAGTCCCAATCCCACATAGGGTTTACAGTCTTAATCCACATTTTACAGATGATCCATGTGAGAAGTTAAGTGACTTGCCCAAGGTCACATAGCAGACAAGTGGCAGAACCAGAATTAGAACCCAGGGTCTCGGACTCCAAATCCATACTCTTTCCACTGCTTCTCAGACTTTCATTGCAACCCCTTGAAAAAGGCCTTGAGATTCCATACTGGGTTCACTTGTATCTGGGCTAAATGGCTGGAAACTTATTCCAAAGGTGAACTCTTTGGAGCTCAGACTTATCCTTGGTGGCGAATGCAGAAACAAGAATTGCCCAAAGGATTTAGTGGCCTTCGGGTTTGAGTTAATTATTTCCCTCTGAATGAGTTCCTCCTTCTGCACGAACTTCGCGATCCAGCTCACTGAATAGGATTTTTCTCCGTGATTTCCTGGGCAGTGGAAATCTTCTGGGTCAAATGGGAAAAAACTAAGTGCCGATTGCCTTTTGGCATGAAAGAAGCTTCAGGTTCTAAGCCACTATGATTGGCTCGTATAAGCAGTGGTAATTAATAGGAAAGACCTCTCCTCTCCAGCCAGTGGACTTCACAATAGTGCAGAAAGCATAAGGTTTATCAGACCCAGTGGTAAACCTGACTCTTTGTCCCTGAATAAGCTCTGTGTACCCTTTGTGAAGCCCCTTTCTCATTCTCCGCTCCTGCTGCCCTTCATGGACATAGTGAAGGTTAGAGAGTATTGGTTTTGTTCCGTGCTTACTTTGGAGGAAAAGCAGTTTATATAAAGATGGATTAGAATGGTGTGCTTTTAAAAAGGGGCACGATTGGGTCCCCCATGCATCTCCTCCTTGAAGGCAGCCAAATAAACAAGCTTCGATCATTTGAAGTTCGCCAAAAACTCTATTCTTGGAGATAACCAAACACCTGCTCACCCAGGAGAGTGACCCTACAATTTTTTTTCAATGGTACATGTTAAATACTTACTATATGCCAAGTGCTGTACTAAGAGCTGGGGAAGAAACAAGATAATCTGGTTGGACACAGTCCCTGTCCCACCTAAGACTCATAGTCTGAATCCCCATTTTACAGATGAGGTAGCTGAGGCACAGAGAAGTTAAGTGTCTCCCCAAGGTCACAAAGCAGACAAGCAGTGGAGTTAAGAGTAAAACCCAGGTCCTCTGATTCCTAGGCCCATGCTCTTTCCACTAGGCCATGCTGCTTTCCGCTTGTGTGGGAAAGAAAGCTGACTGAGTTTTCTTGCTGGTGAACCTCTGGGGAGATGAGCAGGTTAGGCAAAAACACTTGAACCCGCACACATTCATAAATAAAGAATAACCATTTATGAGGAGCCCAGATTTATAAGGATCCCTCTAGACTGTAAACTTACTGTGGGCTGGTAGCATGTCTACCAACTCTGTGGTATTGTACTCTCCCAAGTGCTTAATCCACTGCTCTGCACAATGCTAAGTGATCAATAAATACCATGAATTGATTACTAAATGAAAAACTGATGAAAAAAGTTGGTTTTGGCCTAAATAAGTCTTTCTTTCCCAACCCTTCAAATTTTTGGACGTACATATTATTGAATCATCTCTGGTCTTCTGATTCAGTTCAATTCAAACAGCAATCAGATAAGGTGACCGTTTGAAAAAAATGCTACCCATGAAACTGTAAACTCACCTGTAGATTGTAGACTCGTTATGGGCAGGGAACATGTCTGCTAATTCTATTGTAAGGTACTCTCCCATGCGCTTAATACAGTGCTCGGCACATAGTAAGTGCTCACTAAATATGATTGACTGATTGAAGATAACATCACCTAGGCTTTGTGGCTTGTCCTCAGACAGTTAAACAAACTTTGAAGAAGCTTTCCAAAATAGTCTCACCCTCCAAAGGCATTCTATTTGCCAATTTGTCATTCAGGGACCTCATATGCTTTTGTGGTTTGACTTTACCCCTCTGGCCTGTGATCTCTCTCGCCTGTCCTACAATCTTGTATTTCCTCCTGCCTTCAGGACATCTCCAACTAGTTGTCCTCTAGCATCTTAAACCTAAAAAGGCCAAAATTAAACTCTTTATCTTCCCTCCTAAACTTCAAACCCTTTCCTCTTCCTGACTTTTCCATCACTGACAGTGGTACCTCTACCCCGCCTCCCCGCCTCCACCCCATCCCATAAACTCTCCATCTTGATTCACATTTCCCTATCAAATTGTCTGACTCTGTGTCTTGCTGTTTTCCTTCTGAATATTTCACAGACCGGACCTTTTCATTCCTTATTTATTCTGTTACCGTAGGACAAACCTCCATTGCCTCCCAGTTAGATTTTTGCAGTAGCCGTTTTATCAGTCTCCCCCCTTTTCAGCTGCTTGTGTCATCCTGCCAAACCTAATGGTCTCTAGCATAATCCCCCTTGACCTCTCAGCTGCTTTTTAACATGGTGGGCCTCTCCCTCACCTTTGTTTCACTATCCCAGTTCCCTCTTACCTCTCTGGCCGCTCTTTCTCAACCTCTTTCACTATGTCTTCTTCTGCTTTCACTCCCTCTACCTAGGTGTCCCTCAATGCTCTTTGTTCTGTGTCCTCTACTTTTCTCACTTGATGCTCACTTCCTCAAGTGGCTCATCAGCTCCCCTGACTTCAGCTCAATCAGTTAATGGTATTAATTGCACACTTACTGTGTACAGACTGTATTAAGCGCTTGGGAGAGTGCAGTACACAGAGTTGGAAGGCACGTTCCCTGCCCACAAGGAGTTTACCATCTAGAGGGGGAGACAGACATCACCATAAATAAATTACAGATATGTACCCAAGTGCTGTGGGGCTGAGGGTGGGTGAATATCAAGTGCTCAAAGGGGACAGATCCAAGTATTACCTCTTCATGGATGATTACCGGATCTCTTTCTCTAGCCCCTACCTCTCTCGCCATCTGCAGTCTCTCATTTCTTTTTGCTTTCAAGACCTCTCCATATGGATGTCCTGTGGACACTTTAAGCTCAGTATGTTGAAAATTAAACTCTTCATCTTTCCTCCCAAATCCTCTTCTCCATCTGTTCCCCAGTAAAGTTGACACCACCACCCTCCTTCCTATATCCTTGATTCCCTGCTGTCTTTCAACTCTCAGGTTCGATCTGTTGTTAAATCTTATTGACTTTTCCTTCAGAACGTTTCCTGAAGCCTCGCTTCCTCTCCATTCAAACGGCCACCATCCTGATCCGGATGCTCTTTGTATCCGGACTCGACTACTATATCAAGCTTCTTACTGCTGCCCCGGCTGCCTGCCTCTCTCTTTGCAGTCTGTGATTCATTTTGCCGCTTAGATCACCTTTCTAAAGTGTCATTCTGCATGACATGCATGACATCCTCTCCTCAAAACCTTTCAGTGGTTTCCTATTCATCTTTGCATTCATCGTCATCAGTGGCATTTACTGAGCACCTGTTAGGTGCGAAGCACTAAGAACTTGGGAGAGTAAAGTCCAACAGAGTTGGTAGGTATGTTCCCTGCCTATAATCAGCTTACAGTCTAGAGGCAACTCCTGATCATTGCCTCAGGGGCTCCCTATCAACTCTCTTAACTCTTATCTATCCACTCCCTTCTCCATCTCACACTCTCCCTTTTTGCCAAATTTATCATCTCTCTGTGACATATTCTAGACTTGCCCGCCTACAACCTGAGAAAGCAGCTTGACTAACGTAGAGGAAAGAGCCCAGATCTGGGAGTCAGAGGGCCTGGGCTCTAATACCAGCTCTGTCACTTACTTACTGTGTGTCCTTGGGGAAGTCACTTCTCGATGCCTCAGTTTTTTTAGCTGTAAAACATGGATTAAATACAGTTCTCCCTTCTACTTAGACTGTGAGCCCCATGTGGGACAGGGACTCTTTGTTTTAATTACCTTTTGTCTAACATTGTGCTTAGTACAGTCCTTGGTACCTCACAGATACCGTTATTATTGTTGTTCTTATCATTATTACTCTTATTCTAATCATTTCCTCTGCCTCACACCTTTCCTCCTGTCTTGCGCTCTCCCCAGCTGTCTCCTTCCGAACTCCCGTCTCCTTCAGGAGACTCTCCCTGATTCGTTTTTTTAACTTCTTTGGACCCATCCTCCTTACTGTCATCTCAGCATTTTTGCACTCAAGACCCTTAGTGGCACTTCTGTGCATATAAGTTTACGTACTCTTGGTCTTATAGATTCTTTCATACCGGCTCGCCCAGTAGATCGTAAACTCCTTGCAGGCAGGGATCGAGTCTTCTTATTAGTCACACTTCCAAATCCTTGGAGCAGTACTCTAAACACAGTCAATACTGTTGCTTGGTTGATTGATGGCTCTTGACTCTTCTTGTCAGTCCATTACTCTTGCCTTTCCCCCAACTTGGATCACCCTCCCCCCGACCCACCTGGCCACAGTTTCACTAAGCCAAGTCCCCAGCCTTCTTCAAAACCCTCTCAAATCGACTCCATTGATAGCCGTTCTTTTATTAGTCCCCGCACTCTCTTAGTCATGCCAACCCCTCAGCTGCTTAAGCCCTATGTTTCATCCATTCATTGTATAACTTATGTATTCTCTTGTGGTAGTCTCTCAATCTTTTTAACTCTTGCAAATTCAGCAATTTCTGCCCATCTAGTCTACCCCGTGAGACTCTTATCTCCCTAAGGGCCGGAATTATTTCTGTCACCTCTTGTGTAAGTCCACCAGGGACCTAGAACAGTGCATCACTCACAGAAGATGTTCAATAAATATGAATATGAATAAATATGACGTTAAGCCAGACGTCAGCACTGGAGCATGAATAGGAAATATGGTAAGTCTTCCTTTTAATGTGGGACTTGTTTTGCAGGAAAATCCGGTAACCCTAAGTTCAGTGGGAGTTCATGGGTTTGGGGATAGATGGTTCTCAGATACCACCATGACTGACGTTTTTCCATACCAATTCCTCTAGTTTTATGTTTATATTATCGGAATGTTCACATCTCGGCTGCTTATTGTTATTTTTCGGTGTTAAATGCTGTGAAGTTGCAGAAACACAAAGTACTCTGTAGGACCTGACAGGAGGTCGGAGGCAGAGGCAGGAAGTTCTAGCAGCAAACACACAACCAACTCTTTCTTCACCGAATCTATTTGCACCAACCTATGGACCACGTTATGCCCAAACAAAGTCGTGTTGCGGGAAGAACATTCCCTAAGTCTTCCATGGAGTTATAGCGAAATTGTTTAATGAAAATGTATCAGAGCAGAATTGAGTGTTCAGAAATAAAATATTACTCCCAGCATTTCAAATTCTTACTGCCAACTGCTTCCAATGTAGCCTGACTTTTGGAAGGTGCCCTTAATACTTTCACCCATGCTTAATTTTCTTCAGACTTGATCTGGGCTAATTTGCATGCTTGATTTAAGGAGTCGTAGACAAAAGGGTTTTTAATGGTCCATCAGTTTAATCACAGGATTTCAGATCTGTTTTGTAGTCGGTGTTTTTGGAGGGCCAGAGGAAAGGAGACTGGGAAAGGACTAAACTTTCAAAGTGGGATGAAGACATCTTTTCGTCTTTAAATCCTGAGCCCTATCTAAACATCAAATCTGAGAAGGCAGGCCCTGCCTGTAGTCTCAAGCCCCTGCTAAGCGTGAGTGGAGCTGTTGTCTTTTATTGACCAATCGGGGCCAAGGAGAGAGAACTCTGATATTGTTGATTACAGAAACCGAGCACGGCAATGGAATATCTAGCTGCCCACCTCTCCAAAATCCATGGGTTGGACTGGCACCCGGACAATGAACACATCTTGGCCACATCCAGTCAGGACAACTCTGTCAAGGTGAGCGATTGTCCAGAAGAGGGTCCCATAATAGCTGTGGGATTTGTAGAGCACTTACTGTGACAAGATAGGTAACAGTTTGGTTAAACTTCCTGTCCCTCTTGGGGCTCCCAATCTAAATCCCCATTTTAAATATGAGGTAATTGAGGCCCAGTGAAGTGACTTTCCCAAGGTCACACAGCAGACAAGTGGCAGAGCTGAGAGTAGAGCCCAGGTCCTCTGAGTCCCAGGGCCGTGCTCTTTCCACCAGGCCGCGAATGCGATCCATACAATATGGTCCATGGGAGCAGGAAATGCCTTGTCTGTCTTAAGAGTCCTTTTTAGTCTTTTCTTCACAAAAGATTTCCCCTATTGGGTGGATCTTCTAATGTCTCCAGCTAGTCTTCCCAAATTCAGTGGAGAGTTACCATGGAGTCCCTCTCTGGATGCCAAACGCTGTGAACATTGATTGCATCTGCAGTACTAGGTGTCTTGGTGTTTCCTCCCGAACTATGTGGAAGGTGGCTAATTAGGTAACCTGAAGGTGACCTGAGGTGAGGCATGGGAAAGGATTGAAGATTTTTAGTGTTTCATCAACAGGAGGACCCAAATTTGAGTTCCTACAATATTTATTAACTAGGGACTCTTTTGCAGAGACCCGACCTCTTTAGACCGAGTTGCAAAGTGCTTTTCAGAAATGTATTTTGAGGGGACAGATGGTAAGGGGTTGCAAAGAAGTGGATAGAGCCAGGGGTCTGGTAGTCAGAAGAACCTGGGTTCTAATCCCGGCTGTGCCACTTGTCTGCTCTGTGACCTTGGGTAAGTCACTTCACTTCTCTGTGTCTCAGTTAGCTCATCTGCAAAATGGGGATTAAGACTGGGAGCCCCATGTGGGACATGGGCTGTGCCCAACCTGCATCAGCCCCAGCACTTAGTACAGTGCCTGGCCCTTACCAAATACCATAAAATTAACCAAAAAAAAAAAAATCAGCTGAGTCCAACTAATACGATGGATTTTATTCTCAAAATTTATTCTGAAAACTATCCTCTTCTTTGTTCCCAGTTCTGGGATTACCGCCAGCCTCGGAAATACCTCAATATTCTCCCTTGCCAGGTGCCTGTCTGGAAGGCCAGATACACTGTGAGTATGAGACACGGCAACTCCCTCGCTCAAACTTATCCTTGTGCCTCTGGTGGCCTTAAGGGTCCACGAGAAGTTTGATGATAATCAGCTGTTGTGAAAATTTCATTTGAGTTGCACTGTTGTCAATTTCTGTATTTTCTTTGTACAGTACTTCTGATTTCGGTAGTTTTCAGGCATTTGGGGCAGAGATGGTAGTGATTTCATAAATACTTCTACCTCCTCATTTCCTCTGGGGTGGTCATCTTTAGAGACTGTGAGTCTTGACTGTTGGAATGTCAAACCATTACTCTACTCCGCACCTTTAGCTTAATGGTGTTAGTGGGCAAAGAAATGTTCAGGGACACAAGAAAGTCCAAAGGGAGCATGTGCGTGCTAATGGACTTGAGATGTCACTCTGACAGTTTGCTCTGTCCTGTTAAGTAATGACTGAAAGATTGGGGCGATCCTTGTAAGATAATTTATTAGTTTGGGATGTACTATAAAGGTCTGGGAAAGAATAAAGCAGCATTTATAGAGCTGATTTCCCTAATCACTCTTTTTTCTGCATCACCTGTGCTCTTGGATCTGTATCCTCTAAGTACTTGTTATTCACCCCACCTTCAGCTCAATCACACTTGCGTACACGCCCTTTATCCTGTCATTTCCCTCATCTGTAATTTATTTCATTATCTGTCTCCTTTACCCTGTAAGAGCCTTGTGGGCAGGGATTTGTGTCTACAAATTCTAATGGATTATACTCTCCCGAGTCCTTAATACAGTGCTCCACACACAGCAAGCACTCATTAAGTGCCACCGATTTACTGACTGGGGTTATATATAGTGAGGGGGTGACTTTAGACAATATATTGCTTTTGCAGCTGTGAGGACTTAGGCATCAGACCCAAAGCTGTCTTCCTTGTGTATAAATTTTTTTTCATGTGAATGAAATGAAATTGGTTTATGAAAGCAGACTAGAGGTGTTAGCAGGGGAGGGGAAAAATAATTCTGCCCTTGGTTGGTTTTGGAATCCCAGATTCAATTCACGGAGAATTACACATTCTCACTAGAAACCAGATTCAGCTGTTCAACTGGACAGGCAAATAGAGCGTAAAAGAGCAAGGAAAGAGTAGCACAGTGCGAGTTAAAGTAGGCTTCGTTCGAGGAGTTAGTTGAGGTGAAGCAGTTAAAAGTACTGTTTTCCCAAGGAGAGAGCAGGGCAAGCTAGAGAGGGCTCCCTCAATCTTGCCTAGTTGGCTTTAATCTTTTGAAATCTTCCGAGTCCAACAGTGATTGCTGTCAAAGGTACTTGTCGCAGCCAACAAATTCTCAAGCCACGGGGGTTTGAGCCAAACGTCAACTTCGAAATCACAGAGGATTTCTTCCCTCCGGGTCAGGGACTTTTAGGAGCAGTGGGTGAGCAGTAGAGGGCATGCGGCCCACCGTGCAGTTTCTCACCCTCCGGGCCTGTCATTTCTTTTTATTTTATCGGGAAAATGATCAGGGAGTGACTGCAGAATATGACGAACACATTTTTAAGACTGGGTTTGACTGGGAACGCCTCAGTTCTCGTCGTTGAGTCTCTCCAGTCAGTGACTGTGGGCTCTCATCTCCCCTTTTCTCCCCGCAAGCCTTTCAGCAACGGGCTAGTGACGGTGATGGTCCCCCAGCTGCGACGGGAGAACAGCCTGCTTCTCTGGAATGTCTTTGATCTGAACACGCCAGTGCACACCTTCGTGGGGCACGACGATGTGGTGTTGGAGTTCCAGTGGAGGAAGCAAAAGGAAGGTGAGGCTAGGGAAGGGTCTGATGACTGAAGCCTGCCCGATTGTGACATTCATTAGTTAAGGCTGGTAGGTTCTTCTGCTTCGTGCCCTGATGAGAGATTGTGCCGGAGTCCTAGGCTTTCAGGACACTCATCCCTTCTAGCCCTAAGCCTGGCTCTTTCTGGAATAGCAGTCCTGATTCCTTGAGAAGCAGCACGGTGTAGAGGATAGAGCATGGACCTGGGAATCAGGAGGTCATGGGTTCTAATCCTGGCTCCGCCACTTATCTGCTGGGTGACCTTGAGCAAGTCACTTCGCTTCTCCGGGCATCCGTTACCTCGTCCGTAAAATGGGGATCGAGACTGTGAGTCCCACGTGGGACAGGGACTGCGTCCAACCTACTTTGCTTGTATCCACCCCAGGGCTCAGTACAGTGCGTGGCACATAGTAAGCACTTAACAAATGCCACAGTTATTATTTTTATTGACTCAACTCCTCCCCTAACACAGGACCCTTTTTGTCACCTTTGGACTCACTTCATCATTTAGACAATTCAAATAGGTATTTGCAACAACAACAGTAAAAGTTTTTTTAATTGCTCTGACCTCGTATCTGTTGTGTCTTTCTCAAAGAATCAGCAGATATTGGAGAGACTTATTCTAAAAGTCCAAGTTGATAACATAGTATGACGCTGAACAGATCCCCCTCTAGGCTGTTAGCTTCTTGCATGCAGGGAATGCGCCTGCCAACTCTGTGTCGAACTCTCCCGAGAGCTTAGTAGGGTGCTCTGCACACAGTAAGTGCTCAATAAATACCATTGATTGATCTCATCTGGGAACATAGCTGGGGATCTTCCAGTGGTAGAAAGTTTATGAGAAAAGTCATAGACCTGTGTTCTGGTTTTTCCAAACCAGTTAATAGTTTGGGGTTTTTTTGTTCCATCACCATGTCCTTAAATTTGGGTTTCTGAGGTGATTGATCTTACTGCCTGGGGAGCTTCTGGCAGCTGCTGAAATGTGCCTCCATTTGGTTCTGTCATAAGATACCCCGAACAGACTTGTAGCCTTTGGCCGAGTGGAAGGGAGATTGCACTTGGAAAGGAATGTGACCTAATGAAAAGAGCATGAGCCTTTGGAGTCAGAGGGCCCTGAGTTCTAATCCCAGTTCTATCACTTCCCTGCTGTGTGACCTTGGGCAAGTCACCTGACTTCTCTGTGCCTCAGTTCCCTGATCTGCAAAATGGGCATTCAATATCTGTGCTCCCTCCTGCTAAGAATGTGAGCCCCCATGTGGTCCCTGGTTGTCTTTTATCCACCCCAGTGCTAGTACAGTGCTTGGCACGTAGTCTGCATTTAACAAGTACCACAAATAGTATCATTATTATTCTTATGCATGGCCATGTTTCCCTTCAGAGCCTGTTTATTTTCTTCAGATGTGTGCACCAACGTATTGGTAACCGCCACAGTGTCAAGGCAAGCCTCAGGAAGCTTTTCATCATTTCTCGACTTGTTGTTCTGAATTTTCTAGGGTCAAAAGACTACCAGCTGGTTACGTGGTCACGGGACCAGACCCTGCGGATGTGGCGTGTGGACTCCCAGCTCCAGAGGGTAGGAATGAAGTGCTTTTTGATGAGAGGAATCAATTGCAGATGATCATCCTTAGGGATTTTGGAAAAAGAGGAAGAGGATTTGGGAAAATGAAATGAATGCAAGAAAGTCAAGGGTGAAGAGCTCCTGGATTTAAACTAGAGAGGGCCAAACAACCTCTCTGGGATCGCAAGTCCCAAAGAGCCTGTGACCTTATCGGCCCATGTAACTCTTGTGAAATTTATTTCTTGTCCTCACCTTATTCTCCCTGATGCGGGAGATTTATGTGGCAAGGTCTGAGCAAATAAACAGAGCTGTTGGGCTTTCTTTTTTTCCTCCAAATGGCCAGAAAGAATCCCAGAAGGAGAATGAATCCTTTTTCAGGTAGCTCAAGGGGGACCCAAAGGGTCCCAGACTTATAGCATTTGCGTCAGGCAAGTGTCACATTGAATGTGACAACACAGTATGCACATTTTGCCGAGCAAAATCAGGCTGCCCCTCCAGGGAGGCTTTGTGTCTCTTTGCAACTGTGTTCTGTGTGAAGTGGCTCTCCAGCTTTTTGAGGACAAATATCCTTACTCTGGCGACTCTAGCACTGGGTCCAGAGCGGAACGGTTCACCGAGACTAATGGGTGAAATGAAGGTGTCTGGCATGGTGGCCTTAGCCTAGTGACTACCTAAGAATCAGGATAGGTTTTCTAAGCTTTTAAAAACCACGATAGTGGTGACCTGCCACCAGAATATTAAAGGCAGGGCGAGGTAAGCCAGAAGAGTCGGTAGAGGGAAACCAACCTTGGTCAATTCCGAATGTAACTGCTACCTGTTCATCCTCAAAATTGGAGCTCTTGCAAAAGGTCACTGTGGGCAGGAAAAGTGTCTATTATTATATTGTACTCTCTCAAGAACTTAGTACAGTGCTTTGCAGACAGTAAGTGCTCAATAAATACAATTGATTGAATGAATGAATGAATGAATGAAGAAATGAATGAAAAAGCTGAATTTTCCCCTTCTGTGAAGTGACATGGCTCAGGTCTGCCAGGACCTCTTAATTTCTGGCTTCCTTGAGATGAGGGCCCGTTGTTCTCATCTTTTTCAGCTCTGTGCGAATGACATTCTGGATAGCGTCGATGAGTTCATCGAGGGCATTTCTCTTCTGCCAGAGCCGGACAAGACACTCCACCCTCAGGATTCAGATCACCAGCACAACTCAAGTCATGGAGAAGAGGAAGGTAATCCAGGTTCTTTAGCAGATTAGGTGAAGTGTCTTTCCCAGGACTTTATGGAGAGTCAGTAACAGACCTAGGATTGGTGGTATGTAATATCAGGGGGCTAGGGACTGGACTCTGATAAGGGGTCTTCCAAGAGGAAAGGAGGAAGGGCTGGGAGTTATTCAGTGGATTAGAGAAACTGATTGAGTGGGGTGTGAAGGGATGAATATTAAAAATAAAAGTGAACCCGAGACACTTGCGCCCAGCAAATACGGAAATTTTTTCCCCCAGAATTCAATTCCTCCTTAATGGAGTTAGCAATATCTATCTTGTTTGTCAGCTGTTAAAGAGATGCGGTGCCAATATTCCTAGTGTTGTCTAGCACAGAAAGGCAGAAATGCATTCGGTTGAGTTTGCGTAGGTGGGGTATTTTTTCAGTGTGGTCGAATCTTCCCGCAGGCTTCCTGTCTGGCATCGAAGTCAGCCTGATTGTCAGGTATCTCGAGGCAGGTTCCGGACTCTGCCTATGCTTCTGCCCTGGGAATCTGACATCAGTAAATCTGCCTGGTTGACAGATGACATTTTAGGCCTCTCACCTCCCACCTCTGTGCCTCCGCCCTTGTCCTGTTTGCTGTCAATCTGGCTGATGTGCTATTGCCCAGCTTTCCAGGGTGGATTCAAAAGATGCTTCCTGTTTCCAGAATCCTTAGTCCTGTCTTCTGAGCACAATCTCCAATAGTGTTAGGTTTCCCTCAGAAGAGTAGGCTTAATTTTCCTAAACTGTGCTTTCAAAAATATGCTTGACCCTTGCACTCTGGGCCAGACAGGTGCCAGAAGCAAGCTTGCCAGAAAACCACTGGAAACCACATGATCGCAGTTCACTCCCTCTTAATTTTCAGAGTTCTAGATTTAGGGGAGAGTTTGGGGCCTTTGAAAATGCAGTGGGTGATTTGGTAAAGCTTGAATTTGGGTTTCTTTCCTCCCCACTGTTAGAAAACGAGGTTGTTTTTCGGATGAGATGCTGCTTCTTCGTCAGTCTAGTCTAGTCTACCCTGCTTTAATCTGTAGGTTCCACACTCACTCCTCGCTAGCAAAATCAAACTGAATAAGGCAGTAGGTTTTTATATCCTGATCCTATAACCTCTGGTGCACATTCTTCTAGCTACGGATTGCATGCTTTGATGTCTTTTTTACTGTAGATGGAAGACCTGATAAAAATCAAAAGGAATGAAGCGGAGAATCACTGTCATGTTCTGAAACTCCTCCTCCCCGAGTTTAAACTCTTTTAAACGGCTTTCCTGCATTGCCTTTTATCACTGACTTTTTGAGGCATTTAAAGTGCAAGAGGAAAATCCATCTCCTCTCCAGTAGAAAAGATTGTGCACTCTAGTGGACTGTTAGCCCCCCAAGGGCAGTCTAATAATGCTACTGTACTGAACTCTCCCAAGCACTTAGAACAGTGTAGCAATTCCTGGTGCCATCTTTTTGTTATCCCAATTGATAACTGCGTATGAGAGGTCACAGTAAACAATGGGATTGAGGAGTGTAATGTGGAAAGTCACTCCATTTTGACCAAATCTGATATGTTTTTAATAAAAGTTTCTCAAGGTTAGGGTGAGCTCTTCTCTCTGCTATTCTGGCTTGAAGCAGCGTGCTCACAGCTCTCGCTGACCTCAGAAGATGATCTTCCCCGTTCATCCGAAAGGCTCTGCAAGTCTGTGTGTTTGCTTTGAGATTCAAATGCCTGGAGACTGCAGAAACCCCAAAGCTCTAGGATGGATTTTAAATACTGTTTCCCAGTAGTAGTATTTATTAAGCACTTACTGAATGCAGAGCACTGCTCTAAGCGCTGAGAGGCGGATACTCGGGTGGGAATTAGACAAGGTCCCTGTCCCTTGAGGGATTCACAATCCGAGAAGTAAACTTTTCCTCCCTTCTTCCAGTGGCCTCAAAGGAAGACTCCCCTAACAGCCTCCTGATGGGAAAGAAAGCAGATCAGATGGGGCTACCTCAGACGCTACAGCAAGAATTCTCCCTGATCAACGTGCAGATCCGGAACGTCATCGTGGAGGCAAGGGCTTCAATCACTGTGGTATTTGTGAAGCGCTTACCTGTGTGCCAAGCCCTGAGGTAGATACAAGATCATCAGGTTTGACACAGTCCCTGCCCCACATTGGGCTCAAGATCCAAGTCAAGAAAGGTTTAAAAATATTCTCCTCTGCTTACTGGCAGCAAGGGGAGGAGGAGAGGGAACAACGTTTTGCCTTTTTTGCCCAGAGGTCTTCTGGGCTCTCCAGGCCCTGTCGATACAGCCTGATTCAGTTGAATCACACAAAGAACTCATTCCCTACTCAACTCTTTGGCTCGAATCCCAGAAGGATGGAAACCTCAGGAGTTGAGCCTGGAGATAGACTGATGACGTTTTGTCTTATGGGGAGGCAGGCGGATTTTTTTGGTTTATATTAGAAGATCATCTCGCTGGTTGACTGCCCTGTCACGTGGCGTTAGCCTCTAGTCCGCCTTGGTCCGGGGATGTGCTGCTGAATTCTTTGCTTCTGAGAATCAGGATCTCTCCATGAGGACCCCAGCAAAATGATCTGTAGAGGCATGGTAGAGAGGACAGAAAGTGTTTATTTTTCAGAGGGTATTTCTGTTGGCTTTTGCCCTTCATAGGAAGCAGTGTGGCGAAGGATTCTCTATCAGTCAGTGAGCACATCTACCCACTTGTTCACTCCTCTCCCCTTGAATCTTTTTCCATCTTTGGCCCCTGATGCGCCATGGGTCCTGAACCAAGTCACTTGCCTATTCTTACAGTTTAGAAAATGACTGTAACAATTCAAACCCCTGCCCCATCTCAGAGGTGAGAATAAATGAGATTTTTAAAATCACAGAGTGCGTTAAGATGCTCAGAAAGAATTGCTGGATAAATGGAGATTCTTTTGGGGTTTGTTTTTTGAAACCGTCTTCCATATTTATGTGACCGAGCTTGACTTTGGAAGTGCAGAGCACTCAATAACGTTAACTGTTATAAATTGGGGAGGCCTGTGGAAATCTGATTCCAAGGTGGCTGATTTATCTCGTAGATGGACGCAGTGGATCGGAGCTGCACAGTATCCGTGCACTGCGGCAATCACCGAGTCAAAATGCTGGTGAAGTTCCCTGTGCAGTACCCCAATAATGCCGCTCCTTCCTTCCAGTTTATTAATCCCACAACCATCACATCCACAATGAAAGCCAAGCTCTTGAAGGTAGGTGTCTCTGCGGAGTCTATACCCCAGATGGATGGGTGGAGTGATGTGTAGGAATCGTAACGGCGGGAAACCGAGCAAATCTGACAGTTGAGAAACTTAAGTTTTCCTTCCGCAAGGCAGTGTTAAACTAAGAGAAATGATATGCTTGCTGTATTTGATGGGCATGGAAGAGATAGCGAACGGTGGAGCTGGAATAAGGCAAAGGATAAAATATACCTGCTAAACCCCTTGATGTTAGACTACACTTTCATCAAGCCAGCAGGATGGCAAAGGTGTATGGGGACCCTGTCCCCCTTGACCCTTTTTTCAGGGAGACAAGGAGCAAATCAGAACCTGGACCTCCTGGGATCCAGGTCCATTTGGGCCTCCTCGGGCCTCGCAGTAATTTTTTTTAATGGTACTTGTTAAGCACTTATTCTGTGTCATGCACTGTTCTAAGGGCTGGAACAGATTCGAGTTAATTAGGTCGGACACAGCCCCTGGCCCACATGGGACTCACAGTCTGAGTAGGAGAGAGAACAGGTAGCGAATCCCCATTTTGCAGTTGAGGAAAATGAGGCCCAGAGAAGTTAAGTGACTTTGCCCAAGGTCATTTGGCAGGCAAGTGGTAGAAATTGGATTAGAACCCAGGTCCTCTGGCTCCAAGGCCTATCTCTATCCAGTAGACCATCCTGTCTCATGGGGGAGGGTAGGTGAGCGCTGCATCTGCGCCTCCTCCCCGTAGCCCCGAACTGGTTATTCCTCAGATGGTGCTGGTTTTCCAAGAGAATGAGAACAGACTAAAAGTGAAACATTTCCTGCTAGACCCCCTCTTGCTGTAACTGGCCATTCCCTGAGGTGTGTAAATTTCTTTGCTTCCTCCTCAACTGCTGACACACTTGAAGTTATTCTCACTCTTTCCCCGTCTTTGGAGATGTGCGAGGCTTCTTGTGCTCCCTCGGCAACAGGAGTTGAACATCACGTAAAAGGTCATTTATTAAGAGTGCCATCTCCAAGCACAGTGGAAATCTGGATTCGTTGAGATAGAGTGCCTGCATTTAACCCGAGAAAACCAGGAATTCGTATCTCCCTCCTGCCTTAAATCTATCCTTTGACAATCAGAAAGCCTTGGTTTTTAGCCGGGCCGTCACGTACGAAGCCTGAGCCAGTAAGTGTGGCTTGAAAGAGATCACTCAAGACTGGGGTCCCTCCTTCACCCCTCAGGACCCCCTACCAATCAAACAAATGCTGTGCATGTTTAGCACTGAGACTTGTTTTCTGGGGGAAGCCAGGTAAAGCACTCAGAAGTAAAAAAAAAAAAAAAAAAAAAAAAGGTCAGTCCTTGTGCGCACGCATGTTTGTGTCTGTGTGTGCGTGCGGGCACACGTGCTGTTTGCCGGGGTTGCATGACACTACCTGAGAAGGCAATGTCACCATCCCCAAAGATTCCGAAAGTAGACTTTAAAGCCTTTTCATTCTTGTTGCTTACCGACGGGATAGAAAAGAGTTCGGGCCAACTGCCCATCCTCCCCTCCCCTCCGCTACTGAGGATCTCACAGTCTCCTTGCACCTCCAGTTTCTTTCCCTTGTTTTGGCAGAGGAAGTGAATGAGAGGGAACATTTTGCCAGCCCTTCTGTGTGTCGTGCCTTTTCTAGATCCTGAAAGACACGTCCCTGCAGAAAGTGAAACGGAACCAGAGTTGCCTGGAGCCCTGCCTCCGCCAACTCGTCTCCTGCCTCGAGTCCTTTGTGGTAAGAAGAACGGCACTCTTGTGTCGACATCTTTCTGTTGCTGTGTTTCGTTTCCCCCTGCTTCTCCGTGGACTTTTCAGGCAGGCCGAGGGGGGGCTCTCGTGTGGTCGATTCTGTTCAATCGACTGTCCGGCTGTATTTCCATTGTGTGCGATTCCAGTTTTAAGATGGCTTCGTCCAAAACACTGATGCATAGCTTTTGTATTTCAGAACCAAGAAGACAGTACCTCCAACAACCCGTATGCTCTTCCCAATTCCGTCACACCCCCTTTACCAACGTTTGCCCGCGTCACCAATGCCTATGGGTCCTATCAGGATGCCAATATCCCCTTTCCTAGGACCTCCGGAGCCAGGTTCTGTGGAGCAGGTTAGTCTGTCAAGGGGAAATTCAATCCCCAAACTCGAATTTTTCAGGTAACTTTTTCAAAGACCACTCACCATTCTCCTATCTACGATGGATTTTTCTGTAGGTTGAGAGCTGTAGGCTCTAGATTACAAATCCGGCCGTGAATGCTTTAGTATCGCTTAGATTTGAGTAGCTCTGAATCTGGTTTGAAAGCTCCCTCAGATAGTTACTGCTGAGATTCTCAGTGACATGGAGAATGTGAAGAGTGTGAGTACTCGGGGGGATAGTTTTGATAATCAGTCAGTAGTATTTATTGAACTCTTACTATGTGCAGAGCACTGTACTAAGCGCCTGGGAGAGGACAATACAAGAGAGTTGGTAGGCACTTTCCCTGCCTAAAATGAGCTGACAATCTAGGAAGGGAGACAGATATTAAATAAGAAATTTATAATTTAAAGAAATGTACGTAAGTGCTGTGAGGTGGAGGATGGGGCGAATATCAAATACCCAAGAACATAGAAGATGCAGAAGGGAGAGGGAGATGGGGAAAAGAGGGCTGAATCGGGCAAGATCTCTTGGAGGAGATGTGACCATAATAATGCTTTAAAAGTGGGAGAGTGGTAGTCTGGTTTATATGGAGGGGAAGGGGGTTCCAGGTTAGAAAGAGGACATGGGAAAGGAGTCGGCAGCGAGATAGATGAGATCAGGACACAGTGAGTAAGTTGGAGGTAGAGAAGCGAAATATGTGGCCTGGACTGTAGTAAGGGATTGGTGAGGTTAAGTAGGTTGGGGCGAGCTGATTAAGTGCTTAAAAGCCAATGGTAAAGAGCTTCTGTTTGGTGTGGAGGTGGACAGGTAGCCACTGGAGGTTCTTGAGGAGTGGGGTGACAGATAAGATTGTATGAATAGACTGAACTTTTTTTTTAGAAAAATGAGCTGCACAAGTTAAGTATAGACTGGAGTGGGTAGAGACAGGAGTCTGAGAGGTCAACAAGGAGGCAGATGAATTGTCAAGGTGGGTAAAGATAAGTGCTTGTATCAGTTTGGTAGCAGATTTTAGCAATGTTGTAAAGATAGAACTGGCAGGATTTGTTGACAGATTGGATATGTGGGTGGAGTGAGGAGAGATGAGTCAAGGACAACATAGGGAGGATAGTGGCATTGTCTACAGTAATGAGAAAGATGGTTTGGGTGGGAAGGTCAGAGTTCAGTTTTGGACGCATTTAGTTTGAGGTGTCGGTGGGTCATCCAGATAGAGAGATCCTGAAGTCAGGAGGAAATGCGGGACTGCGGAGAAGGAGAGAAGTCAGGACTGGAGATGTAGATTTGGGAATCATCCGGATAGAGATGGTAGTTGAAGCCATGGGAGCAAATGAGTTCTGTGAGGGAGTGGGTGGAGAAGGGGAACGTAGAACTGAGCCTTGAGGGACATGACACATTCCCTGCCCACATCGAGCTTTGATAAACCAGATGCCTTCAAAGTTCCCTTTGTAAAAGGGTTTTTGTTGAATGATGGCAAAAAAAATGTAGGTGGTTTGTCATTATCAGCTAGTAGGTATTGAGAATTCTTCCTTGCTTGCCCTTGAACTGAGAGCTGCAGAATGGGAAGTTATAGTACTTGAAGAAGAGAACATTGTTTCTCTTAACAGACTGAATGTCTTTTAAAGCACAGAAATTGGAAATCCGAACTAAAGGAGGGAAGTGGAGTGACTACCATGTATCGTCACCATTTTCATGGTCAAGTCTCAGGACAGATCATGATTAGGAGGAAATGAAAATACAAATGTAGAAGAAAATACAGAACATAAATGTACGATAAAAATGGTCACATTACTTAAATATGCATCGATACAAAGTAATGGAAAGAATTTGTCCTGACTTGTTTTCCACCAGAAGATGTGTTGTATTTGGAAAATTGTGGCCCATCTCTTCCTCAACTCTGACCCTCTAGATTGTGTTCATTTCCCGAGGCCCCACCAAAACCCTTCCTTTGGATGGGTCCAACTCAAAATCACTGGTTCCCATGCAGTTCAGTCTCTACACAGTGGAACGAGTGACTGGGGGATGCAATACTATTTGCAGAGCACTGTACTCAGCACTTGGGAAAGAACAATACAACAATAAACAGTGACAATCCCTGCCCACAGCGAGCTCACAGTCTAAAGGACTTGCTCCCTTTGCTCTCCCTGCCTGCCACCTCCTAGCCCCACAGCGCTAATTATGCATATCTAATTTTATTTATTTGTACTGCTGTCTGGCTTCCCCTAGCCAAGACTGTGAGCTTGTTGTGGACAGGGATTGTCACTATTTATTGTCGTATGGTTCTTTCTCAAGTGCTTAGTACAGTGCTCTGCACACAGTAAGCACTTAATATTACAAATGAATGAAGTACATGCAGGAGGCTCCTGCTTCTCATTGCCTGGCTCCCACCTCACCAGCAGGAGCGGCAGCCGCAGAGGCAGAGTCCATGGCAGGAGGAAGAAGAGCTGGCAAGAAGGCAGTAGGGAATACTGCTGTTTCCTCCAACCTGGCCGGGCCGAGTGCCAGGCCTTTCTTGAACATATTCACCTCCTTGGACCTCTCAGGGTTGCGAGCCCTGCTACCTCTGAACCAGCAGTGGCTCTGTCCTGTCCCTTGAAGGCACCTGAAATGTTCTTGGTATTTTTTCCAACCCACACACAAATAGGCACTTAATAAATATGACCGTTGGCTCGGTTACGTGGGACCAAAGCTTTACTGTTCAGCCGGAGCAGTGGTTAATAAGAGGTATTTTTTCTTTACAGGTTACTTGGTATATTTCACAAGGCCCATGACCATGCATCGGGCGGTGTCCCCAACAGAACCTACTCCCAGGTGACTTTATAATGCTGCCCCCAAAATACATACCCTTTTCCTCTTTATTGTCTGGTGCCCAGACCTTAGTATTTGCCAAGGAAACACCTTGGCATTGATGTTGTCAGTTGTGCATATGATATTTCACCCAACAGGTTTAAAGGAGCTAGGTTTCACTGTTATTCAATCCAAGCGTGGTAGTAAGATATCACTGAAATTCAATTCAAGCTGAACTTCCTGTCATTGAATAAGAAGCAGTGAGGTCTAGGGGAAAGAACATGGACCTGGGAGTCAGAGGACCTGTGTTCTAATCCCGGCTCTGCCACGTGTCTGCTGTATGTATGACCTTGGACAAGTTACTTAATTTCTCTTTACCTCATTTACCTCATCTGTAAAATGGGGATTAAATCCTACCCCCCAGTTAGACTCTGAGCCCTCTGTGGGACAGGGGCTAGATCCAACCTGATTAATTTCTGTGTACCTCAGCACTTAATACAGTACTTGACACGTAATATGTGCTTAACAAGTGCCATAACTATTAAATCAGGCAGGAGATGACTTGTAAAAAAAATGTGGAAAATCAAAAAGGGTCTTAGGCAAGATATTTGAAGAAAAATACTAAAAAGCAGTTTAGAATTAATCACCAAGCCCCTTGGAGTTTGTCAGCAGAGATTATTACCCTTCCTGGATCCATCTTGTACAAAGATCACCCACATGCCATGATATTAAGCACACCCAGGGCCCTAGATTAGGCTGAATCGTAGATTCGCCAGGCTGAGAAGATTCTTCCTGGCTGACAAATAGGTAATCCATCCTGGATGGTCACTTCTGGGATCTTCTAGGGATGAAGGCTGCAAGGCCTCTGTTGGAAGCCTCTATCAGTCTACAGATCTTTTTGTTTAGCTGAACCTTTCCATGCCTTTAATTTCTGCTTATCCTGTCCTCTGTGAAGCTAGAAAAACAACTCCAAACATTGTTCTCTGTTGGCCAACATTAGAACCCTGGGTTCAGACAACAACCATGTTTTCCTTTGCAGGTCCTTGTCAGCCTTGTCTGCCTACCATAGTGGTCTGATCACACCAATGAAGATTCGTACAGAGGCCCCCGGGAACTTGCGCTTGTACAGTGGAAGCCCCACTCGCAGTGAAAAGGAGCAGGTCTCCATCAGCTCCTTCTACTACAAAGAGAGGGTAAGCGCTAGAATCAGCAGCCTGCGGTTGGTACCAGTCTTCTCTTGATTTCCCCGGTCACCCCACGTACCCACCGCGACAGAGCTGCTCTCCAGATTGGGCCACTGGTTTGGTTGCATGAAACTCTTATACACATTGGTCTTGGTTTTGGATTAACCTACATCTTCCATTCCCCTGCACCCCTCACCTTCATACTTCCCGTCCACCGCATCCACTCCTGCTGCTTGCGGGCAGCGCTGATTTAGCTTCAGGGCTTCCCCCGTTGTGCCGACCACAGATCAGCAGACGGGCTTCTGAGAGCTCAAGGCTTAGGTGTTTTCAAGACTTCTGAAGGTGCCTAGGGCAAATCCCCGTGGCCTTCAGACTGATGTGATAGACCGGAATGTCAGGAATTGCCTCAGACTGCCCACTTGGCCAGGCGGGATCCGTTGGGCTTCCTCAGATACGTACTTCTGCCCACCGAGAGAATGAGGTAAATCAGCCCCCTGGCATCCTGCCCTAGCGTGAGATGAGTGGCTGCCTGTAGTCTTTTTACAAGCAATCAACGAGGAGCATACGTGGGCAAGGTGGGTGACCAACATTTTTGAGCAGAAGAAATAATGATTAATAGTTACCTTGAATTTATTCTTTTATAATCATTTTTGAAAGAGGCACTGGCATTTGAAAGAATATCTTTGCAATTCATTGAGTCCAGTAGCACGGCCCATGATAAGGCAGGACTCCTCACTTCCTTTATTTATCCACTGACCAAACTGAAGACAAAGGAAAAAGCCAAGTGAGAAATTGGAACTGGGAAAAGACCTCTGAAATTCCCCTGGTCATCTCTGTGAAGCCCAGACATGAGATAGTTCTGGGGGGCTGGTTCTTTTGATATTCTCTTTGGCCTGCACATGTCAGGGGATGGCGCTTCCTTCACTTCCTTCTGCCGAAGACAGTTCCAAAGTTTTCAGACTTCTGGTAGGCCTTTCACTTCATTTTCAACCTAGACTCGCCTCCACCAATTTCTTCCCCTTTTGCTTTCTTTATAAAGTTTGGTGCGGAGGTGTAGTCCAGAATATTTTGATTAATCATAATAGTTGTAGGGTTGAAGCATTTACTATGTGCCAAGCACTGTAATGAGCACTGGGTAGATACAAGATAATCAGGTCCAGCCTGGGGCTCATAGTCTAAAGGAATTAAGCACAAAAAGTGGCAATGTAATCACTATAGAGCTGGGTTTGCCAGTTTGTTTTTTTTAATGGTATTTGTTAAGTGCTTACCAGGTGCCAGGCACTGTTCTAAGCACTGGGGTAGATGCAAGGTAATCAGGTTCATCACAGTCCCTGTCCCACTCAGGGCTCACAGTCTTAATCCCCATTTTACAGATGAGGGAACCGAGGCACAGAGAAGTGAAGTGACTTGCTCAAGGTCACAGAGCAGATAAGTGGCGGAGCTGGGATTAGAACCCCAGTCCTTCTGACTCCCGGGCCCATGCTCTATCCACTAGCCCACGTTTCCTTCTTGGACATTTTTGGGGGCTTTGATTTTGTAGGTTTGGAGACATCAGTAAAAATATAGCCAGTAATTGAAAACCTACAAAGACATAGGAGAAAAGGGACAGCTGCTTGGATCAGAGGGTTGATGCTGCAAGACTGAACTACAAATCATGAAGTCAAACTCTTCAGCCCTAAGGGCCAAAAAAGAAAAGTGTAGCCTAACGATTTGTTTACCTCCTTCCCCTCTCCTCAAATAATTTTTTGGTTGGTTTTTTTTTTTTTTTACTGCTCTTAGCATAAAAAATGCATACGTGGTTTTGACGCTACTGGACAAATGCCATTTGATGACTAAGAGCAACTGCAGTAACAATGAAAATAATTGTAGTATTTGTTAAGCGCTTACTATGTGTCAAGCACTGTACTGAGCATCGGGGCAGATTCAAGTAAATCAGGTCCCCCATGGAGCTCAAAATCTTAGTAGGAGGGAGAACAAGTATTGAGTCCCCATTTTGCAGATGAGGGAACTGAGGCAGAAAAAAATTAAGTGATTTGCCCAAGGTTACCCAGCAGATAAGTGGCAGAGCTGGGATTAGAGTCCAAGTCCCCTGATTCTCAGGGCCGTGCTCTTTCCACTAGACCACCTTGCTTCTTTAACTATAAGCTAGGGAGAAACCTCTTGGGGGGGCAGGATCAAGCCTCCTTTCCCCCACCCAGTTCCTCTAGTGTCTGCTTGCACTGCCCCCCAACTTCAGGCCCCCCTCCCCTCCCCAAAGAAGGTCCTGCAACCCACCACCTCCAGTGTGCGGAAGCCTTCAAAGGACCTCTCTTCCCAGGGTGGGACTGACGACCTCATCTCTTTCCCTCTTTCCACCTGGGAAAGAGTGCACCTAGGACCCACTTCCTGGGTCAGGTCCAGTTTCTGGGTAATTTTGGCTCTCCTCGGGTCTTCCCGATCCGCATCAGAATCCCAGTGTGGTTCTCAAGACCGAATTGGAAACTCACAGCTTCCCTACGGCCTGCTTAAGGCGAACACCTGAGTGATCACTCAAGGTCCGGTTGGGGATGAGAAAATGAAAATACTCCCTGCTATGGTTTAGGTTGGAATTTTTCCAAAACGGATCTGATTTTGCTGTACCTCTCAGGCCTCTTGTTCCATTAGATGGGCGGGGGTGGGAGCTTTCACTATATTCTCTTTTTCCCTTTTAATTTTCTTGGTGTTTTTCTTCCCTCCTCCTCCTCCTCCTCCTCCTGGGCGTAACGTTTTCACGCACAGATGTCTCCTCGCTCTGCCCGGCGACGTTGGTCCATACAAGCAATTAACGACTTCCCGGTACTGTGCGCTGTGCTAATGCTCTCCTTAACTAATCCTGTCTCCTACCCCGAGGCCCAAGAATAAAATGCCACCTGCCTGGCTTTGAGGAACCTGCACCAATGGGCCGGACAGCCAAACCAACCACCCAGCGGCAGGGAATTGGCTTTAAACTCTTGGGAGCCGGGGGCTTCGCTGGGACTTCGGATGGAGAGTGCTGATGGAAGTGGGTAGCGAAAGATAAAACTCGATTGTAGCTTTCTTGGGAAGAGGTTCAGCCCTGGTATTTTCTCTCTGAGTCGTGTGTCTCCTACCAGGGGCCGCAGACAAGCTTTCCTTTGCTTTGGAGGGGAGTGTGGGGGCGGGGTGGGAGGGTGAGGGGAGGTTTCCCTGCACCTGCCTTCTTGCTTCAGCCCAGAAAGGGATGATCTATTTGCCACTTTGGGGTAGGCAGGGGTGTTTGGATGTCTACCCTTCAGGAAGTTGGAGGAAAAAATGATTTTTCATTCACCACCCCCTCTGCATTGGTAAGGAAACATCCTTTTGCAGGCATTCTCTTTCATTTTTCCACTCCTGGCCATCCACACTCTCCTGCCCCGCCCTTCTCCTCCCCTCTCCCCGCTTCTCTATTCCCACCATCGTGAAACCGACACCGGCTCTTAAGTGACCCTAAACCGTGGAAAGAAAGTCGTTTTTTTGTTTTGTTTTGTTGGGGGTTTTTTTGGATAAAGTCATTTATTGAAAATTGCAACCTCTCCCATTAAAAACATATATAAAAACAGGTGAGAACCTGGAGCCCAGGTTAATGAATCCCCTCCCCACCCCCCGACACCCCAACATCTCTTTTCAGTGGGAAGCACCGTTGGGGCCGCTGTCTGAGAAAGATCTTGGCCAAACAGACCTGACTGTTGAATCCCCCTCTTCCTCTCTCATTTCAGCAGAAGCGCAGTCTGGTTTGTGGCCCACTCTGCTAATTATGCAGTGTTAATAGGGGTTGCTACGAAGCAGTCGGTGGTTTATTCTTGGGCTGTCTCTTTCTACATTTAACCTATTTACTGGTATTATTGACGCCTCAGATTGCAGAAAGTGACACCCTTGAGTCTGGTGGTGCAATTGCAAGATGGCTGTTGGTCATTATTCAGTGTTGTTTGCCCCCTCTCTCTCTTTTCTCTCTCTTTCTCTCACTCTTCCACTCTCCTGCTCCCGGCCTTGCTTATAAATACATGCTTACTTTTTCTCCCGGTGCTCAAAGGAGCTGATGGGTCTCAGTTTTCATTTCTGTGAATAATATCTATGGGCATGGCTCTTTCCCAGTCTCTCTCTCTTTCTCTTTCTTTCTCTGTCTCTCTTGGTCTTAGTCTTTTGGGTCTCACCGTCTGCTTCTTGGCCTCTGTCAGCCTTCCTCTTGACCTTTATCTTTCTCTTGGCTTCTGTATCGGTCTCTTGGTCTCTGCTTCTCTGTCTCTCTGCCTGCGTCTGTTTCACTTCTTCCTGTGGCCCTCTTCTCAGTTGAGTTCGTTGGGAAAGTACACTTCCTATTAATTAGTTGTGGTGAAATAAGAAACGTTGAACCTTTATTACAGATCATTCCATATTTAGAGTCTGTTAGATTGGGACCAGAGCAACACAGGATATCAGCAACGCGGGACTTTTTCAAAGTCGAGTTTTGGTAACCATCTCCTCCCCATTTAATGTTAGTCGCTCGCAGAATATCCAGGAAGCCGCCTAGGTTTGTTTCCCTAATGGTTGTGACTACTGCTGTATTCACTGAGAAGTCCCAGAGAAAACTCAAGGAAGGACTAGGGCATTACCTATACATCAAGGCAGTGTAGAAAGCAACAATGCCCAGGATGCTGGGCCAATGGAATGGAGAATCATGGGCATTCAAGCTCCCACCTGAGGGGTGAAGAGAACTTCCAGGTGGCAATATGCCAGGAACCCCAGTCGGACATTTGGTGTGTGAATTCTTCTACCTTCATCTGGGAGTCCCAGTTCCTTTATGACTGTAGAGCCCAGCATAAAGTAGAGATTATCAGGGCCTGGGCATCTAAATCAAATCTGCAGCAAAAAAGTGGTCCAGATCGGGATTTGGAAGACTCCTTTTTTTAAAATGATATTTTTAAGCACTTACTATGTGTGAAGCACTCTTCTAAGCAGTGGGGCAGATACAAATCAATCAGGTCAGACACAGTCCCTGGCCCACATGGGGCTCACAGTCTAAGTAGGAGGGAGAATAAGCTTAAATCTCCATTTTAAATTTGAGGAAACTGAAGCACAGAGAAGTGAAATGACTTGCCCAGGGTCATATAGCAGGCAAGTGCGGAGCCCGGATTAGAAACCAGGTCCTCTGACTCTCAAGCCCGTGCTATTTCCGGTAGGCCAGGCTGCTCCCTCTTTTTTTAAAAAGCAGGCAAGGGCTTCAGCCACCCCTTCCTATACAACAGGGAGTAGTGATGAGGCTCCAGTGTCTACTGAAGTGAGGTGACTTTTACAATGTCAGTCCAACCTTAGGAGTGTTCTTTTGGGCAGATAGCATTATAGTGATCTCACAGAAAGGAGGAAAAAAACCACATCAATGAGAGAAGTTAATTCGATTACACAGCCGTAGGATTCAGGACTCTGCCGTGCAGTTCATTTTAATATTGGCACCCGTATTTGCTCTTGTAAATCAGCAGAAGCCAATTCCTCGTGGAGCATCATCCTTTTACATCTGTAACTAAGCTGCAACGATCAAGGAGGTATTTTCTATTCCAGGGTTTCCTTTTCTTCCAGTTAAAATTAAGTCGGGGAACTTGCCAAGGAGGTTGATTTGTGCATCCTTTTTCAAAGTCACCCAGCCATCCCAGAAGGCTTTGAAGCTGGATCAACGTTCTGTTTGGAAAGAGGGGTGGGTGTATCACAGGGAGCTTCTTTGGGATTAGAAAAGAATAGCATCTGTAGTGTGGCAGCAGTCAGGTCTCTTCCTCAGGAATGGCTACTGGATGGGTCCCCTGGGAATAATCACCAAATATTCCAAATCCCCGGAAACCTGAGTCCAATTAACCAGAGTCAGAGGGAACTGAGCTTTAGAATTGCACTGAAATGGCTTGTTGGCTCTTCAGAGCACTTAGCCCAAACCGGTGGACAGACATCTCGACTTTGCTGTTGGCTCAGTACTAAAAGGCAGCAGTATATGAGGGCTTATCATCAGGCGGCATTTATTTAGCATCCCCAGGTGTGTATGTGTTGTATCTGTCAACATCGCCTGGCTCCAAAGCCATTCTCACAGTCTGCCACCTTTTAATTCACTTAAAACTGGCAAAACTCAAAACAGGCTCTCCCCTAATGCGTGTTCGCATCAGTCAGTACACTTGACAGCTGAAGTGTTCCGTATTTTGTGAGGACGCACGGAGACCTGCCTTGGGAAATAGCCAAGGAAACCGAAGGGCGGTCCAAGAAGCCCAGACCTTCCTTTGATTTGTGCGACGTGGTTGCCTTTGGGGTTAAAGGTGAACTGAAATGCTTTATAAGACCAAGAAGATTAAGACCTCAAGTTGGTGATATGCATTTGTTTCCCCCTTCCCCCACCCAATTACAGGAAATACTAATTGAGTTATTTCAATTAAGTGGCTCCTTCAGTCACCTGCCATAAACAGAGTTCAGGGCCTTTATTGCTTCTTCAGTACTGATTCCCGCCCAGGGAAGCTGCTGCAAGCATTCCACTACTTTTGAGTGTGGAGAAGGGTTGGGCTAGGCACCAGGGACTCGGGCCACCCTGGGATCCTGTGCCCCCCACAGTGCCCCCCGCCACGCAAAGGCAGGGGCTGACAGGTGAGGATGTGGGGGGGCTAGGTTAGAAGGGAGAGCAGGAAGACCTGGGAAGGAGCGGCTTGGGCAGGGGCAGAAGTGACCCAGACCCTGAGCACGGACAGGCACCGACATTTTGAGGCTCAGCCAGAGACTGGTGGACCGACCAGAGCAGCCTGGTATTCCTCCAGATGGCAGAGTAGACGGGAACTGCTGATGACCAGTAGAGTGGTGGATGGGGTTTCCCATCGAAAGATGAGCCACCCCAGTTCATTCATTGCCGTATTTATTGAGCGCTTACTGCGTGCAGAGCACTGTACTAAGCACTTGGGAAAGTACAATACAACAATAAACGGTGACATTCCCTGCCCACAACGAATTTACAGTCCCCACCCCTTCCGGCGCTGTTCAAGACAGGCAGAGAAGCGATTGATTTAGACCTCTGCAGGAGAAACATCATTCCCTTGAAGGGCCTGAATGTGGATAATAGCAAACAATCGCGAGGGGAATGTTTAGTCACTCCGCTAGAAAGGACTTTATGTGAGGTTGAAACATTTCTGTTTCGTTTTGAAGAGCTTCACAGTCTTGTTCCACCTCAGATCCTTCCTGTCCCCTGCCCCGAGAACGATGACCGTCTTGTTGAATCTTTGTGGGAGACGATGGTAAAATATTGGTCTTGTAGCTGAAGGTAGCCAAGCCACCCAGAAGGACCCTCAGACTGATTGCTCTCATTGCAGTTAGCGCAGCTTGTTTTTAGTATGCAGACGTGAATCCGAGTTGGCTAGTTGGAGGAAGGAAGGATGGTGATTTGGAGAGGCTGCTGTTTTCCTGCCTACCTATCTGAATTCTGAATCGACTTATTCAGAACACAGATAGCTTCTTCTTACAGGGAGGTCTGCAGGCTGATCCAAAACTCTACAGCTCTAAATCAGGAGGCTGGTTTCCATTGCAGCCAGCGGTCACGACTACAACAGAATGATCCAGGGACTCCCCAGGCATCCCTGTCTAGGAGATTACCTTGTTTCAGGCGGCCAGTGCATCAACTTTATGGGGCTAACCAGGACTGCTTGGCATTTGGTCCTTGAGATCTTTTTGCAATGCCCAATTGTTGGGCAGACTCAGAAAGCTTAACCACTGGTAAAAGGAAGAACAATAAAAGCCACTTTAATGAAGATGATGATGATATTCGTTCATTCAGTCACATTTATTGAGTGCTTATTGTGTGCAAAACATTGTACTAAACACTTGGGAGAGCGTACATTATAACAATAAACAGACACATTCCCTGCCCACAGCAAGCTTACAGGCCAGAAGGGGAGACAGATTAATACTGAGAGCAAGCTCATGGCGTGCGGAGAGCGGGGTTTCACACTTCTTTGAACTTCCCAAGAACTTAGCACAGTGCAGTGTCCAGTTAGGCGCTCAATAAATCATTTACTATTACTACTAACGGTAATATTGATGGTGTTAAGTACTTACTCTGTGCCAAGCACCATGGCTAAACCCTGGGCTAGATACCAGATAATCAGATCGAGCACAGTTCCGCCCTCACATGGGGCTCACAGACTGAGAAGAGAGCAGATAGTTTATCCCCATTTTACAAATGAGGAAACTGAAGCACAGGCCAAAGTGATCTGCCCATAGTCACGTGGCAAATCAGTGGCAGAGCTGGGACTAAAATCTGGGTTTCCCGACTTCCAATTTATGAGCTCTTTCTACAAGACAGCACAGTTTCCACTTTTCCCTGTTCTACTCAAAACACTATATTGGAAGTGACTGAAAGAGGACAAAATTGCATAGGTTAGTTTAGAAGAGAAGATTTTAATTTAGTCACAATTATAGCCTGAAAGAGCATTTTTGGACTCCCTTTTTGCTACCCATTTTAATTGGCTTAGTTTCTGGTTTGCTCTGGCTCTCCCAGAGAATCCGCATGATCCTTTTCAGGAGTTCACATTGTAATCATTATGTATGACGTTGGTCAAGCACTCATGTGTGAAGCGCTGGGGCATTTGACCAAGGGCTCATTGTTCTGTCCTCCCTTCAGATGAAAACTCTCGTTCTTGTGACCATACTGTAATGTGAAGCTGCTATAAATCATGTGTGCGGTGCTTGGCATTAACTCTCTGATCTATTGTGCTCTGTAGCCTCAAAATTCAGTCCTTCATATCCCCTCTAAATGATATGCTGTGGCCTCTTCCTCAGAAATCCCGGAGGTGGAAAAGCAAGCGGGAGGGATCAGACTCCAGCAACCGACCTATTAAAGCGGCCGGAAAGGTCATCATCCAGGACATCGCCTGCCTGCTTCCTGTGCACAAATCCCTGGGAGAGCTGTACATGTGAGTCCAACTTCGTAAGAGCCCCTGCCTGCTCCCTGAGCGCCCTTGGCACCCAAAGAGACCCCTGTGAATAATCACTGTCTGGGGCTCTGCAGGATGGAACCCATCGCCTTGAGTTTCCCCAGGCCTTCACTCACTATCCCCGCTTCACTCCACTCCTCCACTAACCCACAGCCCTGGATCACCTCCTCCGTCCGCCTCCTACGCTCCTATGCTCGAGCTGCTGAGCGCTGCTGGCGAAAGTCCAAGCACCGAGCCGACCTCACACACTTCAAATTTATCCTTTCCTGCCTTAACTCTGCCCTCTCCTCCGCCAGGCAAAGCTTCTTCTCCTCCCTCATCGACACCCATGCCCGTCACCCCCGCCGATTGTTCCGGACCTTTAACTCTCTCCTTAGGCCCCCTGTTCCTCCCCCTCCCCCATCTCTCACCCCCAATGATCTTGCCACCTATTTCCTCACGAAAATCAACACGATCAGGTCTGAGCTCCCCAAAGTCACCCCTCCGCCTCTCCCCTCCCCCCCACCGACCCCCTCCCCTACTTTCCCATCCTTCCCTGCAGTATCCTCAGAGGAGATCTCCTCCCTCCTCGCAAGTGCCACCCCCTCCACCTGCGCCTCGGACCCCATTCCCTCTCACCTTATTAAAACCGTCGCCCCTGCCCTCCTACCTTCCTTAACTTCTATTTTTAACCACTCAATCTCCAAGGGCTCCTTCCCCTCTGCCTTCAAACATGCCCACGTCTCCCCCATCCTAAAAAAACCCGCTCTTGACCCCACTTCCCCCTCCAGTTATCGCCCTATCTCCCTACTACCCTTCCTTTCCAAAATCCTAGAACGAGTCGTCTACAATCGATGCTTAGAATTCCTTAACTCCCATTCTCTCCTAGACCCCCTCCGATCTGGCTTCCGTCCCCTCCACTCTACCGAGACTGCTCTCTCTAAGGTCACCCGTGACCTCCTTCTTGCCAAATCCAATGGCTCCTACTCCATTCTGATCCTCCTTGACCTCTCTGCTGCCTTTGACACCGTCGACCATCCCCTCCTCCTCCATACCTTATCTCACCTTGGCTTCACGGACTCCGTCCTCTCCCGGTTCTCCTCTTACCTCTCTGGCCGGTCATTCTCGGTCTCCTTCGCTGGCGCCTCCTCCCCCTCCCATCCTTTAACTGTTGGAGTTCCTCAAGGGTCAGTTCTCGGCCCTCTTCTGTTCTCCATTTACACTCACTCCCTCGGTGAACTCATCCGCTCTCACGGCTTTGACTACCATCTCTACGCAGATGACACGCAGATCTACATCTCCGCCCCTGTCCTCTCCCCCTCCCTTCAGGCTCGCATCTCCTCCTGCCTCCAGGACATCCCCACCTGGATGTCGGCCCGCCACCTAAAACTCAACATGAGCGAGACTGAGCTCCTCATCCTCCCTCCCAAACCCGGTCCTCTCCCAGACTTCTCTATCACCGTGGATGGCACGACCATCCTTCCCGTCTCTCAGGCCCGCAATCTCGGTGTCATCCTTGACTCGTCCCTCTCGTTCACCCCACGCATCCTATCCGTTACCAAGACCTGCCGGTTTCACCTCTACAATATCGCCAAGATCCGCCCTTTCCTCTCCACCCAAACGGCTACCTTACTGTTACGGGCTCTCGTTATATCCCGGCTAGACTACTCTGTCAGCCTTCTCTCTGACCTCCCTTCCTCCTCTCTCGCCCCGCTCCGGTCTATTCTTCACTCCGCTGCCCGGCTCATCTTCCCGCAGAGACGATCTGGGCATGTCACTCCCCTTCTTAAACAACTCCAGTGGTTGCCTATCGACCTCCGCTCCAAACAAAAACTCCTCACTCTAGGCTTCGAGGCTCTCCATCACCTTGCCCCTTCCTACCTCTCCTCCCTTCTCTCTTTCTACCGCCCACCCCGCACGCTCCGCTCCTCTGCCGCCCACCTCCTCACCGTCCCTCGGTCTCGCCCATCCCGCCGTCGACCCCCGGGTCACGTCCTCCCGCGGTCCCGGAACGCCCTCCCTCCTCACCTCCGCCAAACTGATTCTCTTTCCCTCTTCAAAACCCTACTTAAAAATCACCTCCTCCAAGAGGCGTTCCCAGACTGAGCTCCTCTTCCCCCTCTACTCCCTCTGCCATCCCCCCTTTACCTCTCCGCAGCTAAAGCCTCATTTTCCCCTTTTCCCTCTGCTCCTCCACCTCTCCCTTCCCATCCCCACAGCACCGTACTCGTCCGCTCAACTGTATATATTTTCGTTACCCTATTTATTTTGTTAATGAATTGTACATCGCCTTGATTCTATTTAGTTGCCGTCGGTTTTTACGAGATGTTCTTCCCCTTGACTCTGTTTAGTGCCATTGTTCTTGTCTGTCCGTATCCCCCGATTAGACTGTAAGCCCGTCAAACGGTAGGGACTGTCTCTATCTGTTGCCGACTTGTTCATCCCAAGCGCTTAGTCCAGTGCTCTGCACATAGTAAGCGCTCAATAAATACTATTGAATGAATGAATGAATGCTTCACGCTGCAAACACAATTTAGTATCCACTTTCAGGTTCGTTATCATTTTTAATCGACCCCGGGCCCCCCGTTGAGAAAATGGGAAAATAGATTTTTGCTTTGTTCCCAGAAACATCTGTTAAAAAAAAAAATGCTCTAAGTATGTCTATTTAAAAGTGCTCATAGGAGTTGATGGCTTCTAATGGGTGTTGGTCGTCTAAGACCTTTGGGTGCCCTAACAGTTGGAACTCAGAGAAGAACAGGATCCTCTGAAATTGGTAGAACGAAGGGCTGGCAAAGCCAGTGCCACTGAAATAGCTGCAAGCAGCTTTTTTCCAGGCAAAGAGGGACAGCAGGTTGTTGGCCATTAGTAAATCGTCAGTAATTAGTAAGTTGTGACCCCTCGTGACTCTTCACAGTGGTGCTTAGTTCCAGTACTTCTTCAAATCACAGGCAGTCTTTCACCCAGTACAGAAGAGGGGGGGCATAGGAGCAGCAGAAATAAAACGATTTGTCTAAAGAGTTCCCCCACGGTAGGTGATTAGCTTTGGAAAATGTGCTCGATCCAACCTTCTCCCTAATTGCCCTACCTAGAAACGGTCGGAAGGACAGGCAATAAGAAACTTGCTTTTTCCTCCTTCCTCTTCAGACTGAACGTGAATGACATTCAGGAGACGTGCCAGAAGAATGCGGCCTCAGCTTTGCATGTGGGGCGCAAGGATCTTGTCCAGGTACTGGGGGGCTTTCCTCTATTGGTGTAACCCAGCAGCAAATCGGGATTTTTCTAAGCCCAGGGTGTTCTTTTGTAGTGATCATTCAGGGATAATGCCGGGTTCAAATGCCTTCAATATGCAAACTCCATTTCAGTGTTCTGTGTATTTCTAAGCGGTGTCAGCTGGCAAGGACCTAGACCAAGGGTGGGCAGTGATTTTGGCTCGTGGGCCCCTTCCCATGGTTTAAATTATCTGCAGGTCAGCCAGCCGCCAGGCGAGGTGGGAGTGGGCTTTGAAAGGGGGAAATAGCTGCATTTCCTTCCGGCCAGCCAGCTCCAGTTACTCTCAGTGACCCAAATTCGTCGCCATTCTTGTAGTCGCAGCAGGCCAAGAGTTACTTCCTGCATGTGTGGCTGGCTCAGAGCCTGACAGGTTCACCCCCCCATCCCCAACGGGCCGGATTAAATGAATCGGTGTTCTGACTTTGGCCTAGAAACCATTTTCTGCCCACCCCTATCTACAGACTGGGGTCTCCAACAGATGCTGTAGTGGCCCGCCATTTTTCCAAGTGCTAAACCGTAGTAAAACCCATGCTGATATTTGCCCAGGGTAAACACCTGGTCACCCCATCCCCACTTCCCTTATCCCTCCACCTCTGGATATGCCTTCACCAGATGACATTCCCCCAGACCAAACCAAAACTAATGGGTACATCTTAAATGTATTTTGTTGAAAAGCAGCGTGGCCTAGTGAAAAAAGCATGGGCCTGGAAACGAGAGGAACTGGGTTCTGCCACCTCTCTGCTGTGTGACCTTGGGCAAGTCACTTCACCTCGCTGGGCCTCAGTTTCCTCATCTGAGATTCAATTCTTGTTCTTCCTGTAAACCCCATGCGTGACAGGGATTGTGTCTGACCTGATTATCTTGTTTCTACTCCAGCACTTAGTACAGTGCTTGGCACATAATAAACATTTAATAAATGCCATAATAATTAGGATTCTCTTGCTGAAAAATTTCATGATTCACAACGCATGACCACTTTCCTTAGAGTTAGGTTACAGGCGAGGAACTATTTCTCAGCTGCCTTTCTATTGCTACATTTTTATCTTGTCTCTTTGTAGTTCAAATGGTTCTGAGCTGAGTGACCCTGGCTTGATCAGAATGAAAAAATACTCAAGGGCATCTATTTGATATGTCTAGAAATTCCCCAGCAACTGCAGTGATGTGTTCAGTGCTTGAAAAATTATTGAACTTGTACCCACCCCAGCGCTTAGTACAGTGCCTGGCACACAATAAGCGCTTAACAAATACCACAATTATTATAATTATGGGATGAGTTTTCCTCTGGGAGGACTGAGCACCAAATTTCCCATTTATTTGCTGGATCTGTTATAATAATAGTAATAATCATAATTTAAATTCTTACTCTGTACACTGTACTATGCACTGGGGTAGATACAAGGAAATCAAGTGGGACCATGTCCCACATGGGTATCGAATCCCCATTTTACAGATGAGGAAACCGAGACACAGAGAAATTAGGTGACTTGCCCAAGGTCATGCAGTAGGCAGGTGGCAGAGCCGGGATTAGAGAGCAAGTCTATCTGACTTCCCTAGGTCCATGCTCTTTTCACTAGACCGCACTGCTTCTCTATGCCACGCTTCTTTGTTCTAAGGAAAAATGTCTTCCTGTATAAGAAGTGACTCAAAGCTTTTAGCTTTCAGTGATTTTCAGGAGCAGACTATTTAAAAATCACACAGCTGCTGGTGACTGCAACAGCGTCACTTTTTTAGTCTACAAGAAAGAGGTTTAAAGTGGTTGACAGGTCTGTTAAAAAAAAAAAATGCATGTAGAGAGATCTTCATGCTCTCCCCTGTGGCTTTCACCTCGAGGCATGTTTTGAAGATGACAAATGACTGTTCATCAGCAAAGAGCTTCAGAAATAGGCCCAAGCGTCAGTATTTCTCAGGGAAAAATGTGGAGAGCGATTTCCCCCCGGGCCAGTCTTCATCCAGGTCCCATCATAACGAAAAGGGATGGCAAAGTCCCCACTAAAGACCGAACAAGCATTCCATCCCAGCAACTGTCTTTTGTGGGGAAGCTTCAGTGGAGAGTAGCCGAGGTGGGAATGAGAAGTAACAACTCACTGTCTCAGGTAGAACTGTATCCGGTGTAGCCAACTCTCGATTCTCCATGGTAATTCTCCGAGAAGCAACTTGGCCTAGTGGAAAGAACAGGGGCCGGGGAGTCAGAGGACCCGAGTTCTAATCCCAGCTCCGCCACTTGTCTGCTGTGACCTTGGGCAAGTCACTAAAGTTCTTGGTGCTTCAGCTCCCTCTTCTGTAAAATGGGAATTAAGACTGTGAGCCCCATGTGGGACAGGGACTGTGACGAACATGGTTACCCTGTATTTACCCCAGTGCTTAGGACCGTGCCTGGTCCGTGGCTCAGTGGAAAGAGCCCGGGCTTAAGAGTCAGAGGTCATGGGTTCTAATCCCAGCTCCCCCACCTGTCAGCTGGGTGACTTTGGGAAAGTCACTTCACTTCTCGGGGCCTCAGTTACTTCATCTGTAAAATGGGGATTAAGACTGTGAGCCTCATGTGGAACAACCTGATTACCGTGTATCTACCCCAGTGCTTAGAACAGTGCACGACCACATAGTAAGCGCTTAACAAATACCAACATTATTATTATTATTATAGTAAGTGCTCAACAAATACTATAAAAAAATAATACTCTGTGCCAAGCACTGTAAGTGCTGGGATAGGTACAAGGTGATCAGGTTAGATACAGTCCCTATGCCATATGGAGATCACAGTTTAAGTAGGAGAGAGAACAGCTGAGGAAACTGAGGCACAGAGAAGTGAAGTGACTTGCCCAGGGTCACAGAGCAGATGGGCAGTGAGGCTGGGATTGGGACCCAACTCCTCTGACTCCCAGGTCCGGGCTCTTTCCGCTAGGCCATAAGGTGTTCCTTTATCCTAAACTTGCCCCGTAAGGGTCCTCTATCCCATCGGAATAGGTGGGTCATCTTTGGGCTCGTCAACTGCTTTGGCCCCATTCCTGCCTGAGTGGATTTGAAAATGTCTCTTTCCTTGACTAGGTTTGGTCGCTGGCTACAGTAGCTACTGATCTCTGCCTTGGCCCGAAGTCTGACCCAGATTTGGAGACCCCCTGGGCCCGCCATCCATTCGGGCGGCAGCTGCTGGAGTCCCTGTAGGTTTCAACAAATTCAAACTGGGGGAAAGGGAGAGTAGTAGAAACAGAGCAGTTCAGGTCTGCATGGCACCGGGTGAGACTGTTTGGATTCCTCAAGATAAAGTGCAGTTGAGTGGGGATTTCTGGACTTGAGTATTGGAGTAAAACTGTTCTCGAGGCGCCTCCCAGAGTCGTAGGCTGTTTTCGGCAGGGGGTGGCGGGGACAGAGGCTGTTTTCCTGACTCAGTGCCCATAACACAGATTTTCCTATAGAGTTCTTAATCGGGCCCTAAAACCAGGGCATTTTCAGCTCAGGGCATCGATTTAGCGAGGAAATGGTCCCCATTGTACACTGCGGCCCAACTCTTCAGATCAAAATGAAAAGGTTTGCCCCAGGGTCTCCCTGGTCCCAGTCCCTCTGCTCAAGCTGTAGTTAACCAGAATCTTTCCCTCTTCGAGCCCTGGCAAGACTAGTAATACGTTCTTTTTTTAAGAATCGGCAGACTCGCAGACTCTGTTCCTCTAGGTGGAGGCTTCCTTTTCTTACTTGGGAGGGACAGACCCCAGACAAGACTCATTTCTCCAGCCTCCCAACAGGACTTGCCTCAGGCCCACCTCAATTACCAGAGTCTTTGTAAGCTCCCCCTGGGCAGAGATCTGGCCTGCTGACTCTATTATATCATCTCCCAAGCGCTTCATATAGTGCTCTGCACACAGTAAGGGTTCTATAAATATTTATTGACTGACCTATTGACCATTCGGGGACCCTGGCTCTGAAAGAAGCAAAGGGCAGGTCTGGCCTTAGTTCCTAGCCAATTATTTGTCCTCCAAACATAGGTTTACAGTGACCCCCCTAAGGTTCAGAGAAACACCTGTGTTAAAACGAAAGGGAACACCAAAACACCAAAGCTGTCGTTACCATGGTCATTCTAAATTCACCCAAGTGTCCCGGGCTTCCGACGAAGGGAACGTCGAGTCCATTTCTTAAAGTTGCTAACCCTCGAGATTTAAAGGCCATGTCAGAATCACAGCCGGGACTTGTAGGAGCTGAATCTAGGACATCTGTAGCCTTTGATGCGCTTTATTCCCATCCTGATACAGCCAAACCCGAAATAGATGCACCAAACCGTGTGATTGGCACACAGCCCCAGTTCCCGAATGGTGGACTTTTAAGGCCATGAGTGCTTACTGGAGTGAGAATTCACTTAGCCCCCACCCCAAGACAGTAATCCACGTGACTGCTGAGACCTTCCTCAGTCTCCGTGTTGTTTTCCTTCCTTTCCCTTTTTGACCCTCCAGACTTTCCCATTACTGCCAGCTCCGGGATGTTCAGACGTTAGCCATGCTTTGCAGTGTGTTTGAAGCCCAGTCCAGGCCGCAGGGAACACCAAACCCGTTTGGTCCCTTTCCTCACCGTTCTTCCAACCTTGTGTCTCACAGCCGCTATGTACGTTAGTAGTTTTTCTTCATGCTTATTTTTTACTAAATTGAATTGGAACTTGAGTGGTGTCTTGGTTGTGCCAGTAACGTTTTTTGTTTTGTTTTTTGTTTTTCCGGCATCCCCCCAACGACAGCCTAGCTTTACCTCTTCTGGCTCCTGCTCCAGCGTGTCGGACCCCGGGCTTAACACGGGTGGCTGGAACATAGGTAGGCATGGAAGAGCTCCTTCTGCAACTAGGCCGCACGATCTGTTTAGGATTGTCTTTAAGTTAGCGTACAGGCTTCCCCTCACACTTCCTTCCCCATCACCGTGCTTAGTAGGAACAGCACAAACCCTTGAAAACAAGGGATCAGCGGTCAGTGAGTCTTAGAACTCCTGATATTTGAAAGAAGAGAGCTTCTTGGCTACCCTCTCCACCCTCCCTTTCTTCCATCCCACAGACACCAGATCTTTCCTTCTCTAAGCCCTGGCAAGAATAGAATTACCATTTCCTCTCCACCTAACCTGCCAACGCCACCTCTTCCAGGGAAGAGAAGCCTGGAGCCGGGCACGTAAAGGATAGACAGGCAGGGCTGCAGAGAGTTTGATTTTTTAATTGCAAAGTGGTTAAGTGAAGATGTGCAGAGAAGGGGACGGGCTTCTTCCGTAGAAGTGAAACTCCTTACTAGGAGCTCTGTACTAGGCAAGAGTTTAGAAGGTATGGTCTCCACCTTCAGAACTTTGTCTAAACTGAGGGACAATTCAATACACATGGAAAAAAAGAATATATTGATGTGTTAGGAAGTAAGGGAAGAAAGAAATAGGGAAGGGAGAGTGCCTGCCCATCTTTGGGCTTTCCCTTGAGTCCCACAAGCCCCAGACTGGCGACAGAAGTCTCAGTGGGCCAGCTGGGGTGACCACCAGAGCAGCTAGCGGGTCGTCAGAGGGAAAGGGCAACCCCTTTCTGGCCCTGCCTTGGATCTCTTCCATTCCGGTCGGCCTGTACCGGTCAGGCTGATGGCAGCCACTGTGGCAGCAGACGATTGATCGTGGGCATCCAGGCCAGGTGCGTGCTGCCGAGGCAGAGAGCAGGAGGAAGCCCCTACTCTCCCTGCCCCTCGTCCAAAGGGGGAGCCTCACAGACCCAGCCCGTACCTCAGGGCCTGAGTCCTGCCCTGCTCTAAGCCTTTTTTCTTTCTAATGGTTATTAATTGTATGTATTGAACACTTACTGTACGCAAAGCCCTGCAGTAAGCGCTTGAGCATTGTACTAAATGCTTGATAATAGTCATGGCATTTATTAGGCGTGTACTATATCCTCCGTGCCACGTTACAAGGTTATCGGCTTGGGCGTGGAAGTCACACTCGCTCTTATCCCCATTTTACAGAGGAGGAAACTGAGGCCCATAGAGATTAAGTGTCTTGCCTGTGGTTACCTGGCAGCCCAGGGAGCAGATCTGGGACTAGAACCCACCTTTTCTGGTTCCCAATCCCATGCTCTTTCCATTAGGCAACGCAGCCTCCCTCATAGGCTCCATGATGTGAAAGGCTGATTTCTCCCTGCTCTCGACAGTGAAGGGGTTTCATTATATAATAATGTTGGTATTTGTTAAGCTCTTACTATGTGCAGAGCACTGTTCTAAGCACTGGGGTATACAATGTTGGTGGGCAGGATACCCCAGGCTCTGCAAGCTGAGAAGCAGCACGGCCTGTTGGAGAGAGCATGGGTCTGGGAGTCAACTCCACCACTTGTCTACCATGTGACCTTGGGCGAGTCACTTTGCTTCTCTGTGCCTCGACTTCCTCATCTGTAAAATAGGGATTCATTCCTCTTTAGACTGTGGGAAAGGGATTTTTTCCGACCTGATGGTCTCGTACCCGCCCCGGTGTTTAGCGAAGGGCTTGGCATATAGTGAGCACTTAAAGAAATACCACAATTATCATCTTCTGGGACCCTGCCCCAGAACCTGCCAGCTTCTCTTGGCTCTGTTGCCTTTCCCGGGGAGGGGGGCTCAGCCGAGTCACCTCAGCTGTCACGGCCGTGTGCATTTCTGAGGCCCCTTGTCCATTTTCTCTGAGTTTCTGCAGTGGGGCGCGAAACCGAGCATGCGTCTTCACCTTGGGGCGAGTCGTCACCCGATGAATACCGCTTCGGGAGTCTGACTTACAGTGACCCTCGGGAGCGGGAGCGGGACCAGCACGAGAAAAATAAAAGGTAGCTAAGCCACCTGGCTGGTTTCTTCTTTCTCCTGCAAAAGTGCCTCCAGTCGGAGATCTGTCCTGTCCTCCAGCGTCCTCGTTCTTCAGAAGGCGACTGTAGAAGATGCAGCTGGAAGTCTTCGCAGCAGCTCAGTTTCGCGATATCCATTACCAAAGACCCCGAGCCCTCTGCTGTATAAGGAAGCCCGAGGCTTCGAGCTAGGCCCAAGGTTCACTTGTGGAATCCCCAGATTCCACTTAGCATCACTTTAAGGATGCTCGTTCGATGACAGATGCATTGGGGTGAAGGTTGTTTTTAGGGGGGGGTTAATGGTATTTAAGTGCTTACTATGTGCCAGGCACTGTAATAAGCACTGGGGTAATTCCAGCTAATCAGGTTGGATCCAGTTCATGTCACACATAGGGCTCACGGTCTTAATACCCATTTTATAGTTGAGGGAACTGAGGTGCAGAGAACTTCGGTGACTTGCCCGAGGTCACACGGCAGAGAAGTGGTGGAGGCGGCATTAGAACCAAGGTCTTCCTGACTCCCAGGGCCGTGCTCTATCCACTAGGCCATGCTGCTAGTTCAAGTGAGGAGTTAGAAACTCACAGCCTCGGGGATGTTTCAGGTGGATAGTAAAGATTTTCCAGATACATTTCTCAATAGATCAAGGAAACCAGTTGGGTGTGAAAAATTCTGAATATTTGGGAAAGCCAGGAGTCCATGCTATTCTCCTTTTCCTATATTGGTGGCGAACCCACTGAAAAATGCATTTCCCAATGAGGCGGTCGTAATGACCCTGTCGTAATGGGTGATTTTTCTGGATTTTTCTACAGGCTCCTAGACCCTGCTAACACTCAGCAGTTTGATGACTTTAAGAAATGCTACGGAGAAATCCTTTACCGCTGGGGGCTGCGAGAGAAACGAGCTGAAGTTTTAAAGTTTGTCTCCTGTCCTCCAGATCCTCATAAGGGAATTGGCAAGTGTGAATTTCCATCTTTGCTCTTCCTTTGCTACTTGATACCTTTGCTCAGTTTTAAAGCCCTGGAATAAATGCATCATTTCCCGGTTGAGTTTCTTAAAGCCAGAGTTTGGCATTTTCAGGAACTGGGATTCCCAGCACTTGAGAACTTTTTCGGGCACCAGGACAGGATTACATTTTCGCTTGATTTCTCCCAGAAAGATGGCTAAGTACCTGTTTCTTCTCATTCTCTTCTCACTGGAAGTAGCGACATCCCCTTAAATGCCCGCTCCCAGTTGAGGAGCGAGGTGATAAAATCTCTACCAGATGGACTAGTCGATGTGCAGCTCTGCCTCGTCCCCTGTTTTCAGTTTAGCGTTCCCCAAGCCTCTGAGTAGGCAGGTCCCTTTTCATCAAGCAGTCGATCAGTCGGTCGCTGGTATTTATCGAGTACTTTCTGCATGCGGAAGAGTGTGGTAGAGTACAGAAACGCTTGGGAGAGTATGATACAATAGAGTCGATAGACATGAGGAGCTTTCAGCCTGTCACACCATCAATCAATCAATCAGGGGTATTTATTAAGGACTTACCGTGTGCAGAGCACTACGCCAAGCGCTTGGGAGAGTACAACACAACAGATTCAGCCGACACGTTCCCCGCCCGTCCCGATCCCGGGACTCGTTGATCTCCTACCAATCTGAATAACATATTTTTCTCCCTTTTTTAAATCCCTTGCCAGAATTTGGCGTGTACTGTAGCCACTGCCGGAGCGAGGTCCGGGGTACCCAGTGTGCCATCTGCAAAGGCTTCACGTTTCAGTGTGCCATCTGCCACGTGGCAGTGCGCGGCTCTTCCAACTTCTGCCTGACGTGTGGGCACGGAGGACACACCAGCCACATGATGGAATGGTTCCGCACCCAAGAAGTGTGCCCCACTGGCTGCGGGTGTCACTGCCTGCTCGAGAGCACGTTCTGAATCCCCCGCTTCCGCGGGCCGTCCCGCCGATGACGCTCCATTCCCAGCTTCTCCCACATGCCATCTTCCACGGGATGGAGACGGTGTTCCCGGCGGAGGCGGCAGCGCTGGCGTGGGAGCCGCCCACCTCTCCACGCCTCCTCGTACACCTTCCCCGCTGGTCCCGTGCTGGCAACGGGCCTCGCTCGGAGGAAGGGGAAGGAAGTCGGGCTCGGACCAGGGCGTGGCGCGCGGTCGGGATCGGCTGAGTCGGCTGGTGGACCGAACTTCTTGAAGAAAAGCCCCGGGCTCGGAGGCCGGGGCCGAACTCAGGTCACAGAGACTGGTCTTTTCGGATCCGTACGGTACCGACGTGAAGGGAAGAGAGGCCAAAGCCACAGGCAAAAGACAATCTTCTCGGCCAGCTGATACCAATACAGTTGAACTGAAAAGTGGTTCTCGAACCCCTTCAGCTTGGGATGCCGGTTTGTATGTTTTGGGAACTAATGGACTCTTACTTTTAAGTTAAGATATTTAAATAATGACTATGAGATCTTTTCTTTTGTAAAGTGGTTTGTTTTTTCCAGCTGCTATTTCTTGACCAATAAAGTTCTGGTAATTATATAAAACAGAGTTAAATAGCATTTTAGTGTGGCATTAATTTTTTTACTTTTTGCTGGTTTGCTACCCAACAAGACCGATTTGGAACCTTGGGTTGTGAGAGATTGTACATTCCAAGCGCTGATTTGTACATTCCAAGCGCTTAGTACAGTGCTCTGCACATAGTAAGCGCTCAATAAATACTATTGAATGAAATACTATTGAATGAATAGGTCTCTGGATAATCTGACAGCGGAAAATAAAATAGTGCCAATCAATAAATGGTATTTATTGAATACTTACTCTGTGCCGAACACTCCTCTGACTGAGCATCAAGTTCTGCTGTTCCTAATAATAATTGTGGTACTTGTTAAGCGCTTACTATGTGCTGAACACTGAACCAATCTGCGGGGTAGGTTCAAGATAATCAGGTCCCACGTGGAGGTCACAGATTAAGGAGGAGGGAGAACAGGTATTGAATTTCCATTTTACAGATGGGGTAACTGAGACCTACAGAAGTCTAATGACTTGCCCATGGTCACTCAGCAGACAAATGGCAGAGTCGGGATTAGAATCCAAGTCTTGACTCTCAGGCCTGTGCTCTTTCCACAGTGTCACACTGCTTCTCTAGATACATTCTGCCTTTGCTCCTCCACAAAAAACGGGGTTGGTGGGAAGTTAGGAGTAGCTCATACCCACGGGGTGGAGTGGGCAGGGAGCATGGGTCATCTGTGATGGCCTTCTTTCAGAATGCCTCCATCACTCCCCAGTCTGGGAAATGATCAGGAAGGAAGGTCCGTCTAGGAGATCTTGAACAGTCGTGAGAAGTCTTGTCTTCCCCGTTGCGGGGGCGGGGAGGATCTAGTGAAGTCAGAATTCTGGGGGATGTGGAATTTCTTATAATTGTGCTTTTCTGAATCTCACTTCTGACGTGGAGAATTAAAGGTCTATTGTATGGGAAGCACAGATCATCTCTGCAGAGATCAGGAGTCTGTCAGGCTCCTCCCGGTGGAATCGATGCATTTGCAGCAAGAATGATCCTGTCGGTCCCCAGGTGGTGCATCACAACAAACGTGAAAGTCTGCCTCTGTCCATCTCCACAGGTATGTTGTTGCAAGATTCCCTTCTTCTGGAACTAGGAAAGCTAGCGCTGCATTCCTTCCAAAACTGCCTCAAGGTTAAAGCCGGTCTTGTGATTTTTTTATAAGCATTATCTCGGGAAAGAAGAAATATCAGTTCTTTTGAAATCCAAGCAGACAACTAGACTTCTTCCTTCTTTTTTTTTTTTTCAAGTGGTATTTGTTATGCGGTCACTGTGTGCCAGGCCCTTTACTAAGTGCTGAGGTAGATACAAGTTCATCGGGTTGGACACAATCCATGTTCCACATTGGACTTTTAGTCTTGATCTCCACTTTACAGATGAGGTAACTGAGGCACAGAGATGTTAAGAGACTTCCCATAGTCACAAATTAGACAGGTATGGAGCCAGAATTAGAGTCCAGATCTCCTGCCTCTCAGATCTGTGCTCTTCCCACTAAGTCACGCTTCTTTACTTCAAATCGTATGATCTTTTTACCATTTCCCTCACACTGAACAGGGAGTTGGTTTTGCTAAAATAATAATAATAATGTTGGTATTTAAGCGCTTACTATGTGCAGAGCACTGTTCTAAGTGCTGGGATAGATCCAGGGTAATCAGTTTGTCCCACATGAGGCTCACAGTTAATCCCCATTTTACAGATGAGGGAACTGAGGCACAGAGAAGTGAAGTGACTTGCCCAGTCACACAGCTGACAATTGGCAGAGCCGGGATTCGAACCCATGACCTGTGACTCCCAAGCCCGGGCTCTTTCCACTGAGCCACGATTTAAAAATTTTTTTATTGGTATTTCTTAAGTGCTTACCACATGCCAGGCACTCTACTAACCCCCGGGGTAGATACAAGATAATCAGGTTAGACGGAGTCCCGGACCCACGTGGGGCTCACAGTTTTAATCCCCATTTTACAGATGAGGGAACTGAGGCACAGAGAAGTGAAGTGACTTGCCCAAGGTCACGCAGCAAACAAGTGGAGGAGCTGGGATTAGAAACTAGGTTCTTCTGCCTCCCGCAGTCATGCCCTGTCCACTAGGCGATGATGTCGAAACTACAGTGGAGTAATGGTCCAGTGAGCGGATCTCCACCCATTCTTTGGAGCATCCTGGCCCAGGTGGCTGACACTTCTTTTAGGACCATTCTGAAGAGTTGTGTCGAAGGGCAAGATTCCATGTTTATGGCCTCATCAAGTTTCATCAAAATTCTTGGAATCTGAACAGCCATTTGTGAAGGTCAAGTTGTTCCAGCTCCCTTGTTTTGACCTTGAACTTTAAGTCTTTTGTTTTTTCCTCCTTCCATTTCTACCACATGGTCATATATGATACTTCTGGCACGTTCTGGTGTCAGTTCCATCTTGCTTGTCTTTGAGAGCATATTGTGTGTGGCAACACAGTAAGCACTCAATAAATACGATTGAATGAATAAATTGTATTATATGGTGTTATATTTGGTACCATGATGAACAGTAGAAAACGCTCCATGCTCACCCTCACAGACCTTCTGCATTAGTAAGTCTTTTAGTGAAATCTCCCCAAGATGGCCACCGATCCCACTTTCACTCCATCAAGTCGGTCTACATTCATTCAATAGTATTTATTGAACGTTTACTATGTGCAGAGCACTGTACTGAGCGCTTGGAATGTACAAATCGGTAACAGATAGAGACGGTCCCTGCCCTTTGACGGGCTTACAGTCTAATCATGCACATCAGTGGCTGAAAAGTCTCTGGAAACAGGGTGGGGTCCTCTAACCCCTTTTCTTGGCTCTATTTTCAGCATGACTCTACCTCGAGGAAACTACCTAGTGGAAAATAAAAGTAGTGGGATTCTGAGGCCTGTCACCCTATTGCAAGTGGATTTTAATTTCCATTTTTGATTTTATGGAGATCTTTTATGTTAATGTATCTTTATTCATTCACTTGACACATTTAAAAAAAAGCATTATCTGCACTTTCTGTTCCTAAAGTAGATCGCTTGTTTTCATTTTCACATTCCCTGATCCGGAATCTCTGCACCTGCTTCAGGATAGCTTGAGGCTGAGAAACTGGGATTTTTTAACTGGTTCGTATGTCAGACATCTGAACGACAGAGGGCCTGTTATTTTATTTACTTTAAAGTAGTTCAGACCCGTGGCACTTATATTTTTCAAGCCTGTAATTTCATCTTTGAAATATTTGACCTTTTGAAAGACCCTTCCCACCCAGGGGGCTCTCACGCGACGTCCAGGAGCACTGGAGCTTAGGAGCCCAAAGCCGTTCAGAGAGAAGGGGCTGTGGCAGCCCACCAGCCAGCTTCAGCTAAGACCAGATCTTCACACTGACCAGACAGCTCTGCCAGATGTCCATATTGCAGGCCTGATGGCCTCTACCTCTTTCTAAGTCTTGTGCCAAAAAAAGTCAAAACACTGAAAATCTTCAAGGTAACTAATATCAAAGCAGTGCTGCCCCCTACAAACAGATTTCAGGACTGTAGTGCGGCCCTGCTGCTGAGGCACCCAACAGGACAAAAGGTTCTAATAATAATAATAATGATAATATTCAAGTGCTTCCTAAGTGCCAAGCGCTCGGATAATCAGATCAGACTCAGTACCAGACCCAAATGGGGCTCACAGTCTAAGAGGGCGAGTAAGGATTCAATTCAGTAGGTATTGAATCCCCTAGTAGTTCTTTTTCCATTACTTGTCCCCTGTTCACCAGGAGGGAACTGAAGTGCCAGGGCCATTCTGAGCTCAGCTAGGTGCATATAACTCTGTGGAAGCAACTCAGATCGGCAGATGGCAGAGCATCTGACTAATAGGTCTCCTTGAGGAAGAACCAATTGCGGAATTCCTGAAAACAGAGTGGGGATAGAAGGATTTGAACCAAATTAGTTCAAATCTAGAAGCCCCCATCATTTTTTTTTGGTGGTGGTGGGGCGTCATTTAATGGGGAGAGAGAGAGAGGTTGCATTTGCACTGGGTCTGATGCTCCATCTTTAAGCAATCTGTGGTCTGGTTGCTCCTCTCTAATACTGAGATAGGCATACTTACTCTTCAGAGAGCTCACGCTCAGCAGAATTGTCACTGGAAAGCTATTTCACTGGGAAAAAAGGGTGCCAAGCTCCCTATTGTCCCCATGTTTATGCCACTCTGTGTGGATTGAGCACAGTGACCCTCGGGCTGCTTGCACTCTTTGCTACTCCCCAGCCCACTTCCTGGCTGAATCCGGCTCTCATCTTACCCATCTTTGACCCCCTAGACCCTAGAACTCCCTTCCCTAAGCAAGTCTGTCAGACCCTCCCCACCTTCAAAGTCTTCTAAAATCCCACCTTCCTTGACTAATTCTTCCCTGACTACTTCTCCTCTGAACTGGAATCAGCTAGGAAGTGGGAGGGCCTAGGACCACTTGGGGGTCATGAGACCTGGGGGGAATGTGACCAGATGTCCCACATTAGGCTGGAGACTTGGTATTCTAGTTTGGCATCGATAGGCATGCCAACCTACTCGCTGTACGTTGATCTCGTCTACATTGTTACCAACCTCTTGCCCACATCCTGCCTCTGGTCTGGAATGTCCTCCCTCTTCATATTCCACAGATGATCATTCTCCCCACCCTCAAAGCCTTATTAAAAGCGCATCTCCTCCAAGAGGCCTCCCCCCGACTAAGCTCTCGTTTCCTCTTCTCCCATCCCCTTCAGCATTGCAGTTTTACTTGAATTTGCACTCTTTGTTCATCCCTCCCTCATCCCACAGCACTTTTGTACATATCTGTAGTTTATATTAATGTCTGCCTACCCCTCTAGAGTGTAAGCTTGTCACGGGCAAGAGAAAGTGCCTACCCACTCTTTTATACTGTACTCTTCCGAGTGCTTATTCAGTAAATACGATTGATTGGCTGATTGATTGGGGAAGAGAGGGGAAAAGCCCATTTGCAGTTTGGCAGGACCCTGACTAGAACCCTACCTGGCAAGAGGGGCAGCCTGAAGCCAAGCTAGAAATAATCCTGTAGCAGGCTCTAGTGTGAGCCCTAATTTTCACAGGGAAAGAGAAAAGGTTTCCTGCTACAGGGATTGCTTGACTTGATTATAACACAAGGTGGCAGTGGAAAATCAAATTTGTGACCAATTTTATAACTTTCCATGTTTATGCTATTTCATTCATTTTTCACAGAACACCAATGAGGAAAGTCACATACACACACATACTTATAGAACTATAAAAATATTTGGGATACGCATTTCAAAATCAAGATGAAGACCAGGTGATGGGAAACCCAGAGAAATTACTTCGTTAAAGGGGAAGGAATAAAATAATATAATAACGTTGGTATTTGTTAAGTGCTTACTATGTGCAGAGCACTGTTCTAAGCATTGGAGTAGATACAGGGTGATCAGGTTGTCCCACATGAGGCTCACAATCTTAATCCTCATTTTACAGACGAGGTAACTGAGGCACAGAGAAGTTAAATGACTTGCCCACAGCCACACAGCTGACAAGTGGCAGAGCCGGGATTCGAACCCATGACCTCTGACTCCCAAGCCCGTGCTCTTTCCACTGAGCCACACTGGGAGGACTGTTTATTCAATCATGTATATATCCTCTGGATCAGTAGCATCCAACTTGCAGCAACTCAGCAGCAAGTGTCCTTGAGGTAGCTTCAGTTGGGCGTGAGTTTCCCATCACACACCCCAGCCCCTTCCAACCACCACAAGAGGCCAACAAGTTCACTCCCTAACTTGAGTTGTCCCACCTTGCCTTCTTCCCCTCATTCTGCCAAATTGGCTTTTGGCAACAGGGCTTGCAGAGTTCGAGTCTAGTTGGTCACAAGCTGCATTTTGAACTTCAATGAAGTTAAAATTTTTTTATTTTATTTCAGTGGCATTTGTAAAGCTCTCACTGTGTGCCAGGCTAAGAGCTGGGGTAGTTTCTGTCCCACATAGGACCCAATCATTCAATCATGTTTATTGAGCGCTTACTGGGTGAAGATCCCCTGGGAGAGTACAGTATAACAGTATAACAGAATTGGTGGACACCTTCCTCGTCCACAACAAGCTTACATTCTAGAGGGGGAGAGAGACATTAAATAAATTACGGATACGTTCCCAAGTGCTGTGGTGCTGAGATGACGGTGAATAAAGGGAGCGAGTCCAAGTGCGAAGGTGACACAGAAGGGAGTGGGAGAAGAGGAAATGAAGGCTTAGTCAGGGAAGGCCTCAATAAATCCTTTGAAGGTGGGGAGAGTGATTGTTTTCCGGATATGAAGAAGGAGGGCGTTTCAAGCCAGAGGCAGGACGTGGGCAAGAGGTCAGTGCAGAGATAGATTAGATCGAGGCACAGTGAATAGGTTGGCATTAGACGAGTGTAGTGTACGGGCCGGGTTGGAGGAGGAGAGCAGGGAAGTAAGGTAGAAGGGGAACAAGGTGATTGAGTTCTTTAAAAGCCAATGATAAGGAGTTTCCTTTTGACGCAGAGGTGGTTGGGCAACTATCGAAGATTCTCGAGTGAGGAAACGTGGACTGAACATTTCTGTAGTAAAATGATCCGGGCAGCAGAGTGAAGTATGAGCTGGAGTGGGGAGAGACAGGAGGCGGGGAGGTCAGAAGGGAGGCTGATACAATAATCAAGATGGGGCAGGATAAGAACTTGGATTAATGTAGGAGTCTGGAGAATAAAGGGCAGATTTTAGCTGTGACATGAAAGTTGAACCGACAGGATTTAGTGGCAGATTGAATACGTGGGTTGAATGAGAGAGCTGAGTCAAGGATAACACCGAGGTTAGGGGTTTGTGAGACAGGAAGGATGGTGGGGCTGTGTACGGTGTTGGGAAAATCACGTAATAATGTTGGTATTTGTTAAGCGGTTACTATATGCAGAGCACTGTTCTAAGCGCTGGGGTAGACACAGGGGAATCAGGTTGTCCCATGTGGGGCTCACAGTCTTAATCCCCATTTTACAGATGAGGGAACTGAGGCACAGAGAAGTTAAGTGACTTGCCCACAGTCACACAGCTGACAAGTGGCAGAGCTGGGATTCGAACTCATGAGCCCTGACTCCAAAGCCCGTGCTCTTTCCACTGCGCCACGCTGCTTAGTATTCGGTTGGGAAGATGAGGGTTCTGTTTTGGACATGTTGAATTTGAGGTATCAGTGGGACGTCCAAGTATCGATGTTTAAGCTGTCAGTAGAACATCCAATTAGAGATGACTTGAAGGCAGGAGGAAATGCTCACAGACTTAATCTCCATTTGACAGATAAGGTAACTGAGCCATAGAGAAGCTGTCCAAGATCACACAGCAAAGTGGGAGAGATGAGATTAGAACCCAGTTCTTCTGACTCCCAAGTCCATGCTCTTTTCACCAGACCATGCTGCTTTTCCAAAATCGATAAAAGGTTGGCTCCTGCCAATTGGTATCTGCCATCTGGTCTGTAGATGACCCGCTTTCATGTCAGCCTTTGAGTCCAGCGTGTCTGGCTGGGTAAAATTCCCACTGACTGCTGCCATGAAAAATTCGCTCGGGGTGATGATTATCCTTTTTGCGTGTTTCCCTAGCAGGCTGCAGAGGGTATCTATTACCAGCTTATATCTGTTTACATGGAAACAAATTGGTTTCAGAATCAGAACAGCTTGTCTGCTTGTAGAAATCTAAGAACCCAGTATGTCATGCAAGTTGACTGAATTTGAAAGTCAGCAAATGTTTATTGGAGCCCTAAGGGTGCAGAACATTATTCTGAATGCTTGAGACAAGTTAAAAAATTGACAAGGACTCTGCCTCGAGGGAGGTAATCATTTAGTTACTGCAGTGGCACTGGGATTGATGCGTTGAAGTAGATTCCGAGGTTCTGGTAGTCATTTAAAGATTTCAAAAAGAGTGGGAAAGATCCACTTCCTTGGATAGCCTCTGTCAGCTTCCTCCTGATTTTCTTCCAAACCCTAATTCTTTTGCTGCTGCACAAGCTTCCACAAAATTCCAGTCAGTCGGCAGCAGCTGTGGAACACTGACTGTGACAGATCTTTTTATTTGGAGAATTCATCGGAGCCGAAGACGTCCCTGCCCTCCAGAAACCTTCAGTCAGGCAATCGTATTTTTTGAGCGCTTACTCTCTGCAGAGCACTGTAATAAGTGCTTGAGAGAGTACAATAGAACAATGTAACAGACACATTCCCTGCCCACAACGAGCTTAGAGTGTAGAGGACTGTAAGGTTTTGTGCAGCCTGCCGGAGGCGGAGTATGTCTCTTCAGAAAGTGGGCCTGTGGGAGGACTTGGAGTATTTTGGAGGCAGCATTGGGTTTTGGGGGGATCTGTTCCGTTTTTCCCTCAAACCCCATGTTGGATGGGGACTAAGGAAGCAGCATGGTTTAGTGGATAGAGCGCGGGCCCGGAAGTCAGACGGTCATGAGTTCTAATCCGGACTCCTCCACCTGTCTGCTGTGTGACCTTGGGCAGGTGACTTCACTTCTCTGAACCTCAGTTACCTCATCTGTAAAATGGGGATTAAGACTGTGAGCCCCACGTGGGACAACCTGACTACCTTATATCTACCCCAGTGCTTAGAACAGTGCTTGGCACACCGTAAGTGCTTAACAAATAGTATAATGATTATTATTTGGTTACCTTGTACTTACCCCAGTATTTAGTACAGTTCTTGGGGCATAGTAAATGCTGAACCGAAACCTGTCATTATTATTTTTATTTATTTTTATTGGGTCCAATATTGTTCATTGTCTGGGTCTTTATTCTCGGAACTATTTCCTCTTGCTCTTATTGCCGTCTTAGAAATAGAAGAGGTGGTAAATTTGCCTGCTTAGAACCTCTTAGGAGGAGGAGGAGGGGGAAGAGGAGGAGGATGGAGATGATGAGGCAGCGGGCCAGATCACATTCAGTCTACACGACTCCCGGCTCTGCCACTTGTCAGCTGTGTGACCATGGGCAAGTCACTTTACTTCTCTGTGCCTCAGTGACCTCATCTGTAAAATGGGGATTAACTGTGAGCCTCACATGGGACAACCTGATTGCCCTGTATCTACCCCAGCGCTTAGAGCAGTGCTCTGCGCATAGTAAGTGCATAACAAATACCAACATTATTATTCTTCATATCATTTCCTGGCTCTGTCCCTTCCTCTCCACCGTGACTACCACACTGGTCCACGCTCTTGTCCTTTCTCAGCTAGACTATTGCATCTGCCTCCTCACTAATCTCCCTCAGTCTCTCAGTTTAGATCAGAGCAGCATGGCCTAGTGAAAAGAGTGTGGGACTGGGAATCCGAACTGGGTTCTCATCCCAGCTCTGCCACTGTTTGGCTGTGTGATCTTGAGCAAGTCCCTCCCTCTCTGGCCTAATGGATAGAGCATGGGCCTGGGAATCAGGAGGTCATGGGTTCTAATCCTAGCTCTGCCACTTGTCTGTTGCATAATTTTGGCAAGTTACTTCACTTCTCTCTGTGCCTAGTCACCTCATCTGTAAAATGGGGATTAAAAGTGAGTTCCATGTGGGACAGGGACTGTGTCCAACCTGATTACCTTGTATCTACTTCAGTGCTTGGAGCAGTGCTTAGTACTTAGTAGGTGCTTAACAAATATAATTTTTATGTCTCAGTTTCCCTGTCTGTAATATGGGGATAAAAAACCCCATTCTCCCTCCCAGCTAGACTGTGAGCCCCAGGAGGGACAGGGATTGGGTCCAACCTGATTAACTTGTATCTACTTATTAACACAATGCTTGGCACACAGTAAAAGTTTAGCAAATATTTTTACTGTTGCTTTGGATAAGTGGGCGGGGATTATCCAAATATGTTTTTCATTCTCCCAAGTGCTTAGTACAGTGCTCTGCACACAGTAAGCACTCGATAAATACTATTCACGATGGAGATGACGATAGGGAGGAAGTTCATTTGCTTGATAGGCCAGAAGTCCTTCCCCAGCAATTTCAACATCATATGTATATATGTTTCATCAAAGGCATACACGCCCTTGCTGGGGATGGATGAGTATAGATGAGTTCCAAAGTGCTAGAGATGGCTGACTCAATCATTTGATCAATGGCACTTATTGAGTGCTTACCGGGTGCAGAGCACTCTGTGCTATGCAAATGGGAGAGTACATTATAACAGAGTTGGTAGATATGTTTCGTGCCCACACCGAGCTTACAGACTAGAGGGCAAGCTGGGAGTTCATTAGAACAGGTTTGTTGCAAGAGGTGGGGCTTTGGAAACATTTGGGGAGTGAAGTAGTTTGTTCGGCTTGGGGCGGAAAGGAATTCCGAGCTCAGGCAGCAGTGTGGGAGAGAGGACAAAAGCAGGGGAGTTGAGCCCCTGGGACAGTTAGAAGGTCAGTTTCGGAGGAATGAAGAGAAAAGGTAATAAGTAGCAAGTGAAGAGAGGCAGGGCTTTAGGGTTGCAGTTGGTAGAAGGCATTGAAAGCTGATTGTGAAGAGTTTTTGATGTGGAGGAACACGGGAAGCCAGAGGAGGGCTTTGAGGAATGGAGAGATGTGGGTCGAATGACGCTTCGTGATGATGACGGGAGGGAAATCTAGGTCAGATGGGGAGAGGCTGGAGAAGACTAGCTGCGATATGACCAGAATTTGTTCCCGGGTGGGGAGGAAGGGGCACATCGAAGGGATGTTGCATAGGTCAGTTCGGCTGGATTTGGCAGTAGACTGGACAGTGGAGAATCGAGGATGACGTTGAAGCTGTGGGCTTCCGGGATGGGGGGAAGGAGGTGCTATCGACCACGTCTGTAGACGCTTCCTCTGCCTCAAGCGAAGGATGGCCTTTCCCTTTCTCTAGCCAACAATACTTCGGGACCAGGGAAATAATAATAATAATGATAATGATGATGGTCTTTGATAAGTGCTTACTATGTGCCAGACACTGTACTAAGCTCTGGGGTGGATACAAGCTAATCAGATTGGACATAGTCCCTGTCCCACATGGGGGCTCAACCCCATATTACAGATGAAGTAACTGAGACCCAGAGAAGTGAAGTGGCTTGCCCATGGTCACACAGCAGACAAGTGGCGAAGCTGGGATTAGAACCCATCACCTTCTTGTGACTTCAATCTACAGATAATGCTGCTCTCCTCACAGGCGGCAGGAGTTCTGGAAAGGGACAGCGTTGTGAGAAATCTGTCACCTACGGACACCCTCTCAGAGACACTCACCCCTTGCCTGGCCGTGGTCCCATCCTGACTCCAAATCTGCAGCAAGTGAGTTAAATCAATCAGTCGGTGGTATGTACTGAGCACTTAATGTGTGCATAACACTATGCTAAGTGCTTGGGAGGAGAGACAGAGAGAAGTTGCAGAGAGACAGAGAGCAACTTCCCTTGACCTCTTTCATGGAAGCACTGTAGAAGACTCGGGTTTTGCTCATGATAGACAGGAAATATATCCACTAATTCTCTTGTACTCTCCAGGCGCCTAGGAGAGTGCTCTGAACATAGTAAACACTCAATAAATACCATTAATAGATTGATTAATTCTCCACTGCAGAGTTTACACCAATTTTCCTGGGAGGAAATTGAGCTTCCTCACGTTAGCTAAGATGTGAACAGATGTTAGTCGAGGACTGGGCAAAGCACTGCTAACCTCCTGCCCTATTTCCTAGGTACCTTTCTTATCTCTGACCTCAGCAAGACAGCTAATGACCCACTTTTCTTCCCTACCACCTTATTGTCACGTAGCGCACCGACTGAGATTTGATAGCCAAGGACCTAGTTGTACTCACTCGAATTTCCAGGAGTGAAGAATTAGTGTTTTTGTTTATACTTGGTAAAAATAAATAAATCAGGGCCCCCCCGTGGCAAGCCAGCTGGATTTTGTATTTTTCAAAATTCTGAATTTTTAAAAAAGCCTACAGCAACTTGGCCAGCATCACTGGTAGTGAAAGAGTGCAGGTTGCGGCAGTGTGGCAACCCCTTTTCTGATAATAATAATAATGATGGCATTTGTTAAGCGCTTACTATGTGCCAGGCACTGTACTGAGCGCTAGTGTGGATACAAGTAAATCAAGTTGGACACATTCTTCTTAATCTAAAAGGAGAAGCGGCCCACCCCGAAACCTGCACCAGGACTAGCCACACAAACACTGTGTCTCCTGTACTGTTGTACTGTACTCTCCCCAGCACTTAATACAGTGCTCTGAACACAGTAAATACTTAATAAATATGATTGACTGACTGAGAGGGACCCACCTCTAAGCTTAGAGTGCCGAATCTATCAATCAGTGGTATTTATTGAGCGTTTACTGTGAGTAGAGCACTGTACTAAGCACTTAATAAATAGATGAATTAGCACAAGTTTCCTCAACTGTAAAATGGGGCTACCTGTTCTCCCTCCTACTTAGACTGTGAGCCCCAGGCAGAACAGGGACTGTGTCTGGCCTAGTTTACTTGTACCTACCCCAGCTGTTAGGAGAGTGTTTGGCCCACGACCTCCCGCTGTCCTGGAACGCCCTCCCTCCTCACGTCCACCAAACTAACTCTCTTCTCCTCTTCAAAGCCCTACTGAGAGCTCACCTCCTCCAAGAGGCTTTCCCAGACTGAGCTTCCCCTTTCCCTCTGCTCCCCCTCCCCTCCCCCCACCCTCTGTTCTTCCCCCTTCCCCTCCCCTCCACACTGTGCTCATTTGTATATATTATTTATTACCCTATTTATTTTGTTAATGAGGTGTACATCCCTTTGACTCTACTTATCTTGATGATGTTGTCTTGTTTTTGTTTTGTTCTGTTTTGCTTTGCTGTCTGTCTCTCCCGTTCAGACTGTGAGCCCGTTGCTGGGCAGGGATTGTCTCTATCTGTTGCCGAATTGTACATTCCAAGCGCTTAGTACCGTGCTCTGCACATAGTAAGCACTCAATAAATACTATTGAATGAATGAACGAATGACACACAGTAAGCACTTAACAAGAGACATTTAAGTGCTTACAGGTGAATCACTTTACAAATGCCAAAAAAAAAATGGCCTAGCAAAACCCAAAAAAGTTTGGAGGAGTTTGAATGTGAATAGTGATGAATTAAGGGAATCATTAAGAGGGAGCAAATATCGTACCTCAACTCTTTCAGAGATGATATAATTAGTTACTGCTCAAGGGAAGGCTTTCAGGCTTCTCCAGGGTAATCAATCAATCAATGATATTTATTGAGCACCTACTGTAGGCACGACGCTGCACTAAGCATTTGAGAGAGTACAATGTGACAAGGTAATAGTAATAACTGTGGCATTTTTTAGTGCTTACTTTGTAATAATAATAAATATGGTATTTGTTAAGTGTTTATTATGTGCCAGGCACTGTACTGAGTGCCGAGGGGAGACAAGCAAATGGGGTTGGACACAGTCCCTGTCCCACATGGGTCTCCCAGTCTCAATCCCCATTTTGCAGATGAGATAACCTAGGCACAGAGAAGTGAAATGACTTGGCCAAAGTCACATAACAGACAAGTGGCGGAGCTGGGATTAGAACCCATGACCTTCTGACTCCCAGGCCGGTGCTCTATCCTCTGCGCCGTACTGCTTCCCCTATAACGCAAGCAGTGTGTTAAGCACTGGGATAGATACAAGATGATCTGATCAGACACAGTCCCTGGGCCACTTAGGGCTCCCAGGCTAAGGGGGAGGGAAAACAGATAATGAATCCGTACTTTACAAATGAGGAAAGTGAGGCACGGAGAAACTAAGCGATTTGCCCAAGTTGACACAGAGGGTAGGCGATAGAATTGGAACTAGGACCCTGGTCTCCTGACTCCCAGCCAGGCCTGAGCTCATTCTACTCAACGCACAGTGGAAAAGAGCCTGGGCTTCGGAGTCAGAAGTCATGAGTTCAACTCCCAGCTCTGCCACTTGTCAGCTGTGTGACCTTAGGCAAGTCACTTCACTTCTCTGTGCCTCAGTTACCTCATCTGTAAAATGGGGATTAACTGTGAGCCTCGCGTGGGACAACCTGATTAACCTATATCTACCCCGGCGCTTAGAACAGTGCTCTGCACATAGTAAGCGCTTAACAAATACCGACATTATAGAGAAGCAGCATGGCTCAGTGGAAAGAGCATGGGCTTTGGAGTCAGAGGTCATGGGTTCGAATCCCAGCTCTGCCACCTCTCAGCTGTGTGACTGTGGGCAAGTCACTTAACTTCTCGGTGCCTCAGTTCCCTCATCTGTAAAATGAGGATGAAGATTGTGAGCCCCACGTGGGACAACCTGATTCCCCTGTGTCTACCCCAGCGCTTAGAACAGTGCTCTGCATATAGTAAGCGCTTAACAAATGCCAACATCACTGCTTTTCTAGGACCTATTGGGGCAGTTGTCCAATGCTCCAGGGGCTGGGACTAAATCGACCCCAGAGTCAATGTCTCCAGGGCTCATTTGGGAGGCAGACAACTGCATCTACAAACCCTCCTTCCCCATCTCGGCCTGGCAGCCCACTGCGCTCGACCCCATCAGTCGAAAACATCTTTTTGAGTAAAGTCTGCCACACAAGTGCTCGGCTCTACAAGTTGAGACGTTGGTCGATGGCATGCCCGGTGCATCTCATCTCCCTAAAGAACTTCTTTAGGTAATTAAAAGGCGCTTTTCTTCTCTGAATAGTGATGAATTAAGGGAAATTCAAGGACTAACCACCGAGGACTAACTCTGCAGCAAGTCTGAAGGTGGAAGATTAACCTGACTTCCGATGAGCTGGATATCAACTTCACCGGAGACTTCGATAGCGAGGAAACTCCCTGGTAGCCTCTCTCTCTAAATGGCAAGTACATTTTCTTACCATTCATTTTGAAATTCACTTGTCCTCCATCATTTTAAATCAGAAACTGCTTTCTGCCTTTGAAAAACCGATGCTTAGATTTGGAGGGAAAACGCCATCTTGAATGTAATTCTTAACTTGAACTAACGTAAATTCTGTGTGGAAAATATTCTTTTAAAAGTTTTAATATCTCCAAAAAAAAAAAAATCTGTCTTCGACAGGTGATGGGGAGGTAGCGGAGACCACAGTGCTGAAGATGGGTTAGTTTCAAGGAGCCCAAGACGTTTCGGTGATATGCCTGCCACAAAGCAGGGTCCTACCAGGAGTCCCGAGAGGAGGACTCAGGCTTCCTGATTTCTTACTGTCCTGAGGGGTGGTCTATTAAGAAATTCACTGAGATCACTTGACAGTGATTAATTTGTAGGATCAACTCCCACTTTGTGGCTTCAGATATTTATTTGTTCTAGAGAGGAGGAGGAGGAGGCTGAGAGTTGCAGACTGTTTTCACAATGGGTTGGGTAGTGGATAGTTGAGTGTTTTGTTACTCTACCTCTGGAGGGTTAGTCTTCCCCCAGAATGTTTCCCTTCCATGATAATAATAGGAATATAGGTGCTTGCTGTGTGCCAAACACTGGGCTAAGGACTGGGGTAGATATAATTCAATCAGATCAGACATAGTCCCTGTGCCACCTGGAGCTCATAGTCTAGAGGAAAGGGAGAGTATTTCATCCTCTTTAAGCAGGTGTGGAAACTGAGTCACAGAGAAGTGAAGTGACTTGTCCAAGGTTGCAGAGCCCACAGGTGATGGAGCTGGGATTAAAATCTAGGTCGTCGTCGCCGTCATCATCAATTGTATTTACTGAGTGCTTACTGTGTACAGAGCACTATAATAAGCGCTTAGAAGAGTACAATACAACACAATTGGTAGACATGTTCCCTACCCACAGTCAGCTTACAGTCCAGAGGGGCAGAAAGACATTAATCCCAGTCCTGTGCTCTTTCCACTAGACCATGCAAACCACGTAACCAACTACTTCCACTAATTATGATTGTTGTATTTGTTAAACTCTTGCTATGTTCCCGGCACTGGATTAAGTGCTAGAGTAGATACAGATAATACACAGATCAGATACAGATCTTGTCCAACATGGAACGAGCAGCCTAAGGAGGAGGGAGAAGAGAAATTGAATCTCTAGTTCGCAGATGTGGAAACAAAGCCAGGATTAGAACCCAAGACCTCTGACTCCCAGGTCCATGCTCTTTCCACTAGGCCATATTCTTTCTAGATTGTAAGCTCCTTAATGGCAAAGATCACGTCCACCATGTCTGTAATCCTCTCCCTAGTGCTTAGTGCCCTGGACACAGGAAGCCCTCAGTAAACATACAACCGTAGCCTTCCGGCAAAACTTAAAAATACAAAAAGGAAACTTTGCCAGTCTCTGCAGCTGGCAGAAATGGGTGGTTTGGGTGGGTTTGGAGGTGTTGCTCGGGGCTGGTGCACAGGACACCACCTCCATCCCACCATCATGGTCCTACAGCTCCTGAACATCTGGCCATCGAACTCTCGAAAGATTGTGACCGTTTTACAGGTAACTCAAGCCATCCTGAGGGATAATGAAGAATTTCTGTGTAAAGGTCACTTTGTAAAAAAAAAAAAAAAAGTGAAAAAACAGAAGCGAGTGAAAGAGAACCTAGCAGGTACCTGAACTCTGGCACAGACACGGAAGAACCCACGGCAGTGACCGGAGATGGCCTTGGGGCGGTACCTGGTCTCCTTTTAGACTTCTTTGGCCACTAAGACTTCATGGCAATCACATACTTAGGATCCAGGATGAAAACACATTAACCCCGGGGCAGATCTCGAACGATAGAAGTCTTTTCAGTTACCCCAGCTTCAAAACCCTTGTAAAGAGAGCAACTTGGTACCGATTCACACAAATCCTAATTTAGTAGTCAGGCCTAGGGCTTCCCAGTGGGAGTGATCTGCCGTGACTCTGACTCACCAAACACATTGCAAGATTACAAAGAAGGTAACCTTCATGGTAGTTTATCAACATCACCTTTGGTTAAGCAAATTTTCCCTTCCCTTAGTGTGATTCAAATTATGTATCGCTTCCGGGGGAGATGGCAATCTTTCATTGTGAGTTGTGAGGGCGACCTCTGGGCGGAGCTCCCAAGGGACGGGAGAAGAGAGGAGAGTCAATCAGTCAATCGATCATTTATTGAGCACTTACTGTGTGCAGAGCACTATACTAAGCCCTTGGGAGAGAACATTATGACAATAAAACGGATACATTCCCTGCCCACAATGAGTTTACAGTCTAGAGGGGGAGACAGACATTAATATAAGTAAATGAAATTAAAGATATGTACATAACTGTTATGGGGCAGAGATGGGGATGAATAAAGGGAGCAAGTCAGGGTGACAGAGGAGAAGCAACATGGCCTAGTGTATAGAGCATGAAGTTGGGGATTAGAAGGTCATGGGTTCTAATCCCCGCTCTGCCACTTGTCTGCTGTGGGACCTTGGGCAAATCACTTCATTTCTCTGTCCCTCAGTTACCTCATCTGTAAAACGGGGATTGAGACTGTGAGCCCCACATGGGACAGGAACTGTGTCCAACTCGATCTGTTTGTGTCCACCCCAGCGCTTAGTATAGTGCCTGGCACATCGTAAGCACTTAACAAATACCATTCTTATTATTATCATTACTAGTAAGGGAGTGGGAGAAGAGGAAAGGCAGACTTAGTCAAGAAAGGCCTCTTGTAGGAGATATGCTTTCACTAAAGCTTTGAAGTTGGGGAGAGTCATTATTGGTCGGATATGAAGAGGGAGGGCATTCCAGGCCAGAGGCAGGACAAGGACGAGAGGTTGGTGGCGAGATGGACGAGATCAAGGTACAGGGAGAAGCTTTGCAGAAAAGGAGCAAAGTGTGTGGGTTGGGTTGTAATAGGAGAAAAGCAAGGAGAGGTAGGAATGGGCAAGGTGACTGAATGCTTTAAAGCCTGCTGGGTTGAGAAAGGCCTCTAGCTGACAGGAGTTCAGCATGGATAAGAGAGGACTCCTGCCCCAACCCTGGAACACAGGAACTGGGCAGGAGTCCACTCCCACTATTGCTAGCGGCTGGGGAAAACCTGGCCTTCGCTGTGGCCGGAAGCAGGAGAGATTCTGGCCAGGGAATACTGGCTCTTGTGTGGTCACAGATAGTGGAGCTGCCATCTTGGCAACTCTACCTCATTTTGGCTGGTCCCCTTCCGACACCACGGGGCGGGGTGGGTTAGCTAGGCAACCAACAAAGTCCAAAAAGCTAATAGATAATGGTTTTGCCCGGAGAGTGCCAAATCCAAGGGAACCCTGCCCCCTCACCCTACTGGAATTGGTGCCTGGGTTTCCATAATTACAAAATAGGCCCGGGAAAATCCAACAGGCAGCAGCATGTCCCTCGTTTGCTCTTGTGCAAGTATGTATTGCTCCACCTAGCTTCCATGCTGCAGAGAATGCTGGGGCATGTTCTTGAAGGCGGTCGATTTTTTCTTCCTGATCTAGGGTGGCACTATTCCTCTCCCTGACAGTGATGCTGATCTGGAAGCCTGATAATGTTTGGGATGAGTGTTTCCAAGACCTAACGGAGTCAATGTTCCTAGCAAGGAACTGATCTATGATACGGCATTTGTAGGGAGAAGGCCCAGGAGGAGAGAGGCAGATGAGAGATTGGGAAAAGGGAAAGGTGTTTGGGGGGTTTTTTCTTCATTCATTTTGTCTCTTCACCAACCCTTTAGCCCCTCTGGATAATGTTCGTTGCCGTTCACCTCAGTCACTGGGGTATGGTCCATTTGCCCAGTTTATTTCAATACATATTAGTGGCTTTGGAAAGAAACCGAGACCTTAGAGGTATCTGATTGAACATCTCCCCTTGGATGCCACGGTTGACATAGGGTCTTTAAACGAGGAAGGGCCCAGTAGTGTTTGCTGCTGAGATCTTACAGAGATTTTTCAACTAACACCTAGCACCCCAGGCAACCACCGGACTCCTGATCGCATAGGGACTTGGCAAGACAGTGGGGATGATTCAGGGCAACACATCCCCACTACTCAACAAACAAAACAAGCACGTCTTTTGTGTCGGTAGGATAGTGCCATCTCTCTCTCCCTGCTCTTTCTCTCTCTTTCTCTTTCCCCTGCACATATATGCTCACTCTGTCTCCCTTCCTCTCTCTCTGAGTTGTGGCAAAGACTCACTGACAATTCTGAAAGTAACTCTACTTATTGCAGATATTTTTCTCCAGAGGCCGAAATGATGAGGAAAGCACAAATCCAAGGCCAATGCAATGGCAAGTTTCAACTTTCTCCTGTGTCAAATCTTTCCTTCCAGCAGCACTTCTTAAGCTGTGAAAGCAAATGCCCAGAGTTACACCTAACCAATTAAAAGATTTATTCATCTGGCACAAGAAGAGCATCTCTGGCCAGCCCTCCTCATTATATCTACTACCTGTTAGATTTCTTCTCCCAAAGTAAGCATTCATGCACTTTCCCCAATCCATGGGCATCTCTATTCCTGGCACTTGCTCCATCTTGTTGCGGGTGCACAAACTCTGCTGAGTCTATTCCCACCCTTTCATAGATCCCAGATCCTTAACTCCACTGCATCTCTGATCCCTGGCCTCTAGGGCCTCTGTCCGGGAAAGAAGCTGACCTACTCCCAGGTCCCCAGGATTCCTATCAGCCCCTGCTCCAGACCCAGAAGGACTCCAACGATGGCTGGGTGAAACTTTCTCAGCCTTAAGCACGTACCGCTTTGACTGCGGCTCTGACTTCAGGGACTGTTCGTCTGAGCTGTAAGAGGCCTGAGATCATGCTGTTCCTTAGCAATCCAACTGCAAAATGGATTAAAAGTCACAATATCCTTAATCCTAGCCTTTGAAATGCACTAAATTGATTGAGCTCCCTGGGAGACCTTGTCCAAGAATCAGTCCACGTGGGGGATAAAGAGAAGGGAGGAGAGAACAGAGAGGGACTGGTGTTGTAAATCAGGAGTCCTGACCTTGTTCTTCAAAAATATGTCTAAGTGCCTACTAGAGTATACTGTACCAAGTGGACACTCAACAGATATTACTACTAATATTACTCTGTCAATACTGAATTGTCCATATTAGTCCCAGGCAAATTCAGAAATAGCCACATGGAAAGCAAACTCACTTTTGCCTTGAGAGCATTGCCGAAACTTGGAAATACTTCTGATTCCCAATTTCCAATCAATGAGAGTTATCATATCTACCCTTCCTTCTCCTTCATCCTTTCGCCACTTCTGTGGAGCAGCACGTACCATTTTTTAAATAGAATTTAAGTGTTTGTTATGTGCCAAGATCTGTTCTAAGCATTCATTCACTCATTCATTCAATCGTATTTATTGAGTGCTTACCGTGTGTGGAGCTTGGGAAAATACAACAATAAGCAGAGACATTCCTGCCCTCTGTGAGCTTATATTTTTGAGGGAGGGAAGACAGATAGTAACAAATAGATAAATTACAGATATGTACATAAGTGGTGTGGGGCTGGGTGCAGGGAAGAACAAAGGGAACAAGTCAGGGTGATACAGAAGGGAGTGGAAGACGAGGAAAGGTGGGGCCTAGTCTGGGATGGTCTCTTGGAGGAGATGTGTCTTCAATAAGGCTTTGACGGGATCTTGTTACTCTATGATGTTGAAGATGACACGGAATCTGTCACTCAGTTCACGTTTACTCCTAGAAGTTGGTTCCTGGAGGTTGCCCTCTGGGAGTATCTTATCTTAGGGCAAACGAATCAACAATGCTTGTCTCACGCCATACTGTAGAAGAACCAAACCAGGGCTAATTGTGCCATCCGGTGCCTTGGCTACCCAACCGAACTACAACTTCTCTGCTCTGTGTAGCCCTGCTGAGATCTGGTCTCTCCCTGCCTGATGGTTCAAGCTGGCCTCGTCTTGGTAGGGTTGGTTTGGATCGGTTTGTGAGTTTGCTCTTCTCCTCTCTGCACTGCTGTAACCGAGGAGGTTGTCTCAGGTAGCCACAAGTCCAGAGAGGGAGGTGGTGGGTAGGGAGATTGATAAGGGCCACATTTCTCCCATTGTTTTCAGAGACCATGATGGAAACCCAGAGGAGCAGGAGGGATTGAAAGAGATCCTCCCCTTGAATAGGGAGCAGGGAGGGGTGCTGAATGATCGTGTACAGCCCCACAGGGGTAAACTGGAACTCAGACCAGGAGGCCCTGGACACATTCAGACCCTGGACACATTCTGTCGGGTTTTTGAGTTTTTGTAGGCTTTGAGGGAGAGGGAAGCAGAATGTGACCTAATGAATAGAACATGGGCCTGGGAATCAGAAGGACCTGGGTTCTAATCCCAGCTCCCCCACTGGTCTGCCGTGGGACTTTGGGCAAGTCGTTTCACTTCTCTGTGCCTCAATTACCTCAACTGTAAAACCGGGATTAAAATTGGGAGCCCCATGTGGGTCAGGGACTGTGTCTCACCCAATTTGCTTGCATCCACCCCAGCGCTTAATACAGTACCTGGCACATAATAAGCGCTTAACAAATGCCACATTTATCAGGGAAATGAGACCAAGAGCCTTTGACTGGTGCCCAGCTGACTGATCAGTTCGCGGTGCATTGATGAGAGCAGGCTGCTTAGATGATCTGGCCAATTAGGTGATTTTTATCTAGACTGGTCTGAAAGAATGCAGAATTTATCTTTGTGACTTTTGTCCCCAGACCAAAAGGAAGATAACCTAGGATTCTGGACTCTTATCAGATCCTAGCTTTGCTAGGTGCCATCACTATTTTAACTGGGTTCTGCATAATTGCATTCAAAGCAATCAGTAGTTCGGAGCGCTCGCTCCGTAGTCATCACTCTCTTAAAATCCCACTCCATTTTATAACCCTTCCCCCTCTAATTTCCCAAACCCCCTTAAGTCATATCAACCACCAGCAGATCTCTAGCCCTTAAGTATTAATTGATATCCATTTCAACATTTGCGAATATGTTTTTATTCAAATCATTCTTTTTGCTCTTGTTTGTAAATACCTTTATGGCTGGCTCTCCAATTAGAGGGCAAGCTACTTGTGAATGTGTCACTTTCTTCAGTAGTGCTTTCCCAAATGTCTAGTACAGAGAGCCTATACTAAACCTGAAATCACAGTCTAAATAACCCCAAGAAGGACAGGGACTGTGTTCAATCTGATTAATTTATGTCTACCCCGGTGCTTAGCACAGTGCTTGACATATAGTAAATGCTTAACAGATACTATTGTCGTTGTTATTATTATTATTACAGTGCTTTGCACCAGCAGGTGCTCAATAAATTATTGGTGACTACTACAATCAATCGTTCAATCCATGGTATTTATTGAGTGCTTACTATGTGCAGAGCTCTGTACTAAGTACTTGGGAGAGTACAATACAGCAGAATTAGTAGACATGTTCCCTGTCCATAATGAGCTTACTACACTTGTGATTGGTCACTTTTCTGAAGCAGTGTGGCTTAGTGGAAAGAGCCCGGGCTTGGGAGTCAGAGGTAGTGGGTTCTAATCCTGACTCTGCCACTTGTCTGCTGTGTGACTTTGGGCAAGTCACTTAACTTTTCTGTGCTTCAGTTACCTCATTTGTAAAATGGGGATGAAGACTGTGAGCCCCACGTGGGACAACCTGATTACCTTGTATCTATCCCAGCCCTTTAGAACAGTGCTTGGCACATAGTAAGCGCTTAACAAATACCATAAGTAGTAGTATTATTATTTTTCACATTCTGTAAGCTAATTAAAGCCCTCCGAGAAGATCTGACTCCCCAAACGTACCCTAAGCTCCACTTGCCAAGAGTTTGGGAGATTTTGTCACTCTGAGCTAGAAACACCTGTCCTTGTCTCACTGCCTCATTCCCCCAACCCCCTCCCCCCCCAAAAAAAATACAGCAATCCCCTCTCCAACCCTGTCCTTGAAGCATGGGTGTGCCTGGTCTCAGCCAGGATCTAGAAGAGGAATGTCCGTGGGGAGAGGGGAAAGGGGGTACTCTCAGGGTGGCCACATGACAACCCTCCCATTTAGGGTGGCTCGGTGCTGATAAGAAAAAAAAAACTGACATAGAGTACAAGGTTCCCTATTGAAATCAGGCAGATGATGGGCCTGGTGGAAACTGGACTGCCTGGTATAAAACTGGACAACACCCTGAGGGCCCGGGTCCTTGACTGGGTCTTCCAGGGGCTTGGCATGTCCTCGGGGGGCCTGTGGGAGGGAGTGGGGCCCAGGGGGATCGGGCTGGTGTTCGGGCCAGCTCTGGGAATAATAATAATAATAATTATGGTGCTTGTTAAACACTTACTAATGCGCCGAGCACTGTTCTAAGTACTAGGGCAGATACAAATTAATCAGGTTGGACACAGTCCCAGTCCCACAGGGGGCTCACACTCTTTAATTCCCATTCTATAGATGAGGTAAGTGAAGTGACTTGCCTAAGGTCACTCAGCAGACATGTAGCAGAGCTGGGATTAGAACCCAGGTCCTCCTGACCTCCAGGCCCGGCCTCTATCTACTAAGTCACACTGCTTCTTTTGGGGGGCACTGGACACCCTGAGCAAGGAGCCCCCAGGTGACTGCAATCCCCTGCAGACTCAGAGCAGTCAGCAGAACTCAGGCTGTGTGACCCTGACCCTGTGTGACTCAGATCCAGGCTCTGCATCCCAGGAAGGTGTCTAGTGTGATGTGCAAAAAGATTAGCTTCTACCACTGGGCACCCGAGTGGCAGAGAGCACCATCAGAGCCTCACGGGCTTGAATCTTGTGCTAGGACTTAGTAGGAAGAATGATAATATCCCTCTTGGTTCCCCCTTTCCTGCTTCAATCTTCATAAAAACTATGGAATCCTTTCCTCCTTTCTAGTGGAATACGGGGCACAATGTCCGAAACAGCCTTCTCATCTACAGACTGAAATTGGGTGAGACTGAAGGTGAGAGATCACTGAAGAAGAAAAGCCGATTTTCACGAGTGCGGGGGCTGAATTATGGGATCTTGGGGAAGTCATTTAACTCATCTGTGCCTCATTTTCCTCATCCGTAAAATGGGGATTAAATACCTGTTCTCCTTTCCCCTTGGAATGGAGCCCCTTATGGAACAGGGACTAGTCCGATCTGATTATCTCGTATTTACTCCAATGCTTAGCAAATCTGTTGGCCCATAGTAAGAGTTCAACAAATAGCATGATGATGACAATGACGATGATGATGATGATTATTATCATGACAATTATGATGATGGTATTTGTTAGGTACTTACTATGTGCTAAGCCCTGTTCTAAGTGCTGGGGTAGATACAAGGTAATCAGGTTGTCCCACACGGGGGTCACAGACTTAATCTCCATTTTACAGATCAGGTATCTGAGGCACAGGGAAGATAAGTGACTTGTCCAAAGTCACAAAGCTGATGAGTGGCAGAGCCGGGATTAGAACCCAAGACCTCTGACTTCCAAGCTCGTGCTCTTTCCATTAACCCAAGCTGCTTCTCTTAATTATATACTATGAATGAAAGAAGCTCATATTATTCAAGACGTTGGGAAATACTGACTGATACAGTCACAGTTAATCGGTGCACGGGGGTGTATTTATGTATGGTCTTGCACATAATTGAATTGTTTTAAGTAGCCTATCAATCTCTACACGGTTGAGAGATCCTTTTCTATCCCAAGGTTGCATCTTACCTTTTGCGATCTCCGCATAGATCGTCTCTCAGTTCATCTAACCTATATCTATTGTTGACTCATCCTTGTCTTGTACAAGCACCTGTGGTATCGATTCCATTCAGAATGAAAAGCTATACCAACACCCCTTTGATAGGAATGTTTTGGCCTTAAAAATGAAGTAAACCTGTCTTAAGAAGAAACCGAAAGCTGCAGTGGCGGTAAGATTCCTCTCCAGTCAATCGATGGCATTTAATGAGTACTTATTGTGTGCAGAGCACTGTACTAAGCGCTTGGGAAGGTATGACATAGAGTGGGATTGTTTGCTTAAAAAGCCTTCCCCTCCCCACTGCAGCAGGCTCTCCCTTCCGGCAGAATGATACCTGAGGGATTTGTTTCCCTGTGTTTGACATTAGTAAGCTTGTTGTGGGCAGGGAACCGCACAATTCTATTGTACTGTACTCTCCCAAGAGCTTAGTACAGTGCTCTGCTTTCAGTAAGCGCTCAATAAATACAATTGATTGATTGAGAAGAAACACCAGAAGTGGTAAGGTTCTTGGTTACTGGAAAAATCCTGAAGGAGAAAACCCCAGCCGGAGCCCAGCTCCGGCACAATCATCCGGTGCCTCTGGAATGGGCAGTTTCTGCAAGATATCTCTATTTGCAACTTCAAATAAAAGAACTCTCTGACAACTTCAGGGAAAGATTAGTGCTAAAAGCTGGGAAAGATCCAGTGTTTGTCTTCCAGCTGGGTGACGTGGGCTTGGAAGATGAACCAAAAGTCACTAAATAAAGCAGTTTTTTCTAGCTGCCCTCAATTGAAAAAGCATTAACATTTTGTAAGGAGAATATATCTGTGGATATTAAAAGCAACAGAACAGAGGGGAGGAGGGTAAAATAGGGGCCTGAAACTCTTGTAAAAATGAATTGGTCCAATTAGGAGTAATCTGGCCCAAACCCAGGAAAAGAAACATGACAAAAATCCCACAGGAGAGGCAGGGGAGTCAGTGAAGCAGAGTGGCCTAGCGGAAAGAGTGTGGACCTGCAAGTCAGAGGACTTGGGTTCTAATCCTGGCTCCTCCACTTGTCTGCTGTGTGACCTTGGGCAAGTCACTTAACTTCTCTATGCCTCAGTTACCTCATCTGTGAAATGGGGATTACAACTGTGAGCCCCATGTGGGACATGGATTCTTCCGATCTGATTTGCTTGTACCTACCCCAGTGCTTAGAACAGTGTTCGACACATAGTAGTGCTTAACAAATGCCATCATTATCATTATTATTATTAATAATGATAGTTAATTAGGTTGGATACTATCTCTTTCCCACAGGGGGCTCGCAGTCTAATTTGGAGGGAGAACAAGTATTTAATCCCCATTTTACAGTTGAGGAAACTGAAGCATTGAGAAGTTAAGTGACTTGCCCAAGGTCACACAGCAGACACATAGCAGAGCTGGGACTAGAACCCGGTCGTCTGACTCCCAGGCCCGTGCTCTTTCCACTAGGCTTCTCACATTGCTTCTATGTAGGGCATTGCAACAGAGCAGTCGTTGAATCTGTGGCTTGCTTTAATTGGTGCTGAGAATAAATTTTACACAAGATCCTTCATCTTGCTCAACGGAGATGTAGAGAGGATCACAGGATTTGACAAGATCCAACCCTTGATGCCTTATCCAAACAGGATTGTGTGTGAATGTGTAAACCGGGTAGAGCGAACATGATGGCGTTAGCACCATCAGGGAGAGCCGTAGAGGGAAGTGCTTAAGTCCGAGGGGGGAAAAATGTCTTCCTGGAGCAGGAGATCATGGGATTGTGTGATTTGAGGTGTTGTAGATGGAGATAAAAAGCACAAACACAGTCTCGCACAAACACACCCACCTACACCCGCCTAGAAGAAGAAGTTAATTAAAATACTTTAATCATCTGGTGGCCCGATTAAGCTTTTTTTAATACAACTCTTGAGATGAAAAACAGTTACAGAAATTTCTAAATGCCTCTGAATCTGAGTGCTTATTTGACGTGTTCTTAACTGGAAAGAGAGCAAGAAGAGAAGCAACATGGCCTAGTGGGAAGAGCATGGGCCTGGAAGGGCCTGGGTTCTAAACCTGGGTCTGCCACTTATCTGCTGTACGACTTTGGGAAAGTCACTTGAATTCTCAGTGCATCGATCACTTTTTAAAAATTGGTATTTGTTACGTGCTTACTATGTGCCAGGGACTGTACTGAGCACGGGGGTAGATACAAGGTAATCAGGTTGGACACAGTCCATGTCCCACATGAGGCTCACAGTCTTAATCCCCAGTTTTCAGATGAAGTGACCGAGGCACAGAGAAGTTAAGTGAGTTGCCCAAGCCCACATAGCGGACAAGTGGCGGAGTCAGGATTAGAACCCAGATCTTCCTCACTCTAAGGCCCATGCTCTATCCACTAGACCTTCCTGTTGCTACCTCATCGGTAAAACGTGTCCAATCTGATTACCTGGTATCTCCCCCAGTGCTTAGAACAGTCCCTGGCCCATAGTAAGCACTTAGCAAATACCATAAAAAAGTGTAGCCACGCTTGGCCTCTCACCCAAATCACTTCATCATCATGACCTTTGGAATGGGGTTCCATAGTCCTTATTAACCCTTCCCCGGAAGGTGTTCCTCAACCAGGATCTAGTGGGGGTTCTGGTGCAGCGGGCCCCCTCACGCTTTCCTTAGAGTTTCTGGGGGCAAGGAGGGTTTGGCTTGAAGTCAAGAAGAAGAACGGGCAGGTGGGAGGGAGAGAGGGAGGAGAGGAGTATAACGTGACGGTGAGCAGAGAAAGTGCTTCATGCAGAGTTTTGTCTCTCTGGTGCTGCCACTCTTTTCAATCTCCCACACGCGGCTCCTTAGGCTATAATGTACCTTGCTAGATCTGAGAGACTTTTGCTTCCAGCCGATTCCGAAGACCATAAATACAGATTTTTTTCCCATTGAAAGTTCCAGCAGGGTGGATTTTGAATCTTTGATCCCAGGGCCTTCGAGTCCATACCAAGTAGAAATTAGCACCGTCTTAGTCTTCTGAGAAGGATGAAATTGAAGCCCAGAGACAGGTGGAGAACCAGAGAGCTGGGAAACATGTTCCCGCTTCCCAGATTCCCATTTCTAATTCACCCTCTTCTTGTTTTGAGGACAGTCAGAAGCCAGCTCAAACTTAAGAGGTCTCGACCTAATAATAATAATGTTGGTATTCGTTAAGTGCTTACTATCTGCAGAGCACTGTTCTAAGCGCTGGGGGAGATACAGGGTAATCAGGTTGTCCCACGTGAGGCTCACCGTCTTAATTCCCACTTTACAGATGAGGTAACTGAGGTACAGAGAAGTGAAGTGACTTGCCCACAGTCAGACCGCTGACAAGTGGCAGAGGCGGGATCCCTCAACTGGCCATATGATTTGGAAAACATTTCCTCAGAGCTTTTCCCTGTCATAAGATGTTTGTCAGGAATTAGAAAGGATGGACTCTCTGCTCCCTCCTACTTTGGGAGGGGAAGGTTCTAATGACACAGACACACACACACACACACACACACACACACACACACATGAATATGCACATACATTCACCTTTTAGTTGCCCAAATAACTGAGGGACTGGCGGGACTGGTAGAAATGAGTATCTGGAAGTTGGAGGACATACGTTCTAATTCTGGCTCTGCCACTTGCCTGCTGTGTGATCTTGGGCAAGTTATTTCATGTCTTCTCTGTGCCTCCATTTCCTCATCTGTAAAATGGGAGTTCAGTGTTTGTTCTCGCTCCTTAGACTGTGGGATAGGGATTGAGTCCATTCTGATAAAATGCTTCTAGTAATAATAATAATGTTGGTATTTGTTAAGCACTGTTCTCAGCGCTAGGGTAGATACAAGTTAATCAGGTTGTGCCACTTGAGGCTCACCATCTTAATCCCCATTTTCCAGATGAGGTAACTGAGGCACCGAGAAGTTAAGCGACTTGCCCAAAGTCACACAGCTGACAGGTGGCAGAGCCGGGATTAGAACCCATGACCTCTGACTCCTAAACCCGTGCTCTTTCCACTGAGCCACACTGCTTCTACTTCCACCCTCAGCACAGCCCAGTGTTTGGTACGTTGTAAGCGCTTAACATATACCACAATCATTACTATTAATTATTAGTATCTAAAAGGGAAGAATCACTGGCGATGTTTGCCCCCTAGGGAGAAAGTGAAGCTATCTGGACTAGGACAGATGTGCTGGAGACGTCGCCCTTTATTATGTCTCCATCACTTGTCTCTTCCGTCTTGGGCCTGGGGTGGAGATGAAACTGAAAGACAGCAGTCCCTCCATGGCGAAAGAAGAGTCTCCGTTGATATTGTCTGTGAAACATCCCACCAGTCCTTCAGGCTGGCTGTCTCAAACCCTTCCAGCTCCTAGAAACCAAGGCACATCTGTTCCCACAGAAGATGCAGAACTGCAGGGGTGCCTGGGTCTCAAAGGCGTAATCAATCGTTCAACAGTATTCACTTAACGCCTACTGCAAGTAGAGCACTGTACTAAACCCTCAGGAGAGAAGACAACATGATCCCTGCCCACACAGAGCTTACAGTTTTAAAGACTTGTAGCATTAGTCTTAGAGAAAAAGCATGACCTAGTGGATAGATCACGGGCCTGGGAGTCAGAAGTTTATGGGTTCTAGTCCCTGCTCTGCTGCTTGTCTGCTGTGTGACCTTGGGCAAGTCATTTCACTTCTCTGTGCCTCAGTTACCTCATCTGTAAAAAGGGGATTGACACCGTGAACCCCACAAGGGACAGGGACCGGGTTCAGTGCTTTGTACAGTGCCTGGCACATAATAAGCACTTAACAAATATTATTATTATTAGAGAGGGGACTGAGCAGGAGACTCCTCGGCTGGTTTATTTGAGTCAAAAATCGGGACTGACTTCCCCAGCTAGAGCAGAGCTGTAGTAGACAGAAGACAGCAGGTTGAAGCTGTGGGGAAAATGTGAGGAGGGAAAGGAGAAAGTAAACAGGATATTTTCTTCCAGTTAAAATCGTAAAGTTTATCCCCTGACTGATTTGGGGCCTGTTTCAGGGCCTGGGATTGGCTAGGTATGCAGGCTAGATCTAGAGCAGAGTCTGACGCTTCCCCTCTGTTAGTCTAATAACCGAAGACGAAGCCACTCCTCTTGCTCAATTTTGAGGTGCGGGACTTCAAGAAGTACAATCACTCATGACTCTCCTCATGGCGCATTAATGAGTCTGTGTTCAGCGGTTGTTTTCTAAAGTGCAGTAATCCAAGCTCAGCCCAGGGTATCTGGTTCCCAGCCTACACAGAAACTCGCTTGTGGGAGCATGAACGTTGTTCCCTCTCCTTGGAATTCTCGTGGAACACCCTGCGGCTGAATTTTTAAATCTTTGGGAAGAATCGTCCAGGAATTGGTAAAGAATTAGCTTAGGCTTAGGGATGCTCCCCGGACTATTTTATTCATTCGTTCATTCAGTCAATCAATCATATTTATTGAGTGATTATTGAAAAGAAGCTACGCTTTGCCCCTCAGCCGCATCAGTCCATCGTCATGGCTTGAGGAATGGGTTCTATAGTTGGGACGCGACATTGTCTTCCTACTGTCCCCTGCCTCTCCCACCTACCCCCTCCTCTCTTCCCTCCCACTGTTGGAAATCCCCCTGTTGACTTCTCACTTCAATTCTGACTTCCTGCTCTTGGCACAGCTTCTTTTCCCTTGTACCGGGGCCCCTCTCTTTCTCCCCTATCTCTCTCATGAGATTTAACCTCACCTACCAGACTTCCATTTCCATCTCTACTGGCGACTGGATGCTGCTTCTTATAGCAGGATGGACTTCCTTACAGCTCAGTGTGAATAACTGCATCTAAGGTGGAGAGCCCTCTTGCTTCCCCTCACCCCTCCGACTCCCCCAGAGAGGACCACCCCCTGTGAGATGCACGATGTAGTCTTTGGCCAAAGAGGATCTTGGGCTCACCTGTGGGCCAGTACTTTGGGTGGAAAATTAGCAGGCTCTCATCACTGGTGACCATAAAAGCCCTTCAGTAAAGGTGGCGCTTCCTAGCTCTGGAAAAGCCGTCGGTGAAATTTGTTTGCTTATCATGGAGACCACCCCCTCAGAAGACGAGGCTGGTAGTACGACAGACTTGAATCAATCAATGGTATTTATTTACTGTTTACTCTTCCCAGACCACCTCTTATCATCCCAGTCCAAAATCCTGGAATGAGTTGCCTCTATTTCCTCTGCTCTTTGACCCACCCCCTACACTCCAGATCCTGCCCCCTTCACTCCCTTGAGGCCAAGTTCCTCAAACTTATAACCTCCTCCTGGCCAAGTCTAACGGATCCTACTCTGTCCAGATCCTCCTTGACCTCACAGCTGCCTTTGACCCTGCAGATCACTCCCTGCACCTGGCTAACTAACCTTGGTCTTGGCCTTATCGATCCAGTCATCTTTCTGGTTCTCCTCCTTCCTCTCCGGCCGCTCCTTCTCAGTCTTCACTGCCAGCCCTTCCTCTACCACCTACCCACCTTGGTGGTCCCCAAGGCTCTGTCCTTGATGCCTTTCTTTTCTCATTTTTCACTCACTCCCTTACAGAGCTCTTCTGCTCTTGCTGTGCTCCAATTACCACTCCCACATCTACTTCATTTGTTCCAGTCTCTCTCCTTCTCTGCAATCTTGCATTTCCTTCTGCCTCTAGGACATTTCTACCTGGACACACTACCGACGCCTCAACCTCACCGTAATCCACTCCTCCTCTTCCCTCCCAGATACTCCCGTCCACCCAACTTCTCCATATCACTAGCCTTCTCGCCTCCATAGTGAGAAATTCAGTACACCTCTTTGTACCACCTGATAGACTGAGAAGTAGATTTCTTAGCCAAAGAGGGAGGCCTTCAAAATCCAGGTTTCCCGGATCCATAATACAAACTATGGCAGTGGGAGGGTACCACCCGAAGGGTAGATGAAATATTATTTCTAATCGAGGAAAGATGGTGCTTTGCAATAGTTCTCATGAAGGTATTGATTTCTGCTGTGAGATTTTAGATATAGGAAAACTCCCATGTAGGTTTTCTGGGACATTTTTAGAGGTGGTTTCAGGTTTGGTTCTAATTGAGGAGGCCTCTCCCCTCAGCTGCTCCTGGCCAGTTACCTGCTGAACGTTGTATCCGTCTTCACTGGGCCTGACCCAGCCCCCCAGATCTCCAGACCCACGTAGCGGGCCACGAGCATTGGAGCATTAGTGTCAGGGTGCGGTTGCTGGTGTGGGTACTCTCGGTGGGCATTGCTTTGAATGCACGAATGGAAGAGTTGCTGCAGCCTCCATCGCCTCTGTCAGGGTCCCCGAATCACTGTGTCTCATTCTTGCCTATCTCACCAATGACCCCTGGCCCACATCCTATCTCTGGCCTGGAATGCCGTCCTTCCTCACATCTGTCAAACTAGCACATCTCCCCGTTCAAAGCCCTACTGAAAGCTCACCTCCTCCAGGAGGCCTTCCCAGATTGAGCCCCCCTTTTCCTCTGCTCCTCCTCCCCTCCCCATCACCTTGACGCTCTCCCTCTGCTCTGCCCCCCTCCCTGCCCCACAACACTTGTGTATATGTGTACATATTTATTATTCCATTTATTTTATTAATGATGCATATGTATTTATAATTCTATTTATGTTGATGCTATTCATTCATTCAATAGTATTTATTGAGCCCTTACTATGTGCAGAGCACTGTACTAAGTGCTTGGAATGTACAAATCGGCAACAGATAGAGACAGTCCCTGCCCTATGACGGGCTTACAGTCTAATCGGGGGAGACAGACAGACAAGAACAATAGCAATAAATAGACTCAAGGGGATGAACATCTCATTAAGACAAAAGCAAATAAATAGAATCAAGAATAAATAGAATCAAGAATAAATAGAATCAAGATTGATGCTATTGATGTCTGTCTAGTTGTTTTGATGTATGTCTCCCCCATTCTAGACTGTGAGCCCATTGTGGGCAGGGATTGTCTCTATTTGTTGCCAAATTGTACTTTCCAAGCACTTAGTACAGTGCTCTGCACACAGTAAGCGCTCAATAAATACGAATGAATGAATGGTTATAGGTGAGTGGTCTATGGGAGCACGAGAAGTATGGATGCAGTGTGGTCTTTGAGGGCAGGAGAGGTATAGAGGCAAGATGGTCGATCTGTGGGGGCAGGATGGAGAAGAGGGCTGCCTATAATCCCCATGCAATTCCCTAGCCACAGGAGACCAGAAGCCTCGTTGGAATGGTGAATTCCCATCCTGTGTGGGATAGGAACTGTGTCCAACTTGATTAATTTATGTCTACCCCAGCACTTAGTACAGTACTTAACACGTAGTAATCACTTAAATGCAGTAACAACAATAATAATAATAATGATTATTTTTCTCTCAAAACCCCTGTGCTTAGGATGATTGATAGCCAGAATTCCCAAGTCCACCTCCAGATAAGCAGAGGGGACCATGGGAAAAGTGGGGATCAGTTCTGAGCCCAGACTCCAGACTCTGCTGGCACGCCAACACCGCCTCTGGCCGGCACAACTTTCATCAGGCAGAAATGGTCCATAGAAAAGGCTGCTCGGGAAAATGCTTCAGGGAAAACAGGAATCATTTGCAGTGCAATGGAATTGCTAGAGTCATTTCCTCAAGGCGACTTCCTCTTTCCCCCATTCAGCCTCCGCCTTCAGGACCCCTGCCACCCCAACCTCCTCACTCTTAGAGCTCAGGAGGAAGTGTCTGGGCTGTGGGACAAGTAGAGTGGCCCTGGTGAACGGAACGACAGGCAGACAACTCCACACCACATCACCCTCCTCTGGGGCAGACACAGCCTCTCCTGGCTCCTGTTTCTGAATGGACTGAGCGGGAGGCGAAAAGCTCTCTTAGTGGAAATTAGAAAATGTGAAAATGATTGTGGTGTTCCCCTTCCAGGGCCATAATCACAGGCCAATTTTCCGATTAGGTATTTTTTAAATCTTGGTTTATTCTGAACCTCCACACCATCATCACTCCCAAACTCTTGGCCCATTCCCACTCTACCCTGGGGGTTAATTCACACAAGCAAAATATAGCATCACAAGTTTTATGCAGATCCCTTTTAATACCATCTCAAGTGGTTGGAGTATTAGAGGACTAAGCACTCTGTGCCTTTGGAAAAACCTTTAGAGTTTGTTCCTTTTGGTTTGGAGAAGAGAAGACTGGAAGCACAGAAAGGAAGGAGCATGGAGGAGGAAGGGAAGCAGCATGGCCTAGTGGATAGAGCATGGGCTTGGAAATCAGAAGGATCTGGGTTCTAACCCCAGCTCCACCACATTATTCCTGAGTGATCTTGGGCGAGTCACTTAATGTCTCTGTGCCTCAGTTCCCTCATCTGCAAAATGGGAATTAGGACTGTGAGCCCCATGTAGAACACGTACTGTATACAACCTGATTAGCTTGTAGCTACCTCAGTGCTTAGTACAGTGCCTGACACATAGCAAGCACTTAGTAAATACCACAAAAAAGGGGGAAAAAAGGTGATTTGGGGTGACTCTTGATTGAATTTCTTTGGGGTTGGAGGAGAGTAACTGAGTCCTCTGGACCTGTCCGCTCTAGCGGGAAGTAGCTCTCCTTATGAAGAGCAGACGGACACAGAGTGAACAACCAGCCATCCTGCCGGAGTCCACAGAGATCAGAGGTGCTGTGGGGAGGTGCACATCTGGAAGTGGGTCCTGGGAGGATCCTTCAGCTTTTGAGCTTGGGGATTTGCAGTTCACAGAGTTCAGGGTGACCATGACCTCGATTTGGGAAGCTGGAAAATTGGAATGAGCTGAGAACTATCCGATCTTTCCTGGCCCGCTGACTCAAGTAGGTCAGGGTGTCTTCCGGGCCCTCACCGAGAGGGAATGGGTCTCAACAGGCACTGGGGGCCTCGAGGGGAGATTGCAGGAGTCTGTGGCTTCTGGCTTTTTCTGATAGGCTACTGCTCCTCTGAATGGCAAGAGGGGGTTCTGGTTGCACAGAAGTGGTCCCAGCTAGTGGATGGGAGGAAAAGGAGGTGGAGGAGGGGAAGGAAGAGGAGGAGGAGGAGGAGGAGGAAGAGAAAGAGGAAGAGAAGGTGATCCATCACTGCTTCTCCAGTCGCCATGTCGACCGCACAGGGGCACCGTGGAGAACTCAGGGCCTTCCTCCAGACCATTCCAGCTACTGATCCCCAACGGGTCCGAGCCTCTACTCCTGCTGCCACGAGTCCCACCCGCTCATCGAGCCCGACCACGGCTGAGTACTCTTGTTGGTGGAGACAGCCCCGAAGCCTTGTTTCAGCAGCCTCTGATTTTCCTGCTGGCGCTGCTTGCTTTCCAGACAACCCAACTAAGCACTACGTGTCCCAGAAACTCCTGCAGAATACAAAGTTCTCCCTTCTGCTCCCCAGCTTTTCTGTCTGCTGCCAGTCAGAAGGTTTGGAGGGGATGGTGGTGGAGAAGAGGAGATTCCCTCAGGGGTTTGAAGGAGGCATGGGAATGAGGTGGGGGGCCTCCATCCCACACAGGCTGGGGATGGTTTACGGGCTGCAGGAGCACCCCAGGATTGGGACAGGTCATAGAAAGAACCGTTTTGAGACCAACTATTCAACGTGTTCCTGGGGGCAGCTTTGCGATGTGGGCATTGGGCTTGGACTAGCCACGGGCTGCTATTTGGCCTCCTCTGACTGCAGGGGTGACAGCCCCTGGCCAATGCAACATAGGGATGAAAGTGTTGCACGTGGGCCAAATCCTCTATGTGCTCCCCAGCAGCCCAGACTGTCAACCTCCCTGGCTTCTGCCTCCTGCCCCCTCTAGAACAGAGGCCAGGACTGGCCAGGCCCAGCCAGGACTTCGGGCCAGGCTCCCGGGACTCAGTGTACGCCTGGCCGGCTTCCAGTCTGGGACATGTGCCAGGCTCCACCTGACCCCCAACCCCCGGCCCCGTGACCCGCCTCCGACAGCGGGGTGGGTCAGAGTGGCCCCAGGGGCCTAGATCGACCCTAGGTTATGTCTGGCCTGAGGATCCCAGGGAGAGGAGTGATGATAATAATAATTATGGCGGTATTTGCTGCCAGCTTGCTAGGTACAAGCGCTCTACTAAGCACTGGAGTAGAGACAAGATAATCAGGTGGGACTTACACAAGTTCAGGTCTTACATGAGATTCCCAATCTAGTAGAGAGAACAGGTACCGAATCCCCATTTTACAGAAGGGGAAACTGAGGCTCAGAGAAGTAAAGTGACTTTTCCAAGGCCACACAGTCAGTAAGAGCAGAGATGGGATTAGAAGTCAGGTCCTCCAACTCCCAGGCCTGCGCTGCTGTTCGTGCAATGAGTTACCTAAAATGTAACATCATTCCTAATGCAAAGGTTGAACGTTCTTACAGCAAAGCTCAACCCTCTGGTGGCAAATTCTCATTAGGAAGGCACCCGGGGGCCGGCGATACATTTTTTATTGTCAATTGGACTACCGACAGGTGAGCATTAGTTGATGACTATTTAGGTGTTGGGTTTTTACCAATTTGTTATTTGGCTTCTTGGCAGCTGGTTGGGCTCAGCTTGGGGTTGTCGGGGGATTCAGTGGCCGGGGAGTGGGGCAAAATTGATTTCCTCATTTTGTGTCTGTGTAATTTTGGGAGAGGGTTGTAAGTGGGGGAGTGTTATGGGAGCCCTCTTGGGAAGCAGGGTGGGCTGGAGAAATCAGGACAAATTCCACTCTCTGCAGACAATCTTTTATGACCCCTACAAGATTGATTCAGTGTGGGGGCTACGTGCCAGAGGTTGGCCCTTCTGGTGCTTTCTTCTTCTCCTCCTCCTTCTTCATCCCACCCGTGCTGGGCTGGAGCTACGCCGGGGCCAGAAGCAGGGCAGGCAGTGCTGCTTGGAGCTCTTATTCTGGTGGGGAGCTGGCGGGGAGCCGGCGGAGCGGCTCCGACTGCAGGGGATGAAGGGACGCAGCAGAGTCAACCCCCCCCCCAACCCCGACCCGCAGGAAGCCCCACACCCTTCAGGCCCCAGCTCGGTGGGGGTGGGAGGTGGAGAAGGGGTCGAGTGGCAGAGAATAGCAGGGCGCCCAGGTCTACCCTGGGAAGGCATCCCAGGTAGCGTCCTCCAGCCGGACCCCACAGCCAGGACCCTGAACTTACCCAAATCTAACTCCTTCACGAGGACCGATTCATGAGTAGCACCGAGCCTGACTTGGAAAGAGGCCCCGCAACCAGGCTGCCTCGGGCCTCATCAGTTAGTTTTGGATTCGAGGGCTAGGCCAGCCATCTAGGCACTTGCCGAGGGAACCGGTTACGGTAGGAAGCCCGAGGGCCCAGCCCTCCCACTTGGCCTCTGCACCTTACCTCGGGGGGTCGGCCCGCTGAGCCTCCTTCGTGTCCCGCACCCTCAGCTGCTTCAGGACCTGGGTCAGCTGACTGAGCTGGCGCAGGGTCATCTCCGGAGCTGGGCAGGCCAGGGGCTCGCGGGGGCCAATCAGGCAGGGCGGGTTGACAAGGAGAGACAAGCAGCTGTTCTTGCCCAGGAGCCGTACGGCTCGTTCGTTCTTATAGCAGGATGCGTACTACAGGGGCGAGAGAGATCAGCGTGGGAGAATGCCAGCCCTGCGTCCCCTTCCGGGCCCTCTCCTCTAATAATAATCATTATTATTATGGTATTTGTTGAGCGCTTGCTATGTGCCAAGCACCGTTCTGAGTGCTGAGATAGGTACAAGGTAATCAGGTTGTCCCACGTGGGGCTCGGAGTCTTAATCCCCATTTGACAGGTGAGGGAACCGAGGCCCGGAGAAGTTAAGTGGGAAGCAGTGTGGCTCAGCGGAAAGAGCCCGGGCTTGGGAGTCGGAGGTCGTGGGTTCGAATCCCGGCCCTGCCACTTGTCAGCTGTGTGACTGTGGGCAAGTCACTTAACTTCTCTGTGCCTCAGTGACCTCATCTGTAAAATGGGGATTAAGACTGTGAGCCTCATATGGGACAATCTGATGACCGTGTATCTACCCCAGCACTTAGAACAGTGCTCTGCACATAGTAAGCGCTTAACAAATACCAACATTATTATTCTTCTTATTATTTTTAAGTGGCTTGCCCAAGGTCACATAGCAGACAAGTGGCAGAGCCGGGATTAGAACCCACATCCTCGGATTCTCAAGCCCGTGCTCTTTCCACTAAGCCACCGTGACAGTGGCGGCCACCAACCCTTCCTGGCAGGGAGGACTGCTACTCTGGAAGCAGTTCAGCTCCCGTGCTTCCCAAGAAGATTTAGAATGCCCATCATCATCATCGGTGGTATTTATTGAGTGCTTACTCTGTGCAGAGCACCATACTAAGCATTTGGGAGAGTGCCATACGACAGAGTCGGCAGACACATTCCCTGCCCAGCACGAGCTTACAGTGTAGAGGGATCAGATGCAAATATTTCTACCAAAGCTCCAGCTGGACCAGGGGGAGGTGGAGGTGGGGGCTTGGAGATCCTCAGCTGGCCTCCCTGCAAGAGGCAGTCAGGGAGCAGAGAAAATGAAATCAACTTTATTTATCACAAGCCCCACAGAGATGGGATTGCCCTTGGGTAAGGGAGTGAGTGAGCGAGCTGGTGGCTATTTGCCGGGCTGTTCCAGACTGAGCCTTGGATAGTTTCCTGCGCCTTGGGCCTCCCAGGCAGCGAGAGGAGCTCTCCTCCCCGCTCTACAGATCCCTGCCGGAGGATGAGGCTCATTGTATATATCTTTATTACCCTATTTATTTTGTTAATGAGATGTACATCCCCTTGATTCTATTTATTGCTATTGTTTCTGTCTGTCTCCCCCGATTAGACTGTAAGCCCATCAGTGGGCAGGGATTGTCTCTATCTGTGGCCGAATTGTCCATTCCAAGCACTTAGGAGAGTGCTCTGCACATGGTAAGCGCTCAATAAATACTATTGAATGAATGAATGTAACCCTCCTTCCTTAAACATTTCCCCTCTTAGACTTTCTCTGCCTCTTAAGGTCTTGGGTTGATTGCTCACTGGGCAGGGAATGGAAATTTCCCTACAATCATTGGTTTTGGAGAGGAGGATTGGCCAGGTGGCACTGAAGAAGCCATGGCCAGTGCTAAGGTGGCAGGGGCTAAGGAAAGAGTCTTAGTCAAGGAGACGGAAGACCAGGCTTCCAACTACTCCCTCCACCACTCACTGGGAGGCCTATGGTCTTTGTTCCCTCACCCCCTTCCTCCCCTCCCCGGACCTCCACCCCACTCCCTCAAGGGCCTTTTCCAAAAATGAACTGAGTTGAGCCAGTGCTCCCGGCACCTCCGAAACGGGATGAGAAGCCCTCCTCCCTCCTCTCCTCCTCCCTCCGCTCCCAGCTCCGAGTCCTCTCCTGATGCGGAATAAGATCTTGCTGCAGCGGCAAAGGGTAGGGAATGAAAAATGAAAGAAAATCAAGAAGGGACAATCGAAAGTGAAGCAAAATTATTTTAAATCTAAATGCAAAAGCCGAGCCCAGGAAAATGTGTGACTCACCCAGAACTTTGCCGATGGCATTGAGAGGTGGAGGGGAGTACCGGTCAACTGTTGATTCAGAGAGCAAATCGCATCTCTTTCTGAGCATGCTGGGGAGAGGAAATCCCTGGAGGCCCTCCTTAACTTCCTCTTGTGAGTCCACCATCATCATCATCATCATTATTATTATTATTATTGCATTTATTAAGCGCTCACTGTGAGTCAAGCTCTGTTTTAAGCACCAGGGTAGATACAAGCTAATCAGACTGGACACTGTCCCTGTCCCACATGGGGCTCCCAGTTTAAGTAGGAGGGAGAACAGGTATCGAATCCCGAACAGGTATTGGATCTCCATTTTACAGTTGAGGAAACTGAGGCGCAGAGAAGTGAAGTGACTTGCCCAGGATCACATAACAAGCAACTGGCAACTGAATAGGAGCATGGTGTGGTGGATAGGGAATGAGCTTGGGAGTCAGAAGGTCGTGAGTTCTAATCCCGGGTCCTCCATTTGTCTGCTGTGTGATCTTGAGCAAGTCATTTCACTTCTCGGGGCCTCAGTTTCCTCATCTGTAAAATGGGGAATGAGACTGTCAGCCCCATTTGGGATAGGGACTGTGTCCAGCTTAATTTGTTTGTATCCACCCCAGTGCTTAGTACAGTACCTGGTGCACAGTAAGCACTTAACAAACACCACAGTTATTATTGGCAGTAGATTCCCAGTGGAATCCACCGTACTTACCGGGACAAAGGTGGCCATCCTTCTCGGGAGGTGCAGTGAGGCGCCGGATATCTCTCCCCTTCCCCGTCCCAGCTGGCCTCCGAATGCCTTGCCTCTTCCTTCGAGCTGCGCAGCTTCACCACTTGCCACAAGCTGTGAGTCCCTACTGAGCCCTCTCCATATGGCAGCCCAACCACCACCCTCCACAACCCCCTCCCCAAAATGGACCCAGTGATTTCGCCTCGACTCGGGTTTCCCAACGTCGGTGTAGCTTCGGCCAGTGGGGCTCAGATTACTGCCGTGGAGTCTGGACATCCATTATTGATCCCCCATATTATGTGCAGAAAACACGTCCGAGTGGGGAAGGTGGGCTAAGGGGAGGCGGACCTTCCCTCACCACCCTGGGCGGGGGGGATGGGCGATGGCGGCTCCAAGCGCAGGCCGAGGCTGGAACCCTCTGAGGATCTCGGCACAACGTCGAGGGCATTTTCTCTCATTTCCAGTCGATGACCTTCTCGTTTCCAAATGCCTTCGCTTCCATATGCCGTTCTCCTCTCCACTTTCTTTCTGCTTGGGTTGCTGGCAGCCTTGGGCGCACGGTCTCTTCGTAAACATATCGTGGTTCGTGGTTAGAGATGTTGAGATAGCATCGTTAAGTAGCTCCTGGCATGCTGAGTGCAGGTTGGGGCGGGTTGTAATTATTTTCTATAGAGGCATCAATCACTATGATACAGTGTTAAGTCGCAAAGGTTTTTAAAGTTGGGCCATTTGAAGGATACAGCTTTCCAAATCATGTTAACTCACCTGCCTTACATATGTTTTATAGTAACTATCTGAAGATACACCGTGTGAGGATCAGACTAAAAATACGACCTCCTGTCGCTTCTCTCCCCGATCGGCCTCCCACCGGCCATCACCAGGTAAAGAATTCCCAAAGAAGCGGTTGAATCTCCCTTTCCCAGCCCTTAAGTGATCCTGGGATTCAACAGATCCACTCTGATGATCTTTTGTGTTATAACAAGACCTAGGTTCTAACCCCAGCTCTGCCACTTGTCTGCTGTGTACCTGTGGGCAAGTTAGGCAACATAATAATAATTGTGGTATTTGTTAAGCACTTATCATGTGCCAGGCACTGTACTAAGCACTGGGGTGGATTCAAGCAAATCGGGTTCATAAATTCATTCAATCATATTTATTGAGTGTGCACAGTGCTTTACTGAGAGCTTGGGATGGACACAGTCTCTGTTCCCCATGGGGCTACAGTCTTAATCTACTTCTCTATGCCTCAGTTCCCTCTTCTGTAAAGTGGGGATATTTGCTGCCAGAATTTCCATAGCAGGACAATGGAATGAGCAATCTGCTCATATTGGGTAGGCACAAAAGGTAATCTCTTTGCAAAAACTTCCTGCCTCCACACCATTCCCTAACATTTCCAGCTCAAGCTGAGAAAACAATACTTGTGGACCACGCTCGCTTTCACTAGCTTGAAAAAAGACTCCATGGGTACCACTTTTCTTGGGATTGGGAGGGGGGGAAGGTAAACAAAAAAAAAAGGTGGAGTCAAGTGGATGGGATTAAAGAGTGGAGGCAGAAAAGCCAGATCTGAGGCCTTTTTCCCCAGCTCTGAAGCTTCCCAGTCTTGTCAGAACCCTAGGATGTGAGGCTGGAAGTCCGGTCCAAAAATCCACGGGTCAATCAATCAATCAACCAATGGCATTTCTTGGGTGCTTTCTATATGCAGAGCACTGTGGTTAGAGCACTTGGGAGAGTACAGTACAAGAACTGGTAAGAAGCAGCAAGGCCAAAGCTCACCTGTGCTGGGCAGCAGCGACACGGGAGAGAATCGAGAGCAGAGACTCAAGTTTATTTCATGGAAGGAGGCAGTGGTAAACCACCTCTGTATTTTTACCAAGAAAACTCTATGGAGACGCTACCAGAATGATTGCAGATGGAGGTGGGACACTCTGTGAGACATGTGTCCAAGGCGTCTTTATGGGTCGGAGACGGCTCGACAGCAAAAGATTAGACAGCATGACCTAGCGTAAAGAGCACGGGCCTGGGAATCAGAGGACCTGGGATCTAACCTCACCCCTGCCACTTGCCGGCTGTGTGATCTTGAGCAAGTCATTTCATTACTCTGTGCCTCCGTGCCCTCATCTGTAAAATAGGGATTCAAAACCGGTTCTCCCTCCTTTTTATCCTCTGAGCCCTTTGTGGGGCCTGATGATCTTGTATCTGCCCCAGTGCTTAGTATAGATTACAGTAAGTGTGTAACAAATGCCACAGATATTAGGCCTCTTCCCTGCTGGAGCACATAGCTGAAACAACAGCTTCACCTCACAGTTGGGACCTCAATGGGGACAATGTGGAGCTGTGCCCAGGTGCTATCGTTTTTCACCCCGAAACATGGGAAGTCCATCGTCCTTCGTGTAATAAAGTGGGGCTGCTTCACTGTCCGTGTTTTTTAGAGAGAAAAGTCGAGGTCATCTCAGGATTGCACGGGCCCCGAGTGGTCTGTCCAGCTCTTCTGAATTCCCTTCCAGCCCACCATCGTGCGTGGCTGTGGGACAGCGCCCAGGGCTCCAGACGATCCTACCGGTTCCGTCTTCAAGGCTGTTGCTAGTTTGGGTTGAAGCCAAGGAGGCTGGAGGCCACGTCTCTGGGTCACCACCAGCCCTGCTGGAAGTTCCTTTGACATTCAAGTCTGATCGGCTGTGGCTTGCCAAGCTCTGGGTTTGGCTGCTTTTCAACCCTCAGAGCTCTAGAAATGGCATCTAAAGAAGCCTGAAAAGCATCTCTCTTGACCCTTGCCCCTGTTCCCTTGGGGCGCGATTCCCGTCTGCAAGCCAGACAGGGAAGGGTTGTTTCTCACTCGCAGCCTGAACTTCTAACAATAACAATAATAATAATAAGGGTACTTGTTAAGCACTTACTATGTGCCAAGCACTCTTCTAAGCATAAGCGTTAGATGCAAATTAATCAGGTTGGACTCAATCTCTGTCCCACATGGGGCTCACTGTCTTAATCCCCACCAGTGTTTAGCACATAATGTGCTCTGATCGAACACTACAATTATCATTGTTATTATTACTATGACTTTTTATTATTAATAATAGTAATGTGAGAGATTTTGCCACTAAGGGCCATTGACTACATTTCAGTCAATCAATCAGTGGTCGTTATTTAACACTTACTAAATGCAGAGTGCTGTATGGAACACTGGGGAAAGTACCATAAGGTGAAGTTAGTGGAAACATTTCCTGTCCACAAGGAGCTTATAGTCTCGAGGGGAAAAAATGATCGCGACAGTGGTGGCATTCGAACCCACACCCCCAAGGAGGCTGGAGCCTTATTGCAGTGCCTTAGACCACTCAGCCACGCTACTCACCAACTTTACTGTATTGTACTCTCCCAAGTACTTAGTACAGTGTTCTGCACGGTGCAAGCTCTCGATGAAAGCAACTGATTAATTGATTGATGGATCCTAATCCTCTTAAACCCCTCAGCTGCTTTCAACGCTGTGGACCACTCCCTTCTTCTTGAAATTGTTTCCAACCTTAGCTTCACTGACACTGTCCTCTCCCGGTTCTCCTCCTGTCTCTCCGACTGCTCCTTCTCAGTTTCTTTCGCAGGCTCCTCCTCTGCCTCCCACCCTCCGACAGTTGGGTGTCCCTCAAGGCTCAGTTCTGGATCCCCTTCTATTTTCCATCTCCACCCACTCCCTTGGAGAACTCATTCACTCCCATGGCTTCAATACCATCTCTATGCAGGCGATTCCAAAAATTTGCACCTCCAACCAACCTTTCTCCTTCTCTGCAGTGTCACATTTCTTCCTGCTTTCAGGACATCTCTAATTAACATTACAAACTAAACGCGTCTAAAACAGAACTTCAATTTCCCACCCAACCTCGGTCCTTCCTCTGTCTTTCCCCTCACTGTAGAAAATACCACTATCCTCCCTATCTCACAATCCCATAACCTTGGCATCGTCTTCAATTTAGCCCTCTCATTCAATCTGTATATTCTCCAGCCAAAGCTACTAAGCTTATCCAAGCACTTAGCCTATCCCATCTTAACTACTGCCGCTTCCTTGCCGACCTTCCTGCCTCCTGTTTCTTCCTATTCCAGTCCATGCTACCCTCTGCTGCCTGGATCATTTTTCCAAAGAAAATTTAGTCCTTGTCTCCCCACTCCTCAAGAACCTCCGTTGGTTGTCCATCCACCCCCACATCAAACAGAAACTCCTTACCAAAGGCTTTAAAGCATTCGATCAACTTGCCCCTTCCTACCTCAACTCACTGATCTCTTGCTACAACCCAAGCTGTAAACTTCACTCCTCTAGTTCCAGCTTACTCAGTGTGTCCTGATCTCATCTATGTCGCCACCAACCCCTTTCCCACTTCTTCCTTCTGGCCTCGAACTCCCTCCCGCCTCCATTTACTCCAGACCATCACTCTGTCCACCTTCAAAACCTTATTAAGATCAAATCTCCTCCGAGAGTCCTTCCCGGATTAAGCCCTCTTTCCCCCGGCTCGCTCTCCCTTCTGCTTCATCGATCTGTCACACCTCGATCTGTAACCTTTGGACTTTTGCTATTCGCCCCTCTCCCAACCCCACAGTACTTATGGACGTATCTTAAAATCATCTATTATAAATGGTTCATTTGTATCAACGTCTGTCTCCCTGTCTCAACTGTAAACTCGTCATGGGCAGGGAATGTGTCTACCGACTCTGTTATGCTGTACTTTCCCCAGTGTTTAGTACAGTGCTCTGAACATAGTACTCAGTAGATATTATTGTTGATGATGCTGTTCAATTGATTGATCCCCTCATCCCCTCTGCTCCCCCCCAATTATGTAATGCAGTTCACAGAGGATGGCTGCCCAAAGTGAGTACTCAAGAACTGCCGCTGCTGCCTGATGCCAGTCCCAGGGCAGAGGAGCAAAGATAAACTGTGCTTCCTCTGCCAAGCTGACGGGCCAAGCACCTGGCCAGTCAGGTGTGGCACAGATCCAGGGCAGCAGAGAAACACCGGAGGCGGGAGAGGAACCCGGAGCCAGCAAGGATGTTACTGGAGGGGGAAGGAGGGCAGGGGGGTTAGAGGTGAGGGAGGACTGGCGGGATCCCAGAGGAGGAGAAGGGGATGGGGGCAGAGAGAGGTCACAGATATGGTGAGGGGGCTTTTGATGGTGCAAGCGTATTTTGTTCTTGGGACCGCAGATGAGGAGCAGAATGGGGTGGATCCAGGAGCAGAGACGTGCGACTTCGCTGCTCTCCTGGAACATGGTCAGAACAGTGAGGGAGGGAATCGGTGCCCCTCCGTGGCAATGTAACTTGTCAACAGTGTCAGAGTTAGCTCAGCAGCCATTGGCTTGTCCCAGAGAACCAAGATGCTTTCAGTGGAAGACTCTGAAGGAGATAAAATTTAGGTCCGGGGCGGGGGGCGGGTGGGGGAGGAGGGGGAAAGGATAAGAGAAAGGGGAATCGGGGCTGACTGGAATGTGGGAACACCCCCTTGGGTCCTGTCTCCTGGGAATACAGAAGGAGGGGCTAGGGTATTTCCCTCATCCTACCTCTCTCTCTTGGGTGGCAGAAATGAAACGAGGCTCGCAAATCAGAGTTTGGAACCAGAGACAGCTTGGATAGAAAAAAATTGAGAGTCTCCAACCGAACCGAAAGCAAGAAGACATGGGCTCCGTTCCCAGCATCATCTAGACTTCACGTGAGAACAAGACATCATGCCGTGGTGTGCCTCAGTTTCCACAGCTAGGCCATGGAGAGGAGAGGACAAGAGGGGGAAAGGTGGATTTAAAGGAAACCTGTAGGAAATGACTAGAGGAGGAGAAGGGAGGTGAGTGAGAGTGTGACACAGAATAAGGAGAGAGGAACTAGAGACCAACATTTAGAAAGAGAAGAAGGAGCTGTTGCGAGGAGGAAAGCAAGCCCTGGAAAGTAAAGCAGAATTTGAATCTGTTATACCCTGGGTGTAACTACTGAAGAAAGCACAGGCCTGAGAGTCAGAAGGACCTGGGTCCTAATCCCGGCTCAACCGCTTGTTTGTCGTACGACCTTGAGCAATCACTTAACATCTCTGTGCCTCAGTTCCCTTATCTATAAAACGGGGATCAAGACTTTGAGCCCAGTGTGGGACAGGGACTATGTTCAACCCGATTTGCTTGTAATCACCCCGGGCTTATTACAGAGTCTGGCACGAAGTAAGCACTTAACAAATACCATGATTATCATTATTATTATTATTATTATCGCTAATCCTTGACTCAGAGCAAGAAGGGAACAGGAGGGAGAGGGATGATTTGGAGAGACCAAGGAGTGGAAAATAAATGCTAGAGAAAAGGAAGAAAGGGAAGATTCAGTAGGGGTGTATTTGGGAGAGGGGGGAGATGAAAGGTATAGGGTCTGTTTACTCCCCTAAGGGCCTGGAGCAGAAAAGATCCCGCAAGAGAAGGCCAACACAGAGCGATGGAGGGGAAGGAGACGGAGAACAGACCGGTAAAGGAAAGGCAGATTCATTGAAGTCATTGAGTCCAAAGATGGAACTCACACTGGATCATAAAATGGTATAAAAGCACCAGAGGGGCCCCCAGGACATGTTCTGCTGTAATTTACCTGTTGAGGAAAAAAGAGGTTGACCACAGGACTAGTGTAATGTCGTGTGTGTGTATTTTGGAAGAAGAAATCTCTGGAAATTAATGAAAACTCTTGAAATGACTTACCAGCATGGTGAGCAAAGATTAAAATATGTGAGTGCCTTCATATTTTTTCTGGTATTTGTTAAGCACTTACTAAGTGCCAGGCACTGTACTAAGAGCTGGGATAGATACAGGCTAATCAGGTTGGACACAGTCCCTGCCTCACACTTTACAGATGAGGTAACTGAGGCACAGAGAAGTTAAGTGACTTGCCCAAGGTCACCTAGCAGGCAAGTGGCAGAGCTAGGATTAAAACCCAAATCCTTCTACCCCAGTCAGACCCGTGCTCTATCCACTAGGCAACACTGCTTCTCATCGGACACACTGCTTCGTAGCCAGGTATTTGCTGCAATCTTAGTCTGGGGAGTTGGGCAGCTCTGGAAGGGAGTGGGTATGGGTAGGAGGAAGAGGAAGTGGTGATGGCCAATGGAATTGGGGCCAATGTGAATTGCGTTGGCAGAGGGAAACACTTCTGTGGAATAGGTGACAAAGGGCGTCTTCTCCTCCTCTGCAGGTTATGAGAAACAGGATCGATTTTCATCTGTCTGGGGTGATTAGTATAGCAGATGAGCAAGAATGGATGGGAGAACCCCTCCAACTACAAGTTCAATGATTCCCCCTCTTTCTGGGACCTTAACTTTATTGCTCCCACTTGGTCCGATTAGACTGTAAGCCCGTCAGTGGGCTGGGACTGTGTCTATCTGTTGCCGATTTGTACATTCCAAGCGCTTAGTACAGTGCTCTGCACATAGTAAGCGCTCAATAAATACTATTGAATGAATGGTCTAGCTAGTCAGGGTGCCAGCCCTTCCCTAAGAAAGGGGGCGGCTCACCCCACCCCAAGTGAACTCTGACCAACTCTGAATCAGGGATGAACAGAAGCATGGGCCTGAGAGTCAGGAGATCCGGGTTCTAATCCCGGCTCTGCCACTCGCCGCTGTGGCATTTGGCCAAGTCACTTAACTATTCGGTGCCTCAGTTCCTTCATCTATAAAATGGGGATTCAATAATTTTTCTCCCTTCCCCTTAGATGGTAAGCCCATCCGGGACAGTGGCCGTATCTGATTTCATTGTACATCCCCCCGTGCTCAGTGCAGTGCTTGGTACATGATAAACGCTCCACAGATACGTCAACTGTTACTAAAACTGGCTCAAGGCCTAAATATGGGCGAGGTTGGTGAACGTGGACCAAGCAGCCAGGAGGAGCTGTAAAAGCAATGCCCATCCTGGGCCTCCTCTTGCCCGCGCAACAGGAAAGGGCACAGGCCTGAAAGCCAGAAGACCTGGGTTCTAATCCTGGCTCTGCCACGTGACTTGGGGAAGACACTTCACTTCTCTGTGCCTCGGCTCCCTTACCTGCAACATGGGGAGTTCTCCCTCCTTCTCTGTGAGCCCCATGTGGGACCCGATTATCTCATACGTACCACAGTGCTTGACACATAAGAGAGTGCTTAACGAATACCATTATTAGTTGTATTCTGAGGTGGCTATTCATTCGGTCGTATTTACTGAGCGCTTACTGTGTGCACAGCACCGTACTGAGCGATTGGGAAAGTACAACGTAACAATAAAGAGTGACATTCCCTGCCCACGATCAGCTTACGATCCAGAGGGGGATAAACGGGTCCCACCAGTACTGGCACTTGGGGGAGGCCAATGAAAGTAACAAGTCTCAGACCTGCCCCGGAGGAAGTTACCATCTATTTTCGTCGGATATTTGCCGGAGTTGTCTACGCTGAGGTTGGCTTTGGCAGGCCCATCTGGCCGTATACCCATCCGGCCCCATCTGCCATCACCTCCACGCTGGCCGGGCCTTCTTATGGACTTTGGGCCGTTCTCCTCCCCCCCACCACCCCGACGGGGAACGTCCCAGCCCCGGCCGTGGACCAGACTTGCCGGGGCTGAGGCGGGGGAGCCTCTTTCTCCGACGCCGACTGCGGATTTACCAGGCACAGCTGGGCTATGTACTGGGAGGTGGGCGTCAGTGAAGGGGGGGATGTGAGGAGGAGGGAG